>NW_024427107.1:39757861-40331472 GCF_017311325.1 Ursus maritimus | reverse complement strand
TCTCTCTTTCCCACTCTCTCTCAAATAAATAAAATCTTAAGGAAGGGCGCCTGGGTGGCTCAGTTGGTTAAGCATCTAAAATCTTAAGGGAAAAAAAAGGGGGGGGCACCTGGGTAGCTCAAACGGTTAAGCATCTGCCTTCAGCTTGGGTCATGGTCTCCAGGTCCTGGGATCAAGCCCTGCAACAGGCTCCTGGCTCAGCTGGGAGTCTGCTTCTGCCTCTTCCTCCTCCTCTCCCCCTGCTCATGCTCTCTGTCTCTCTGTGTCTCGAATGAATAAATAAAATCTTAAAACAACAACAACAAACACATCTGTGCAGTCATTAATGAGCTTCCCTGGTAGATAAAACTTCACAAATGTCACAATTTGATGCTGAAGGAATTAAGCATATCCTGTGTGACTCCATTAGGAAAAGAATCAGTGAAGCCTGTGCCTAGTTTCTTACAGACTTTAGTCCTAGGCCTTTTCCTTTTGCTGATTTTGTTTTGTACTGTTCACTGTAATAAATCATAGCTGTAAATATTCTAAGACCTGTGAGTCCTAGCTAATTACCAAACATGGGGGTGGTCTTGGGGACCCCTGACACAGAGCACACAAATTACCTTTTTATTTAATTCATAGATATCTGGACTAGAATGAATCATATCTGGCCCTGATGTAGATAAGAAGACCTTGGGCCTCAAGACTGCTGCAAGGACTGGGTAAGATGGGTATCTTCCTTGGGGTCAGAGAGGTTGTGTATTTTGTTTGAAGGAGAAAAGTAAATATTTATGACCAAAAGGAAAGAATGTGGTGGACTGTTATATTATTATTCCCACTTATTCTGTCCTTCCCTGTAAAAACATTATTCATCTCTGCCCATTACCATGTGACTTGCAACGCTTCCCTGTAGTCAAGGTATACTTCTCCATCTCTTCCCTGCAGTCAAGGTATACTTCTCCATCTCACAGTTTGGAATGATTATATGACTTCCTTGGGTCAAGAGAATGTGAGTACAAGTGACAGAGTGCCAGTTCAGCAGAAAATTTAAGAGACACTGCATGACTCTGCCTGTTCTCCTGCTCTTTTCCTCTGTCTTAAAAATAAATGTCGCAAGTAGGGGCTGTTCCTTCATGACACATGAAGCTACACCAGCCAACCTGAAGCCACAACATGGAACATTAGTCAGAAATAAGCGTTTTTTGTAAGCCAGAGTGATTCAGGGTTTGTTCTACAGCAAAACCAAAGTTGACGATAACACCATGTAATTAATCTCAAAATAGGTAGACACATTTAAAATATTAATATAAGGTATACCTAGCATACAAAAAGCCATTTTAGTAGTAGCACAAAAACTTCAAATTTATCTAACTTACGTTTTGGAGCTCTTTCAGGAACTGGAGTGTCACTGATTTTCTCTTCTTTGACAGATTCCTTATTTTCTGAAGTCTTCAGCTTTTTTCTTTGGCGCAGTTCTACTGTTGGTCCTTAAAATATTTAAGACATTATTGCGACATGTGTATCAAGTTGTTCTAATCTATAACCCAAACGAATCCACTTTTATTATACTAAGGCAAAAGTCACATGGAGACCTCTTTTAGTATCAAAGATAACTTTTTTCACAATTAAATAAATAAATTATTCATTTAGAGAGAAAGACTGTTTTTCATACCAAAAAAAAAAAATTTAGGTTCTGCCTTCCACCTGTGCTTTCAGGGTCCTACTGATAAATCAACAAGCTCTTCTCCTGAGATAATTTTATTTTCAAAATATCCCAAAATAAGTAAACCCCTTTCCAGAATGACTGGGGAAGAAGGTGTTATTTAATACATTAGCATATTACTCTAGTTACCTGAGAGTATCACACTCATCATTCAAGGATTAAAAATTTTTTAAAAATCTGAATATAATAAAATACATGGATCATAAAACTATACTTCATTTTTTAAAATGATCCTGCAAGTTCTGTGGTATTATTATTAATCTCACAGTGCTGTGGTATTATCATTGTACAGTCTTATAGATTTAGGTATTTGACATAGGCATATCCTTATATGTGGAAAACTGTCAGAAAATTTCCCAATATTAAGACTACCCTTCTATACCTGATAAAAAATGTAAAGCAGAAAGTACCTCCAAACCAATAAACTAAATTCCAAATGAAACAAAAATTTACTATATTCAACCTACTTTTCCTTCCTAGAGTTAATTATCTCTCTCTCATTTTTAAAGATTTTATTTATTTATTTATCTGAGAGAGAGAGAGAGAGAGAGAGTGAGCACAAGCAGGGGGAGCAGCAGAGGGAGAAGCAGGCTCCCCACTGAGCAGGGATCCTGATGTGGGGCTTGATCCCAGGACCCCAGGATCATGACCTGAGCCAAAGGTAACCAACTGAGCCACCTAGGCACCCCCTCTTTTTATTTTCTTTTTTTAAGTAGGCTCCACACCCAGTATGGAGCCCAATGCAGCACTTGAACTCATGACCCTGAGATCAACCGATGCTTAACCAATTAAGCCACCCAGGTGCCCCCAGAATTAATTATCGTATAAGGTAGAATATGACTGCCGTGTAGGTACAAACTGTCCTGCCAAGCTTATTAGGTGGTTCAAGAATTTATTTCCTCCAGGGGCGCCTGGGTGTCTCAGTCCTTAAGCGTCTGCCTTCGGCCCAGGGTGTGATCCCAGGGTCCTGGGATTGAGCCCTTCCTCTCCCACTCCCCCTGCTTGTGCTCCCTCTCTCACTGGCTGTCTCTCTCTCTGTCAAATAAATAAATAAAATCTTAATTTATTTCCTCCTTATTGGAGCAAAGGAGAGTTTTCTCTTTTTCTTAGGGATGACCTTAGGCTATGAAATGTAAGCCTAAAAAGAGCAGTCAAAAAAGGAGAATGAATCTGCTGCTGATGATCAGATGAAGGATTCTAGCTTTACTGTGGAAAATGAAAAAACACATATATTTTTTTAATTTAAATTTTTTTAGTAATGTCTATACCCAATGTGGGGCTCAAACTCAAGACTGTTGAGATCAAGAATCACGTGCTCTTCCAACTGAGCCAACCAGGCCCCCCCTAAAAAATTACATATTCTTTAAATAGCTTCAAAGAAAATTCAAGGGGCACCTGGGTGGCTCAGTCTGTTAAGTGTCTGCCTTCTGCTTGGGTCATGACCTCAGCGTCCTGGATTGAGTCCCACATCAGCCGGCTCCCTGCTCAGCTGGGAGTGTGCCTCTCCCTCAGCCCCTCCCCTGTTCGTGCTGTCTTTTCTTGCTCTCTCTCTCTCAAATAAAATCTTAAAAAACAACAACAACAAAGCAAATTCAAGTTTGCTAAAGTATCTTTAAATACTGGCATTATGATTAAAAAAACACAACTGTATATTTAGTGGATTCTGTCTAATTTTTAACCATTTCTATACTATCGATTATTTTGTAATTTTCTTAAGTACTGAAGCCAGTGAACAGATTAGAAAATGACATTATTATTAGAAAAGCCATACCTCAGATTTTGAGGGTTTTTTAAAAATTAAATTAATTAATTAATTTAGCATCAATATAAGTCAGTCAGAGGAAGACAAATATCATATGATTTCACTCATATGTGGAATTTAAGAAACAAAACAGATGGACTTAGGGGAAGGGAAGGAAAAAATAAGATGAAATCAGAGAGGGAGACAAACCATAAGGGACTCTTACCTACAGGAAACAAACTGAGGATTGCTGGAGGGGAGGTAGGTAGGGGGATGGGGTAACTGGGTGATATAACCCAAGAAGTTTACTTAGTCATTACACTTGCAAGACCAAACACATTGACAGTATTGATTTTTTTTTTAATTTAACTGGATAATTTCAGAAAGGAAGCTAACAAATCTATTAAGGTAGTTTACAAATGGGTTAGGTAGGTCTTTTTTATTAGACAGAGGCTAAAAGCACACATTTAAGATAAAGATAGACTGGGAAGGGGATATCATACAAAAAATGTTCTTAACAAAAAGCTATCATTTTCCTTTTTAAAAAATTTCCTCATAAAATGAATCAATCACTTTACAGAGACATTAAAGTGTTCTCTTAGTACATATAAATGGATTTTATTTATAGAAGTAGAGCTTATACAAAAATTTTGCACCGATTCCCAAATAATTCATAAAGTCATCTTTCAACGGTCTATATTAGCAACAATCAAGAGCCATAAAAATAAATTATCCATAAAGGATCTATATAACACTATATCTTCTTGATTCTAAGATGCTATACATTTTAAGACACTGAGCAGGTATCTTGGGGTTTTTGGTTTGTTTGTTTTTGAAGATTTTATTTATTTATTTGAGAGAGAGAGAGAACAAGCAGGAAGGAGGGGCAGAGGGAGAGGGAGAAACAGACTCCCTGCCGAGCAGGGCACAACTCAGAGCTTGATCCCAGGACGCTGAGATCATGACCTGAGCAGAAGGCGGATGCTTAACCAACTAAGCCACCCAGGTGCCCCTGTATGTTTGTTTGTTTTTTAAGTAGGCTCCATGCTGGGCCCCAAACTCGGGACCTGAACTCATTACCAAGAAATCAAGACTGGAGCTGAGATCTCGAGTCGCACGCTTAAGCAACTGAGCCAACCAGGTGCCCCTAAGCAGGTTTTCTGGTGGGGGGAGGGGGGGGAAACACTACCATATTAAATGTATGAACTGATTTTAAGACATGTTGGTTTCAGTGGCATTAAATTGTGGGAGAAAAGAGTACAACCTAGGAAATACAGTACTCATTTTAGCCAGTCTCTTCAATCTTGTCCCTCACAAAAAATTTGGAGGGGGGGAGTGGGGGAGGCTCCTGGGTGGCTCAGTCAGTTCAGTTTCTGACTCTTGATCTCAGCTCAGGTCTTGATCTCAAGGTCATGAGTTCAAGCCCCACACTGAGTTAAAAAAAAATATTATTTTTTTTAAATTTTTTACCTGTCACCAAGAAGCAACAGTGACTAGATCCAAATTTCACCTCATTTCCTTTATACTGATCGCATAACCTCATAATTGAAAGACAAAACCAGGAATCTCGAGGTAGAAAAGCAGCAAAGGCCAAAGCCATGAGTGATGTAGATTAACTAACTGATAGGACACAGCTCTAGGATAGAATCTAAGTTTCCTTTTCTTTCTTGTATCTTTAGCATTGTAAAGAAAAAGCCAAACTAAATGATAACACAGCCACAAAAATAACCTGCTATTTCAGGCTCTGGTCCAGTGATCTTCACATGAGATAGTTAGCAGAGCTACAAACAGGCCTGCAAATGTCCATCCAGACAACACACAGCAATTTCCAAATGAAGTGTTAATACTGCTGTACTCAAAGTTGTCACTTCTTTCTTTGCTCTAACATTTCTTTCAGGAAGGGTAAGTATGAACAACCTGACCCCCTACTGCAACAAGGAAGACATTTTTTGTAAGATGAGATTCTCAAAAAATTATTTACCTGCAGTAACAGTGTGACAATGAAGAGGACCCAAGTGAATGTGAATGATAAGCAAAAAAAGGGATACAGGGAACATCTAGATATAAGTAAAATAGACCATTTAGTCTAATTTTAAGATAATATGTATTTTGAAAAAAAACTTATAGAGTGCCAAATAAACGTAAAGCACTCAGAATAATGCCTAGCACACAGGCACATTTGCTATTAATATTATCACTACTAGCATTATTATAATAAATAAGACTTTCATTACTCATTCATTGTTGACTATTATAACCCAGCACCTAACAGAGTAGGCACCCAAATGGTTATGGAATTTAAAAAATTGCTGAATGAAACTTTATTTTAACAAAACTTCAATACATTAATTGTTCCATATAAGATGTATTTGCTTTTGGATTATCAGTAATTCTACAACCAAAAATCACTTTTCATTTTATATCCCATAAATAAATTTTACAAAATGGTATCGTCTTTTTAATTAGTTCCACATCACATTGATTTAATTAAGTGTAACTATAATCTCCTAAAACAATTTCTCATTTTGCATGATGTATAATACTGCAATTGTATAAATATTGCAGTGTTAATTTTTTTTCATGCTTTAGCTTAAGCATGAAAGTGTTCATGGAAACATACAATCTAGCTTATCAACCTATTCCACAGATTTGCAACTCTTCAGAAGAGGAAAAAATATCAAGAAATGTTTTAAACTACTGCAACCAAAGATAAAACCAAGGTAACAAATGCAATTAATTCTTCCTTACCAACTACAAATAGTTTTGGTTTTGACATTGTTTTTAGGTAGAGTGTCTTAAATTTAGATCCGCTTTAACAGGATGAAAACTCAAAAAGAGGTGGCAAATATGAAGCCAGTGTGAGCACAGGGACAAGGCAGCAAGCCAAAGAGCAGAAAACAATTTTTTTAAAAATTACTTTCCGCTGAATTCTTGAAATTCCCTCCTTGCATTCTTGGTTCAGTACGGTTTAAATCTAAATGAGATCACATTCACAACTGCACTCAAGAAGGTAAAAAGTTATGTTTCCCACCAGAATGCAAAATCTAACTGTTCTGTCAAGCGACATCATCACATGTATCTGTTCCTGAAACTAGCACGGGTATCATGAAGTTACTATGCCAAGAATGTTTCCTGTAATATCTATCACTAGCTGATAAGTTCCTCCAACTCCCCATTTTTCTCTCATACCTATCATTTCCTATGAATAAATATTACTGAAGAGATTAATTTTCTTAGCATTGGCCCTGTGGGGGCATGGGAAGCTTTCCCTAGCCCACCCACTTTCACGCTCAAAGCACTCCTGGCTTCCTAATCCTCCCAAACGACTTACATCCCTCAGCCCTTTGCCATCTCCTCCTAACCTATAAATGAACTGGCCTTCTTCAGTTTTCCCTCCCAATTCACCTTACCCTGTTTACCCCAAACCCCTGCCTCTTTCTATACCCTCGGCGTGAGGCTTCTCTCCCCACTGCCCGTGACTTTGTATCTGTCAGTATCCTCAGACCTCGGAAGACGGCACTCAGAATGAGGGGCATTTGGTTAAACACTATCACTTTCAAATAATATGCACTCAGTGCCTAAGCCTCCATCTTCTAATCCAAACTATGCCCCCCCACCCCATTAACTGTCTGCTAGCAGCCCTCCCCTTCAAACACCCCCCGCCCCGCAACACATACATACACAGCTTTTTCTCTCCCTACCCCATTCCCAACTTTAAGCTCCACCTTTGCTTCCCACTGAGGCGGACAAAACTTCGGGCCATTCACTCCGCTCCTAAATGTCCCCGCGCCGCCGCCGCCCCGCTCCTTCCCGGCCCCCACGCAGCCACCCCGCGCGCAGCCGCGGCCACTGACCGCCCGCAGCCCAGGCCTCTGGGCCCCTCGCGCCCCCGCCCCTCTTTCCCGAGATCACGGGCGACAGTTGGCGCGCTGGACCTCGGGGCCCTCACCTTCTTCCTCTGCCATCGTCTCCGCGGAGGCCCAGGCGCCCCTCCGCGTCCCGCGCGGCCCGGAGTCTCCCGCCCTCCGCGTCGCCGAACCCCTCGGCAGCCCCAAGACCGCTCCTGGCCGCCGCGCCCCCACTTCCTGACCCGCCCCCCTCCGGTGTCGCCGCCAACCGCGTCCGGCCCGGCGGCCCAGGAACCAGGGAGCCGGGAGCGGCGGGCGGCCGGAGCGTTTTGCTGGCGCGCCCAGGCCTGCGCGGGCAGGAAGACGGCCCGACCACGCGGTGGCACCGCCCACGGCGGGCGTTCGTGGCCTGCGCCCCGGGGCTCCCGGCAGCCTCTCCCTGCGCTCGGCCCTTCCGAAAGCTGGGAGCTCAGCGGGCCCTCCGTGGCTTTTGTCTTTCGACTTAGACAATAGCATCAGTCTCATCTTCCAGATGGATACCCCAGCCGCGCCCCATTTGACAGAGAGGAAGCTGAGGTCCAGCTAGGTGTCGGTCACTAAGCTGGTGCAAGCTAGAGCTGGAGCCCACGGCTCCGAACTCCTCTCGGTGCCTGCGTGCTTGGTGATTTCAGGGAACCCAAAATGTTCGGGGTTGGCGCTTTGGTTTAGTAGGCCACTTTAGATTACAAGATTACAAGAAAGAAGCTTCTCCTTGGAGCTTAGTGTTTGTCACTCCCCAAACTGCTTAAACACATACATTTGCATTTCACGATATTATTTGAAGAAACAGTAGTACTATCTATGGTCAATGCGGGGAGCGGGATGCATTAAGTATTCCATAGCCGGGGAACATAGTTTTAACTTGTTGCACTGTTTATACCCTAACTTGTAGTACATCGGGCATTCTCCAACAAATACCAGGAACTTTTCCCCAACAATATTCAGAAGTAGATTCAGGAACTGACAAAATGCTCATTTTAGAGTGCGAGAAAAAAGCATCAGAACTCACTGAAGTCATGGGGTAATTATGGATGTTCCGTCCTTAGCAGGCAGCAAGATTCTCCTAATAGCACTTTTGTCAAGTTAGGATATTTGGAGAGAAGTATCGCTTTTCAGTGCTGTGCAAAAACAGGTCCAGGAACTCTTTTTATGCCTTTGGCAGCCTGTAAATATGGCTTGCCCTTAAACAACACTGGACCAGGAATTAGAAACACGGTGGAGGTTGCCAGTAGACCAGAAAAGACCCGGATCAACGCAGAGCGAGAACAGAATGTATACACCTTGAAAACCGCAAGATATGGCAGGACCCAGGGTAATGGGCAGCAGATATCAGTGTATCCTCCATATCAGATGACCTTTACTGCAAGAGCTCCCCCTCCTGAGGGCCACTGTTTTCCAAGTCAAGAGTCTACAGGTGAGGCCCGTTCCTCCTATAGTTCCTTCGTAATCACCTCAAAGTGACCTATAGGCTTAATTGCAAATGTGCCTGCTCTAAACAGTAGTGGGTAGAGAGGGAAAATAGCCTCTTAAGCTGGAATGGAATTATGAAAGGAGAAAGATCATTATTCAATCTTGAGATAGAAATCAGTGGAATTATGATTGTGTAGCAGATGTTCTGTAGCAGAAACATTGCTCTTCCCTTGAGCCCTGAAACTTCCACCTAATGATAATGAGAGTGGAATAGTCTATTTCCCCCCAATCTCTCATTTTGCTCTGAGAGAAATAGGCCTTTTTTTTTCTCCAAAATATATACATAATCCCAAAAGATAGAACCCTAAGTGCTTGCAGCAGGCATTATACCTGAGTTTTCACTAGGTCAACCCCTAATTCTCTAATCCCAGCTGCTTCCAGGTGGCAGTGGGCAGGAGCAGCGGATGCGTGCCCCCAAGATCACTTCTGATGATAACTTGATTATTTTACCACTACAGTCATGGACTGCTAGTTTCCAAACCAAAATCCAAAGGGTCATTTCATTGCTTTTTGCCTCACCTTGACCTAAAGACCTCTCATTTTCTCAAATGGTCTTTTATTTATAATATGCTCTCAAAGAAACAGTATAATTTTCTGCCACCTCTGAAAGTTTGAGGATCCCTTCTGTATGCAATGGATATTTTTAGGGAGTGATATAAAGTGTTAAGAAGTTAAGTCATGGAAATGGGGTTTAGGAGGTACTGTAGTAAACTGGTAAGGAATAAAGACTTGGAATAAGGTCATGGAAATAAACATGTTCAAAGAGAATGGACTCAGAGGATGCTGGAGATAAAATCTACGGCACCTGATGACCAATTGGATGTGATACATGATGAGTTGAAGATGATTCCTGAGGTTTCTATCTTGAAATTAATCATGTGCTTTTTATATGCCAATTATAGGGTGCTGCCAAGATATGAGAAGAATATAAAATAAAAGCCCCTGAGGATTTACCAACTTGAAACAAACAAACAAACAAAAAATACAGGCAAAGTCTATTTCAAAAACATCCTTCTAGGGGCACCTGGGTGGCTCAGTCGGTTAAGTGTCCAACTCTTGGTTTTGGCTCAGGTCATGATCTCACGGTTGTGGGAGCGAGCCCCACATGGGGCTCTGTGCTCAGTGCAAAGTGTGCTTCAGATTCTCTGTCCCTCTCCCTCCTGCTCTCTCATAAATAAATAAAATCTTAAAAAAAATTTCTTCTACCAAATGCTTCATCATATTAGTAACAGAACAGAATTAGTAAATCTTTGCATCAGTTCAGCTTTTCTTCTATTAAAGAGGTGGAATTTTGTTTTGTCTTTATTATGTAATAAAGCTTTAGCTATCCATTGCTTAACAACATGTTTATATTATTCTCAAACACCATCTCCTTTGTGAAATCTGAACCAAATGCGATCAATTTATTTTTGAAAACATGTAACACCCTTACTGCCATTATATTCTGGCTTGTATTTTGGTCATGTTCGATCCTCATACTTTCAAGTCTTTGAAAACACATTATAGACAAATATTTTGGGAATTGACTTAAAAATTGATGATAATAGCAAGTATTAGCTGTAGGTGGGACCTAGAAGACCAACGTAAGTTGTGTATTCTGCACCATCCATGAGAACTATCCCTTGATTTGCAGCTATTTTGTTCACTAATTCTGATTGTGATTTTGGATTAATGTGGGATTTCTTCCCTGTACCTTTTCTTTAAAAGAGGGATCAAGGTTTATACTGTCAGTTGCTCCTGCAGTTGCTCCTCAAGCAGGTCTCACTTGTTCCTCATTGCTTGAAGCTGTGCTTTGGTGCCACCTGAATACATTTTCCCTATTGTCACTCATAAGGATTTGCTGTCCTTTTCCACTGACTGGGAGGGTGACGATCATACAGACCAACAGAGTCAAACTGTGAAATGTATATTCCTCCCAAGTGGGATACATTAAACAACGTGTGTTCTATTTAGGGACGCCTGGGTGGCTCAGTCAGTTAAGCATCTGCCTTTGGCTCAGATTGTGATCCCAGTGTCCTGGGATCGAGCCCTAGGATTGAGCCCCATGATCAAGGCCCATGTTGGGGCTCCCTGCTCAGTGGGGAGCCTGCTTCTCCCCCCCCACCCCGCTTGTGCTCTTTCTCCCTGTCTCTCAAATTTAAATATTTTTTTAATTGGACATATTAGACATCTTAGGAGATTTTCTAAAGTTAATTTTTTTCTAGAGTTAAAACTCCTCTAGGAAGAGATTTTTGACCAAATTGGTCCTATGAAGCAATACTCATTAATAAAAGCAAAACGGATATCTGGGTGGCTCAGTCAGTTGAATGGCTGCCTTTGGCTTAGGTCATGATCCGGGGGTCCTAGGGTGGAGCCCGGCATGGGGCTTCCTGCTCAGCAGGGAGTCTTCTTCTTCTTCTCCCTCTACCTCTTCCCACTCCAGCTCTCCCTCTCGCTCACTTTGTCAAATACATAAATAAAATCTTAAAAAAAAAAAAAGCATAACATTATTGGAACTTTGTGGTCTATTACTGAGATTTTCCCAACAAAGCTTCTATTTTAGTAGACACAGGTTGCTGACTTTGTACCAAGATTCTTTCCTCTTTTCTTTCGGATAATAAGCCCTCTAAATATTTATGAAATTGAGTTGATTTGAATTATATTGGCGTTGCCAGATAAAACACAGGGCACTTTAGTATAACTATGTCCCATGTACTATTGGGCCTTATTTATTTATTTATTTATTTATTTATTAAAGATTTTATTTATTTATTCAACAGAGATAGAGACAGCCAGCGAGAGAGGGAACACAAGCAGGGGGAGTGGGAGAGGAAGAAGCAGGCTCATAGCAGAGGAGCCCGATGTGGGGCTCAATCCCACAACGCCGGGATCACACCCTGAGCCGAAGGCAGATGCTTAACCGCTGTGCCACCCAGGCGCCCCGGGCTGTATTTAATACAAAAAATTATTTGTTGTTTGTCTGAAATTCCCATTTAATTGAGTACTTGGTTTTTTAGTTCAGCTCGGCTTGGTGTTTTGTTTGTTTTTGCTAACTCTGGCAGCTCTATTTATATGGACTGAGACTGCCCCATTCAAAGCCACCTAGCATTGATTGCTTTCAGGCCTTCTGGGAACATGTAATTAAAAGATTAAATTCTTTCTTATGACAGAGGGAAGGCAGTTAGATAGCAGGTGGACTCTGAGTACCTCAATTGCACTAATTCAGAAACAAAATCTGCCATTTCTAAATCCCTAACACACGAAGTTGTTTCTGCTCTTTTGCCATGCTTTTAAAGGGCCAGGCCAGACCTGGCTTGGCCAAGTGCAGCCTTGGAGCTACCACTGAATTACTTCTCAAACAGCCAGCGCAGATGATTTATCAGGAATATCTGGACCTGCCGTGTTAAGAACTAATCACACTTCCAAATTATAGGTGTCTTAAAACCAAAAAAGCATAACGATTTTGGGGGGGAGATTATTTTCCACCAAAATTATGACTTTGCAACATAACAATTTATGTATAATAGGGGAATTGGCATTTAAATACAGTAAAAAAAATCCTATCAATTATGACATGACTTAAATATAGATACATTTTAAAAATCCTCTTGGAATCTTAGATAAACCCTCCGGCTGAAAGCAGGACCCTGAAGAGCCAGTAGCATTACGTGTCCAGTAGATGGCAGAAGCAGCCAAAGTCATCCTGTGCTGGTAAGTTTTACACAAACTGTCTCTTTGGATGTGTACTTCAATATAAAAACATACCATTAATAACCGGATTAATGCATCTTAACATTTTTAAAATATTTTTATTTATTTATTTGAGAGAGAGCACCAGTGAGGGTGTGGGGGGGGGACGGTGGGCGGGGAGGGGCAGAAGGAGAAGCTGACTCCCCACCAAGCAGGGAACCCAATGTGGGCCTGGATCCCAGAACCCTGAGATCATGACCCGAGTGGAAGGCAGACGCTTAACCGACTGAGGCACCCAGGTGCCCCTCATTTTAACATTTTTAATGGTGCTAAAGAAAAACAATTTTTGCTGTTTAGCAACATTTAAATTTATAAAAATTCTTAAAGCTGTATATAATTACTTTTTTTTTTTTTTAGAATCACTTAGTTTTCGCCTTCAGGAATAAACATAAACTTGTTTTTTTTTTTTTTAAGATTTTATTTATTTATTCGACAGAGACAGCCAGCGAGAGAGGGAACACAAGCAGGAGGAGTGGGAGAGGAAGAAGCAGGCTCATAGCAGAGGAGCCTGATGTGGGGCTCGATCCCATAACGCCGGGATCACGCCCTGAGCCGAAGGCAGACGCTTAACTGCTGTGCCACCCAGGCGCCCCTAAACTTGTTTATTCAACATTATTGTACATATATATCCCAAGCACAGTTACGAAGGATACAGTGGGGAAGAAGATACACACTGCTCTGATGAAAGTTACAATATATGGGGAGCTGATTGTAGGGAGATCTCAGTGAATCAGGAAAGACCTTCCTCAGAAAACTACTTCTGAGTAGCAATTAGCCAATGAAGAGAGGACTAAGAGGGGAAAACAGTTGTTTCAAAAAAAAATGTCAAAGAATTAGAAAAAGTACAACAAAATGTAGCTCATGAGAGGCGTGCCTTGAAGAAAGCTCAACAAGGAGCCAGCCCCTGAATATCACGCAGCCATACGTGTGTGGGGTTGTTCCTACAGCAAATGGGAGCCTTCAATCAAACATGTAATCATTATGTGTGTTATTATCACACACATAGGAAAAACAGAGAGGCCAGGTGGTAACTTTTAGAGGGGATGGATGTTTGTGGCATCACTTGTGATGATGGTGTCACTTGTGTATACTTAACTCCAAACTCATCAAGTTGTATGTTAAACATGTGCAGCTTTTTCTATCTCAGTCATACCTCAGTAACTGCCTTTTTTTTTTTTTTTTAAAGAACATGTCATCGGGGGCTCCTGGGTGGCTCAGTTGGTTAGGTGTGTGACTCTTGATTCGGTTCAGGTCATGATCTCGGGGTCACACCACCGAGCCCCGAGTCAGGCTCCACGCTCAGTGTGGAGTCTGCTTGAAATCCTCTGTCTCTCCCTCAATTCCTCCCCCTACTCCCTGCTGCTCGCACTCACACTGTCACTCTAAAACAACTAAATAAAATCTTTAAGGAACATGTAATTAGATCTGTGGTAATTTAAAAGAGTTTTTTTTTAAAAAGCATCTTGGCAATAGAGGAAAGCAGAATTTGATACAAGGCAACCAGTATTGAGGCAAAAACATGCGAAAGAGGAAGTTAAAGAATGACTTTCTTAACTTTGGCACCCAGTGATACGCAGTACTGCTTCCTGAAGTAAAAAGAATACAAGGAGTAGCAGATCATAGAGCTCGTAGAGACATGAGTTCTATTTTAAGCATGTTGAATTTGAATTGCAAGGGGAGATGCCCAAATGGAAATGTCCATATAGTGTTGGGTACAGAAGTCTGTAGCTCCCCAGAGGAGTGTGGAAGAAAATGAGTTTGTCCAGAGAATGACTAGAAGGAAGAGGTAGCTGAGGAAGGAACCATGAGAAATACCATCGGGGAGGGAAGGATGAGTCACCAGGGAGGCTAGCAGCAGAGCAAGCGGAGAATTTCACATTGATTTTTTTTTTTAAGATTTTACTTATTTACTTGACAGAGAGCGAGCTCAAGCCAGCAGAGCAGCAGGCAGAGGGAGAAGGAGAAGCAGGCTCCCCACTGAGCGGGGAGTCTGACGCGGGGCTCGATCCCAGGACCCCGGGACCATGACCTGAGCTGAAGGCAGACGCTCAACCAACTGAGCCACCCAGGTGCCCCCACATTGATTTTTTTTTTTCCTACTGTTGCTCTGGAGGGGATGAACTGTTCCTGGAAGTACTGCGATACCAGGTTGATGCACGGAGTGGGTGCAAACTCCTATTCGATCTCCCTGCTCCAAAAATCCATTTAACATGTTGTCCTTGGATAGAAGACGTCAGGTATTAAATTGATAGGAACATATAACTACGCTTGATCTTAGCCAAAAGGCTGAGAAGCGATTCACATTGACTTTTTAAAAAATTTATTTTTATTTTTATTTGTTTGAGGTGGGGGAAGGGGCAGAGGGAGAGGGAGAGAATTTTTCAAGTACACTCCACACTGAATGCAGAGCCCATCTCGGGGCTCAATCTCATGACTCATGAGATCATAACTTGAGCCAAAATCAAAAGTTGGACACTTAACTGACTGAGCCACCCAGGCGCCCCCACACTGATTTTTTTAAAGTTTATTTATTTAAGTAATCTCTGCACCCAATGTGAGGCTTGAACTCATGACCCTGAGATCAAGTGTTGCACACTCCACTGACTGAGCCAGCCAGGAGCCCTTACATTAATTTTTTTTAACGTAAGTTTTTGGTGTTTAATTCTACTATCATACAGGTTTCGGTTATAAAACACTGGCTCAAATTCAAGTGTAACCAGAAGCTTTGTTACCCATTTATCTACATTCACTTTTAGAACAGCAACAATGCTCAGCTACTGAATAATTCAGGTACTGAATTAGTGGCATGCTGGCAATAAAGTAAAAAGGCAGACCAAAGGAACACCATGAAGCCCAATTTTGTGACACTGTAAAAAATGAAAGGTATTTGTGCTGTGCTCAGAGAAAGAGCCGAAGCGGATAAAGGAGCAGTTATGAGAGAATTAACCACATCAGCCAGTCTCCAAATCTTATTTTCCAGGTCCCTTCCTTTACTTTCTGTGCAGGTGTGAAGTTGTACTTGACCTATGCTTCCATTTCCTAGTCTATCATCATAGTAGCACCTACCATAAGGCTGTTGTGAAGATTCATTTAACCAATACAATGCTCATTATTGTTGGACATACAATTTCTCAGTGGTTGTTTGGTTGTAGTTTACAGTATATTCTTCTCAAGTAATGAGTTCCAGCTTGGTTTTTGATCCAAATATCCCTTCACATTCCACATAATGGAATTGTGTTGAACTACAGTGAAATGACAAAATTTGGGTCTAAGCTAGGGGCAAGTCAAGTAATTTGCTTCTGAACCTTTTTTCACTAGGCCCAGATCTTGGGATCTTAGCTTTTACTATCTCACTCAACACAAAGGAAGCAGTAAAAATGTAGAAAAAGTAGGCATCCACTTAGTGCTCTTACTCCCGAATTTCATCCTGGTGGCCTTCTGGTCTTCCAAGTTTATTTATTTGTCAGAGAGAGCAAGAATGAGAGCGCACAAGCAGGGGGAGCAGCAGGCAAAGGGAGAAGCAGGCTCTCCCCCAAGCAGAGAGCCCCATGTGGGATTTGATTCCAGGGTTCAGGGTTCACGACCTGAGCTGAAGCAGACACTTAACCGAGCCACCCATGCGTCCCTGATTTTCAACGTTTAAGTTCTTTTATTTATTTTTTTTAAAGATCTTATTTGACAGAGAGAGAGAGAGCGAGACAGCCAGCGAGAGAGGGAACACAAGCAGGGGGAGTGGGAGAGGAAGAAGCAGGCTCATAGTGGAGGAGCCTGATGTGAGGCTCAATCCCATAATGCCGGGATCACGCCCTGAGCTGAAGGCAGACGCTCAACCGCTGTGCCACCCAGAAGTCCAGGATTTTCAACGTTTGGATCATCTCCGGTCTAGTCTGCATTTCCTTGCATCAGCACATAGACTCTAGCATGAACAGATCAGATTCAACCTTGAGCCAAAAACAGCCATAAGCAGAATATTTCCATCAGTTCAGTTTTTTTTTTTTAAATAAGATTTTATTTTATCTATTTGAGAGAGAGAGCGCGTGCATGAGTTTGCCCAGGGGCAGGAGAGGGGGAAGCAGACTCCCTGCTGAGCACAGAGCCTGACACGGGGCTCCAGACTGGGCTCTACACGAGAATCGATCCCAGGACCCTAAGATCTCGACCTGAGCCTAAGTCAGACACTTAACCAACTGTGCCACCCAGGTGCCCCCACCAGTTCTATTCTTCTATTCTTCTCAAGAACATCACCTCTTACAGTGGCTTAATTTTAAACTCGGAGATTTATTTATTTATTTATTAATGTCTACACCCAACATGAGGCTCGAACTCACAACCCCAAGATCAAGAGTCCCACGCTGTTCTGACTGAGCCAGCCAAGTACCCTGGAGGATTCATTTTAAACTTGACCCAGAGGATTTGCTTCAAAATACAACGGGGAAGGATGCCTGGGTGGCTCAGTCGTTAAGAGTCTGCCTTTGGCTCAGGGTGTGATCCCAGGGTACTGGGATCGAGCCCTGCATCAGGCTCCCTGCTCTGCAGGGACCCTCCTTCTTCCTCTCCCACTCCCCCTGCTTGTGTTCCCTCTCTCGCTGTCAAATAAATAAATAAAATCCTTTAAAAAAAAATACAATGGGGAAAATGAAAAGGGATATAAAGCAAGATGGGCCTGGAGTTCATCATTGTTGAAGCTGGGTAAGGGGTACAAAGTGTTCATCATTCTATTTTTGTATGTCCCCAAGAGCTGGGGAAAGTGGGGAGAGGAAGAGAAATTGTGCAATCAGCTATAAACCTAAGAGATGGACCTTTAAGTTCTTTTACATATTCTGGTCCTCTTTGTTCTCATTTTTTTCTTCCTTCCCATACTCCACATCCTCTTTTTTTTTTTTTCTGCCACGGGAAGATCAGCTACATGTGTACTATTTCAGGGAGGTAAATAGAAAAGCGAGTTTAGCACAGGCAACTTTTTGGTTAAGGCAGGGAACAGACTGAACAAAGTTAAAAGCCTGCCAGAGACAAAGAACGTGGGTCAGCATCTCAGCTTGCCTAGAGAACTCTGCCACGTCCTTGCAGAGACACCCCATGGTGAAGTACAAACCTGAAAGTGATGACTCCATTTTTGTAAAGGACACTGAGAAGGACTGGGACTGAAAAACTTTCCCAGGTGAACTAAACTTCATAACCCATGAATGCTTAACAAGGGCTAAGTGAATGGAAACATGCTAGACAGAGGGAAATACAGGTATGCTTCCTGCCCGTGAGGTTATAATCTAAATTCAGTTGATACACTTGAGCTCTGTAACAAGATTGTGTACGTCAAGAGATCCTGACAATACAGAACAGCTCTGAAATAGCAGAACTCAGGGAAGACTTGACTGTAGTCCTGCAGGACAGATAGAATTTGGATTTGAGAATATTGCGCAACTCCATATGGGCAAAGAAGAGTAACTGGAAGAAGGACTGTGGAATTCAGAAACAAAGTGCTACATCTTCTTAGTTTTCTGTGGCTTACATAGGTTTTTAAATTGTCAAGTAGAGCACCAGTAATAAAATGCAAGGACGAAATGATCTGACTGCCAGTAACAGTTAAACATTTCAAAATCAAAGTTTCAGTGATTTATGCTTTAAATTAAAGGATGGTTGTTTGGGGGCGCCTGGGTGGCTCAGTGGGTTAAGCGTCTGCCTTCAGCTCAGGTCATGGTCCTGGGATGGATCCTGTCGGGCTCCCTGCTCAGCGGGGAGTCTGCTTCTCCCTTTCCCTCTGCCTGCTGCCCCCTGCTAAATAAATACATCTTTTAAAAAAGGGGTGGTTGTTTGAACTGTAACTGGAGCGCATTTATCCTTGGAGGCTTTTAGAAATCCTTATGGCAAACAGGGAAAAACCTTACCACCTCGGAAAAGATGGCCTAGCCACACCCTTCCACCATGACTCTCTTACAGAAAAAAAAAAAAAAAAAAAAAAAGCACACACACTTTGAGATTAAACAGGTGGGTTTTATTATCAAATGTAACAATTCTACGAAAAGTCAGTAGTATTGTGGTATTACTTTCTATTTTAAAGTCTTTCAGAGCTTTGGGCAGACAGCATCTTAAGGCATCAAGTATGAACAATTCTTTTTCTGATCTTAAGTGCCAGTTGTCATCAATTCTCATGCCAAATGGTTTTGTTTTGTTTTCCTCCTACAGTTAGAGGGCCATTGCTGGTCAGGTGAAGAGGGAATGTTGGGCCTTCCCTTCAAGGTGTTAATCAAAGTAATGCGAAGGAAATAAAAATAGCAGCCACATAAATTGGCAGGGCATTGCATCTAAACCAAGGACAATAGGAGTAACTTAAAGACACATGTGCACTTAATCAAATCCTGTTTTCCTCTTTGGAGTTGCACGGGGCAGCAGTACTAGCTAGTGTCTAATATTGCACTTCTGTAGCACAAACCCAGCTAAACACATAGTGCTCAACACTGACAGCATCAGTACCTGCCCCAACGGCTTCAGTGCTTACCGCTCAGTCCAGCACACCGACTACAATCCTACGCTTTTAAAAGTTCTCATTATTTGACAGTTAAGGCATTAGAGAGAAAGGTTTAAGGCTCTATCTTAATATATACAAGCATTCACCTCAATTAGTATATTGCTTTCCAGAATACACTGTCCAAATATTCTCATTTTACGATATTAAAAACTATGGAATTTCTCTTATTAAAGTCCAAACCATCAGTAATGGGAAAAGTACAATATAAAATAATACATATGAAGCCACAATGTTCAGTTACAGTTTAAACTCGAAATTACTAACTACACATAGCTGCTTCACTTTTGGTTTCGCGTTTTGGCCCCTCGTTCGTTCTTATTTACACCTGGTAGCTGCTGAGAAAAAAAAAGATGCAACTTTGAAGCTAGGAGTGTTTGGTGGTGGGTGTGCGAGGTCCTCTGACTTATCCCACGGTGTTTTAGAAGGCAGCTTCACTGGTTTAACTGCAAGACATCATGAGGGCCAAGAGAGTGGGAAAATAGGAATTTTATTTCTTTTCTTAAATTTGTGACTTAAGGATTCCAAGACCTTATTCTTGAATCACTTAGTAAGACGGCACTCCCTGCAGAAGACAGGGAGATGGAGAACGAAAAATGGAAACACACAAATGAAGCTTCCATGACAGTTCCTGATGCAGATGGTAGACGCTAATATTTTTTTGTCCAAGACTTAAAACTTAGGAAACACCTATGATGTCACGTTAGCTGGAAGTAATGGAGTCAACCGATTTCAAATTCACATTTTAAATGCCTATTTGCAATCAGCAAGGAGCCAGGCATGCTGCTTGCTACAGGGATTTGGCTTCACTGGCTCAAATATTTTATTCTACCAAAAGATAGGGCAAAGGCCCACTGTCCAATCATGTTTGCTGAGAATACTGCAGCCTGAGTGTAGATAAACTTCCCCTGAAGTTGCTAGAAGTTGTCATATCTGACGGTTTTGGGATCACCATACATCTTTCAAACACTGAAAAAACAAACAAACAAGGAGCTATTATAGTCTCCAAATTTTTCAATTACTGGCAACTATAAAAAAATTATTTTGAGTGACACAAGGTCTTAAAAAAAAAAAAAGGCTTAAGGTAGTCCAAACTTTTTATTTTACACAGGCATAGTTGGCATTTACACAGCAAGTTTTCAGGGAGTACAGTGCTGGCAGGTGAAATTTATGTGGTAAATGGTATTTCCACAACTCCTTACCCTGTGTATTACCATGCACGGTAATGCATATGTTTTCACCTCTTCACCCAGCTCCTTTGTTGGGAGACCATTTTAAACATCTGTATGCACACAGACTCAGTCTGATTTCCAAGTCACCACAGCATTCTTCTGATTAGAGGCTTGATACCATTATTAAAACCATTAAGACAATTTTTAAAAATTAAATTCTAGTATAAGAAATTTCAAATGATGTGAAACAAAAATATCTGAATTAAGAAGCAACAAGGCATGACATTATAGGAAACATGAACTCTACATGTCAGTGAGTAGCTGATTAACCACCTTTATGTGGATTGATTCATTTATCCGCATATCCATCCTATAGGACTACCATGTTATCCCCATTATACAGCTGGGGAAAGGGAGGCATGGAGCAATTAAACCAGTTATCAGCAGGTCCAGAATTTGAACACAGATTGGTTCCACTATGCTATTTCACTTATACACCACACAAAAACTTTATTATTTTTAAAAAGATTTTATTTATTTATTTGACAGAGAGAGAGAGAGAGAGAGAGAGAGAGAGAAACAGCCAGTGAGAAAGGGAACACAAGCAGGGGGAGTGGGAGAAGGAGAAGAAGGCTCCTAGCAGAGCAGGGAGCCCGAAGCGGGGCTCAATCTCAGGACCCCGGGGGATCATGATCTGATGGAAAGGCAGACACTTAATGTAAGAGCCACCCAGGCACCCCCACACAAAAACTTTAGAAGTGAAAATTTTAACTGGGCATACTTTCACACATAGATGAGAAACAGGACTGCAGACAAAAATGTAAATAGCTCTTTAGAGTTCAGACCTGTTCATATGGCCAGTTTGAAATTGTGGCCAAGGTTAGATTTCCTTTAGTAACAGATTCTAAAACAGATACAAATTTGGAATCAGGTATTTAAAAAACAGAGAAATGTGTTAGAATTAATTCTTAAAATGTGGTTTACAAAGTCACCATTTTTAGCACTTAGCATAAAAAAACTATACATTGAAAACTTCTCCTCGGATATTAAATACAAATAAAATCTCTATCAGTGACCCAGCAATACAATTGTCCGAGCTCTACTGTATCTACTTTTGGAAATAGCACCTGAATTTTCCTTAAATAACTGCCTGTCCCATCACCCAATATTAAGCCCATAATGAGGGAGCTTCATATAATGAGCCCAACAAGTGACACAGACATGGCCAGAGACCTGGATGGCCTTGGCCACAGTGCTTTCTGAAATGGACTTAAGTCAGGCCAGGGAAGCTCAATTCCTGGCTTGCTTCTGGACTTAAAATGGGCGGGTGTAAGCCAAGAGTTGCTGGGAGTACCTCACAGAGAGAGTTGGCCCAAGAATGAGGCCTTGGATTCAGGCAAATCAGTCAACCCTGGGTCTGTTAACAGTCAATAAATAAAAACTTCCCTATTCCCAGCTCATATTATTGTTATTCTAGTAAGAAAACAATTTAGATACTGAAAATTATACCTTCATATTCTGTGAAAATGTAGAAAAATCTACAAGAAATTAAAAGTTTAACCTTCTCAAGCCTCTTTTTATTTTTATTTTTTTTAAAAGATTTTATTTATTTATTTGACAGAGATAGAGACAGCCAGCGAGAGAGAGGGAACACAAGCAGGGGGAGTGGGAGAGGAAGAAGCAGGCTTCCAGCAGAGGAGCCTGATGTGGGGCTCGATCCCAGAGCGTCGAGATCACGCCCTGAGCCCCCCAGGCGCCCCTCGAGCCTCTTTTTAATCCCAGTAGGATCCAAATGGAATTTTACTGTTTAGCCATGAACTTGCAGACTCCAAGCTGCTAGCAAAAGACAAATCCCAAAAAACCTCCAACTCTCCCCACAAACAAAAACAACCTCCAAAACATAGCAAACAAATAAAAAACAGCTAATGTTTCCTCGTCTCCTTTAGCCGTAGAAAAGTAGATAGTAAAAGTAAAAAGGAAACTATGATGCAAAGACAATACTGAGTTACAACTACAAATATTCACAAATCTGTCTTTCCTTTCCAGTAAGATCTGTGTTAAAAAAGGTCTTATTTTGCATACTGTCATGTACCATGTACAAAGAAATCTTTTAAGATATCTGGATTTTGGGGCATAGGTGGCTTAGCTGGTTAAGGGTCCTACACTTGATTTCTGCTCAGGTCATGATCTCAGCATGGGAGTCTGCCTGAGATTCTCTCTCCCTCGCCTTTTGCCCCTCCCCCCATGGCTCTCTAAAAATAAGTCATTTGTGAGATTTCTTTGTTAGGACAAAGGAACAGTTTCTTCTTCCTTACATAAAAGATAAACTAAAACCCGTAACTCAGATTCCTTAATTAAATTTGTTAATACTCTTTCTGTCATTTAAATCAATAATCAGCATTTATTTAGCTGCTGTTGTCCGATATTATCAATACTAGTTGGAAGAGAAAGAGAAAAACCTTTAACTTTGAAAGCTTATTTATCCAAAAGATACACTGAACATTTTGGCCAGAAACTAAAATATTAGTCACTATATTGATCCAAAAAAATAACTATATATTACAAAAGACAGATCATTTTTAATCCACAAAGTAATCCATACACTTAAGAGGCCAGATATTAAAAGATAAGAGCTACACAGTTTTTGTTTGTTGGGTCTTGTTTTGTCTTTCCATAAAACCTAACTATTGTGGAAATGCCAGGCTTAACACATCGTAAGAGGCTCCAGAAATACCTCGTATAGACAAAAATTTTCACAATAAAGCAAAGGAAACTGTCAGCACTTCATCTTGGACTTCCCAGCCTCCAGAACTTTGAGAAATTAAAGGTTGTTGTTTGTAAGTCACCCAATCCATGGAATTTTATTATGGAAGCCCAACTGGACTAAGACATTCAGCAAATTATCAAGATGACACTGCCAGTAATATCATGGGGGTATGGTATCCCAGACATCACGTAATGGGATGGGCAATTCACCTCTATGGTATTATTCTTTCCTAATTATTCTTATATAAATTATGTATTTATTATATAAATATTATTCTATATCCTATTATTCTTACCCCATTACTCTGGTGTAATCACAAGAAAAGCATTAAACAAATTCAAACTGAAGGAGTGCTCAGCAAATACCTCAAAAGCAGAGTATCTCAAAATTGTCAAGGTCATGAAAAACAAGGAAAGACTGAGATGCTAACATGAACTAGAGGACTAAGTAGACAGAGCAACTAACTACAAAGGGGAACAGAAGAGAAAGGACATTCATGAAAAAATTGGTGAAATCTGAATAATGCCTGGAACACAGACAATAGTCAAAAACATTGCTCCTGTAATGATTCTTGTGATCATAGCAACAAAACAGTTATTTGTCTATATATAGAACTTGGTAGTTTGTAAAACTTGTTTATATTCATTAATCCACCTGATTCTTACTCCCCAGAAAAGTCAAGTCACATACGAAGAAGTGATGTTACGTGCATTTGATAGAGCAGGGAAACATCACTTCTAAGGAACTGTCATCTCCTATGTACACAAAATATGGTTATATCCAAGCGTTTGTTGACAAATTTAAATTTATGAGCTGGCCCTGCCCCTTTGACACGCTAGGAGTCTTAGACTTGGAGATTACAGCGAGGGTGTCAGGGGTACAAACAAGAACGCTGACCTTCTGAGGAGGCATTTTCCCTAGAGGGCAACTTCAGCATCTTGTGAGCTGTCCTTGAAGGTCTTTTATGACAAACGAGGCAACCTACAGTAGTTCTTGGGTTAGTCAACAAAGATCCGCTGGGTTAGCAGACAAGGCCACATGAGAAGGCAGAACAGTGTAACTTCTTTACAGACCTTATTATGGGCTTTAGCTACCTTTACCTGACACGCTAATGAGCAATGACATCATTCTTTCAATAAATTTTAGAGTACTATTACTAGTTTCCTGTGGCTGCTTTAACAAATTACGATTTAGGGGCGCCTGGGTGGCTCAGTCAGTTGAGCCTCTCCCTCTTGACCTCGGCTCAGGTCATGATCTCAGGTCATGAGATTGAGCCTCAAATCAGGCTCCATGCTCAGCAGGGAGTCGGCTTGAGATGCTCTCCCCCTCTCCCGCTTCCCTGCAACAGCACTTTTTCTCTCTCTCTTCCTCTCTCTCAAATAAATAAATAAATCTAAAAAAAAAAAAAATTACTACAGGACGCCTGGGTGGTTCAGTCAGTTAAACGTCTGCCTTCGGCTCAGTCATGATCCCAGGGTCCCTGGGATCGAGTTCCGCATCAGGCTCCCTGCTCAGCATGGGGCCTAATGCTCCCTCTGCCTGCTGCTCCCCCTGCTTGTGCTCTGACAAACAAATAATAAAATCTTTTTAAAAAAATTACTACAAGTTGGTGGCTTAAAACAACAGAAACTTATTCTCTCACAATTCTGGCAGCCAGAAGTCAGAAATCAAGGTAATCAGCCAGGCTGCATACCCTCCAGAGGCTCTTGGGAACATTCTTTGCCTCTTCCAGCTTCTGATGGCGGCAGGTGCTCCTTGGCTTATGTCTGCATCTTTCCAGTCTATGCCTCTGTGGTTGTACTGCCCCCTTTTCTCCTGTATCTGCCTGTTCTCCTTCTGCCTTTTTTTATAATTGCATTAAGGGCCCACCCAGATAATCTCAGGAGCCTTAATTTACATTTCTGGCCAGATACGGTAATAGTCACGGGTTCCAGGGATTGGGACACGGACATATATTTGGAACTGCCATTCAGCCCACTACAAGTACTTACTCTGTCATGCTCTTATTTGCTCATTGGAAAAGAGTACCAAGACTGAAACTAGAAGTGATGGATCTGTTGGTCAGCTTGGTCATAAGCTGTATGACTCTGAAAGTTACCCAGCTTCCTGGGTTTCATCTCCTCATGTGTCAGATGGAGCCATAGGGTGGGAGCCACCCGCCCCGATGCCCCACAGCACCATGATGAGGCTCAAGTGGCACTGGAGGTATAAAATACTTGAAGAGCCCAAGGCGCTCTATTGTGTAAGAGATGAGTGGTGATAATAAATCTGATTATTAATATAGGTGATTGAAAACAGATATATAGTCATACCATAAGGTTAAGGGGAAAAGAAACTAGGTCCAAATTACATGAGGGCATACAAAAAAGAAGCTGAAAGGAAATATTCGTTGTGATTATTTCTGGAGGGTGTAATTATTACAGACTTCCTTGTACCTGTCTGTATATTCCAAATTCTTTAAGATGAGCACACAGTACTTTTGTGATCCTTACCTCGCAGAGTTGCTGAGATTAAATGAGATAACTTTTAACTTATGCCAAGTGTTTCACACAGTACTCCAAGTGAATTCTTTTAAAACTCTCAAAATAAAAGATTAATCTGATATAAAAATAAAATATAAAAATCTGGGTTTTAACAGAACACCTGATTAGCTATTCTGCCATGACCCCAAAAGCATAGGATAGAATCAAAGGTGAGTAATGGTTATTTAGGGTTTTTCTAAATAACAACAAAGAGTTCCATTTCTAATTCAGTATATTCATTTTACTATATAGATACTATGCTTATCAAATTCATAAGCAGCATTTAGAGGTTGAATAAAGAACACTTCAAATGACACAGAATGGACCAAAGAGAGTATTAGAAGGTGCTCCCATCACTGTGAACTAAACTAGAAAATACCCCACTTCCCACTGCAAAGTATCTGGGTATAATGCTCTCTGGTACTAAGAGATCTTGAAATATCACAGAAAATGGCAGAGAATCACTTCCATTCCAAAACTGGGGTTTCTAAAACTTCAGAAGGTGAGTCTAAGGCCCCAACTGTCATTTTTCAAGGACAAGAGTATACTACTGGGAACCATGTTTTCCAATTTAGAATCCATAGGGTTAAGGCCCATATCTACAGCCATAAAAATAGTAACAGAAGTTGAAGATGGTATGCCAGGAAACCAATTTCAGCAAACTTAATAATAAAAAATAAAGAAATTAAGCCATACCAATTCCTGACCATGTCCCCACAATACATTCTCTCAAGCAGTCTCACACAGAAAGTCGATATCCTTTAAGAAAAGGTTATCAATTAAAAAACTCTTTTCAAAAACTATCAGGGTTCCTTCCCTCTAGATTTAGACAATGAACCTTAAAACATTATGTTAACAGAAATAAGCTAATCATGGAAAGACAAATACTGTGCTATTTTATGAGGTACCAAGAACAGTCAAATAGATGGAAACAGGAAGTAGAAAGGTAGTTGCCAGGGGCTGAGGGAAGAGGGAAATGGGGAGATCCAGTCCGAGGAGATGAAGCTAGATGGTGGTGATGGTTATATAATAATGTGAACGTACTTAATGCCACTGAACTGTACACTTAAAAATGTTTTACGTTATGTATGTTACCACCATTTAAAAAAAAAAAAAGAAATGGGGCAAAAAGTACACCCAACTCAACAGAATTACTATAAGACTCAGTGATTCCACTCCTAGACACATACCCAAGAGAATTGAAAACAGTTACCCAAATATTTGTTCATAAATATTTGTATCAGCATTATTTACAACAGCAAGAAGGTGGAAACAACCCAAATGTCTATCAGTAGAGAAATGAAAAATGTGGTATAGCCATACAATGGAGTATTAGTCAGCCATAAAAGGGAATGAAGCACTGATACATGCCACAACAAGGATGAACCGCAAAAACATGGGAAGTGAAAAGCAGACAGACACAAGAGTCACATATTGTGGGAGTCCATTTATATGAAATGTCCAGTAGAGGCAAATCCATGCAGACAGGAAGCATATTGGTTGCCAGGGTCAGGGGGGAAGGAAAATAGGAGAGATACTGCTTCCTGGGCATGGAGTTTCCTTTTGGGGTGATTAAGAGGTTTTGGAAGTAGATAGAGATGGTGGTTGCACATGTTGTGAATACGCTAAATGCCAATGAATTGCAGACTTAAACATGATGGATTTTGTTCTGTGACTTTTACTACAGTTAAAACAAAAACAAGAACAGAAGCATACCCAACTTGCATTCCACATGAAATATAGCAAATGGATTTCCAAATGGAAAAGTTTTCCCTTAGCCCAAAATAACATACAACTATTATCCATAAATGTTGCTTAGATACTGTCTCCTGGGATGACACACTGAATTCCAGTCTCCCGTTTCTCCCAAGATTTCTGACCCTCCTACATCACACTGAAGAAAAGGGGAAACTTCTCACCCGACTCATAAAAAACACTTTCAGATTCGTGATCTCTATTTGTTTGGCCCTTTATGATTTGGCTTTCACATCATAGTGCCTTACCTTCTTTTCTGAGGATGGTCTAACTGCTGGGGCCCTTAAATACAAACCCATTCTTTGGGTAGAGTCCTGGCCTGGTCATTTGTGTGTACAAGTCCATCATCGGCTGCATACTAAAATGCAAGTTAGAACAAACAGGATCAAAAGATGAACAAACTGCCGCTATAGATGATTAGTATTTCAACTGAACAGATCTACCAACAGTATTATACTCTATTTAGACTGTAGGAAACAAGTTAAAACTCTGGTATAAGCCACATACATGACCACGAATCCCACGTCGCCACGCCCTGCTGAACGTGTCTGAATACCACAAAACTTCCTTTTAGGAAAGGAGTTCGATTGAATACAGGGAAAAGAATACTGTAACATGATAGACACCAAATCTTTCAGATCTTTCAGTTTCCACGATATCGCAGGTGCGACTAGACACAAAAGAGTTGAGTAGCAACTATTTACAAGGTATTGTACAATAAGCCCAGCCTCTGCAAACAACTCTGTGAACTTTAAATACTAGATGTTACTTGGATTATCAGCCTAATTCTCTCAGGAGGACAGCAAGTAAAAATACCAGCCATGAGAGGCCCAAAGAGGTACTGATTAAAGTCAGTATTTTGAGAAAAAACGAAAAAGAGCACTACTGAAAATGCAAAGCCATTAACAGTAAAGAAAGGGTAAAGCAAAGAGCAAATAAAGGTAAAAGAATTATGGAAGGACACTGGAGAGTCCAGAATTAAGAGGGCCATCAACTACAATATCGATACCACTGGAATGACACTCTCCTGACCAAATCTTTTCATGGTAGCTTGTCTTCATATAGTCAACTCTCATTCTATAAATCTCAGTTATCAAGGCACTTTAACTTTATAAAATTACAGAATTTTTCTTATATATATTTTTGTAATCTCTACACCCAAGGTGGGGCTCAAACTCACGACCCCAAGATTAAGAATCATATGCTCTTCCAACTGAGCCAGCCAGGCACCCCTACAAAATTACAGATTTGACAGCAGAATCCATTTCCTGCATTTTGGTTTTGGCCATCAGAATTCTTCCCTTTTTGTCAATCCCTGCCCCTTCTGGCTTCACACCCTTCCTCAAGTATGAAGTATAGAAAAATTAAACTGAAGTACAAGGAATTTTGAGCCTTTACGTAGAAGTGACACAAAAGATTTCAGATGCATGCACTGTAACTGCCTTGGAGCTCAAATTACTGAAGACATTGGAATAATTTGATATAATTGACTGGGTAAGTGAGGTTCCTAAGGTTCCTATGTAATTATTTTTCTTTTCTTTTCTTTTTTTTTTTTTTAAGTGTAAGCTTTAGGCCCACCATGGGGCTTGAACTCACCGCTCTGAGATCAAGAGTTGCATGATCTACCAACTAAGCTAGCCAAGCGCCCCAGGTTCCTACAAAATCCTAATTCATTGTTTCAGTTCATAAACTCCAAGCACTTCAACAATGAAGGCCAAATGCCTTGAGATGAAATAATTTTGCATAATCTTCTTCTGATTATACCAGATAACTCTAACCTTCAAAAATTCCCAAGAAACTACTAGAAGATAAACTGATGCAGATTTATTTGATCTCAACTCCAAAGCACGTCAATCTAGAAATAGCTGCTTTTATTTCCAGTAGAATAAATACCCACAAAAGCCAGCCATAGAACTCTTCATAATAAGAGAAATTTTGCTTAATGTCACAACCAATTTATGTATATGACCACTTAATTCTATTCAGTGTGAAGGTGAAAAGTTGATTAGTCAAAACAAAAAAGAAAATTAATTCAGCTGACTCCTAAAACCTGAAACTTTGTCTAACTTCCTGGAATTGGAAAACACTGCAAGAAAATACAAACTCAAACCTTTATCTTGGTTACATGAAGCAATCTCTTCATTAGCCTTCAGTAAAATTCTCTATTCCTTTCATAATCTCATGAATCTCATATGAGGTTTAGGAAGTAACTTTGTTTAGCCCTGCAAGAGCTCCCACCAGGCAGCATAATGGTTTAGGGAAGACGCAAAGGATCTCCAATAGTCCCCCTTATCAGCAGTTTCAGTAACCCTCTGTAGGAAGCAGAGGGTCCTAACATGACATCACAATGCCTAAGTCAATCATCTCACTTTCTCTCACCAAAGAGGCATTTTGTCTTCTCATACCATCTCATCACAGCAAGGGTGAGGACAGCACAGTTAAGATATTTTGGGAGAGAATGACCGCATTCACATCTCTTTCACTACAGTTCTATTTTATTATTGTTGTTCATCTCTCACTGTGCCTAACTTATAAATTAACACAGGTATGCAGGGATAAGGAAAAAAATAGCACATACAGGGCTTGATACTATCTGCAATTTCAGGCATCTACTCGGGGGGGGGGGGGTGTCTTAGAATGTTTCTCCCATAGATAACAGGGGAAAGACCCACTGATTTCTGAAAAACATCTTACCTCTAGTAAGAGTGTGTTAAGCCAGGCAGTAACAAAATGTAACTTTCATCCAACCTTCATTAGATTTTCTTCATTTGCCAGAAAATACCCTATGTTTAAAACCCGTAAGACCATGACAGTAACTTGGTGGGTTTGTGGCAACTTCGCTGAGATCATTTTAGCTGAGCTCCGCAATCCTCCATGATTCATGGATGCCAAGCTTATAAACCCACTCTAATAGCGAACAGCCTCTGCAGGCACAACCCGTACGACGCTGTACTATAAATGTTCAAGGCCTATTTTAGGATTTGACAATTAGGTCTATAAACACTTTTCAACTCTAGAGACTCAAGCAAAGCTCAGCTCCAAGAAAGAAAGATAATTTTTGCTACTGATGCAATAAAAAAGCTTCAGGATATGGATTTCTAGACATCGCAGGAAAGGAATTCGGGTTCTAGGAAATCATGTCATTTGTGAAACAAAAGGTTGTCTGCTCAGATGTGATGGCATTGAGGAGATTTTGCTTCCTGTTAAAGAGCTCTTATCAAGAAACATCTCATTTTTTAGCTTGAGTCAGAAAACAACTGATGGACATCAGCAGGGTAGAAAAATCTGGTAGGACTGAATATTCGTTTTTCAAGAATTACAGCATATCATTTCATAAGAGGCTATCTTACAGTTCATTTTAAGAAGTTAGCATCTAAAAATTCATTGAGACTCCTTTGTTTTTGTTCCCCCCCCTAGGTTAGGCAGAGGCCTCTAATCACTTTTTAAATACGCAGGAAACTCCTTCTTAGCCAACCCTATTCCAGATGAAAAGACCCACACTGCTATGTGCTCTAAAGAGCTTTCCCAAAGTAGCCCAATTTTCAAAAAGAGCACCAACAGATTACGTTGAGACAATCAAACAGCACGGAAAAGCCCTCATCTTGTCAAAGGGGTGAGTCTGAAGTTAGCACTCACACGACTAGTCCCTCTGACTTTGCCTCTGTAAGCCAATCTATCAGCACATGTACACACGAGGTTCAGAGAATCTGTGTCTTTCCTGGCTGCATTCTTCAGGCAAATCAACTTAAGTAATAAGGGCACTGTGTATTTTTCTTCTTCAAGCTACTGACCTGGTAACCTTGGAAGAAGTTAAGAATTTCCTTAACTCCAGTATTGTAGGCCAGGCCCTGCATTCTGACCACCGTGCCAGGCTGTGGAGGGACACCGCTAAGATTAGCAGCTGTAGGGAAGTAGCCAAGACTATTGGGCGAACCTGGGGGGCTAAAGGGAGAGAAAGCACAGTGAACCAATAGGAATAGACAATGTCCAATATTTACTCTAAAAACATTAGTTACTTAAGGAAACAGACTTTCTCAAGATGATCTTTCTTAGAATTCTCAGTTCTCTCTCCCAAGACGGGTAAGAACACCATAGCTGATCTGTCACACATCTCCACAAACGTCAAAAGTTGAAAAGTAGAACAGTTAATATAGAGTTAAGTGCAAGGCTTCCCCAGAGATCCAGTTCTGAGATCCTTAAAGGGACAGGAAGGAGAGAATTAAACCTTCACAGTCACTCAACCACAAAGCACCACTTCCAAAGCCCAGCTCATTAATGATTAACTGTCTAGTTACCAGAATAGTAAGGGAGGAAAAGGCATGAATTCAAAGGACTTCTAGGAACCATAGCCACAGTGACCAAAAGTATCCAAAGTTATTGCTCCAAGGAATAGACTATTCTACCCATATATACAAGCAATTGTACAGCACAAAACACAAAGTACTATAGCACTCATGAGTTAGTTCTTCCAACCTGACTGGGGAAAAAAGGTAGTGATGTGGGTAAATTGGAAGGGACACGTAGCAAATTAAATCCACTACCATTAACACAAGGGGAAAATTGTGATGCTTATGTCCTCTTGTGTATCTGCAGCAATTACCTCCAAGAAGAACAAGTCAAGTGAATACATCATCATTCTTCATGTGGCAACTCCAGTGATTACCATGTTATGAAATTAGTTTCACTCTGTCCCCCACCCAATCTCTTTTCCATCACAATTAGTGGCCAAATACCCATAATTGAAAATATATAGGGGAAATTTTTTTTAAGGACCGTATTAGCTTAAAGAACAATAAAGACCCACAGCTATACATTATTAAATCTTATAAATCTAGGTAATTATCCAATTTCAAAGACCAGGAAACACATAACGGAAGGGGCTAAAAATCTTTGAGATTGTTTATCCTACGTAATCCTAACTGATGGGTTAATAGGAATGGTGGCAGAGGGGCGCCTGGGTGGCACAGCGGTTGAGCGTCTGCCTTCGGCTCAGGGCGTGATCCCGGCGTTATGGGATCGAGCCCCACATCAGGCTCTTCCGCTATAAGTCTGCTTCTTCCTCTCCCACTCCTCCTGCTTGTGTTCCCTCTCTCGCTGGCTGTCTCTGTCGAATAAATAAATAAATCTTAAAAAAAAAAAAAAAAGGAATGGTGGCAGATGTGCATATAGTTGCAGATACCTTTTTCTTGATTTTTTTTTTTTTAAGCACAGTAACTTTGAGCAAGTCACTTAATTTCTCTGAACTTCAATTTCATCATTTGCAAAATGGGGATAACAGCACCTTCTTAGTGTCACAGATTGTTCTTCAGATTCAATGATATACCAAATTATTCCATAAATCCATAAATGAAGTAATTTATGTTACCTCATTCCTATTATTTCCATAACCATCGTTCTATTTCATCATTTTTTAAAGATCAGAACCTGAAAATATTACTTGACATCAAGCTGCCCTTAACCTTTTAAGTCTGCGAAGCAGTGATCTTCAACTTGTTTGCATATTAGAGTCACTTGTGAGATATTTACAACTCTGTATGAGGGCGCCACCCAGGCGCCCCGAGAATTTTCTAACAACCTAAATGCTGAAGTCTTTCAGATTATTGAAATAAGAAATAGTCAATCTATGTGCAACTAGGAGAGCAGAGACAGATGGAATGCTGAACTTTACACCTGAGTAGAAATTTAGCCATCACTCGGACACACCACCTCATTTTTACAGAGGTAGAAACAGAAACTAGGAGTTAAATAACTTCCCAAAGGTCACACAACCAGTTAGCTTTGCACCAAACCAGAAGAACCACCCACATTTTTCAACCACCATTCACTCATTCAAAGACCATATTTTGCTTATGTCAAATGTCTGATAGATACTAAGTCTATTTCTCAAGAACCACAAGCCTTCTCTGTGTATTTAATTGAGTTATTAAGTTTTCCACTCTATGATACTCAGATTGTTTCCACAGCATACAACTTACTTCCATGACTCTGTCCTGGCACATTCTAGTCCCTTGGCTAAAGATCTCCTATAAATTAAATCTAGGTGTCTAGTGCATTCAAAATATAAATAAGACAAAATAGAAAAATAAAAGTTATCCAACTGGAAATGTAAGGTTTTAAGTGACAATTATGCTCAGCATTTATAAGGTAGCACCTATTCTCATGAAGCCTAAACTTGGAATCATATCCTTGTTTTTTTGCACTAGGATTCCTGCTATCCACAAGGCATCTTACGGAAAATTAAAACAATTGTCTATCTACTTGACAGGATAGGAGAATAAGAATTTTTTTTAAAGATTTTATTTATTTATTTGAGAGAGAGACAGCCAGCGAGAGAGGGAACACAAGCAGGGGGAGTGGGAGAGGAAGAAGCAGGCTTCCAGTGGAGGACACTGATGTGGGGCTCGATCCTAGAACGCTGGGATCACGCCCTGAGCCGAAGGCAGACGCTTAATGACTGAGCCACCCAGGCGCCCCAATAATTTTCTAACAACCTAAATGAAGTCTTTCAGATTATTGAAATTAGAATCAACAAAAATAATTTATAAAATAAAAATGACAAGATGTAGACAAGGAAAACCCCTATTTATAGAAAATAAAGAATTTACTTAAAAAAAAAGCTAAAATCAAAAAACCAGTTGAGTAAGGTGTAAGATACAAGATCAATACATAAAGTAAATCAATTTCATTTCCATACACTACAGTGAAAACACAAATGACATTAATTAAGAAAGCAATTTCATTCACAATAGCATCAAAAAAAAAACATTTAGGAAAAATATTAACATAAAAACAGCTAGACTTGCACACTGAAAACTAAAAGACATTGCTTAAAAATAAAAGATAATCTAAATATAAGAAAAGACAGGCCATGTTCATAAATAGAAGACTTAATATTGTTAAAATGACAATACTGTCTAAATTCACCTAAAGATTCAATTCAATAGCTATCAAAATTCCAACTGTTTTTTTACAGGAATCAAAAAAACTGAACCTAGGGGCGCCTGGGTGGCACAGCGGCCTTCGGCTCAGGGCGTGATCCTGGCGTTATGGGATCGAGCCCCACATCAGGCTCCTCCGCTGGGAGCCTGCTTCTTCCTCTCCCACTCCATCTGCCTGTGTTCCCTCTCTCACTGGCTGTCTCTATCTCTGTCAAATAAATAAATAAAATCTAAAAAAAAAAACAAAAAAAACCTAAACCTAAAACATTCAAGGAAATGCAAAGGACTCAGAAGAGCCACACTCTCTTGAGAAAGAACAAAGCAGGAGCTACATTTGCTAAATTCAGAACTTACTATAAAACTACAGTAATCAAGATGATGTGGTACTTCCATAAGGGTAGGCAATGATCAATGGAATAGAATTGAGTAGCCAGAAATAAACCCTTACATTTATGGTTCATTTGAGTTTTGGCAAGAGTTCTAAGACAATTCGATGAGGAAAGAATACAAAAGCAAACCTTGGAGATATTGCGGGTCTTTTTACAGACCACTGCAATAGAGTGAGTATCACAATACAGCCCGTCAAGTGAGGATTCTGGTTTCCCAGCGCACATACACGTTTTGTCTAGACTATACTATAATCTCTTAAGTGTGCAACAGCTTTAGGCTGAAAAACAGCGTATATACCTGAAGAATACTTTACTGCTAAAAAATGCTTAGTACCACTTGAACTTTCAGCTAGTTAAAATTACTGATCACGGAACAAAATAATAAAAAACTATGAAATATTTCAAAAATTGCCAAAAATGTGATAGAGAAATGAAGTGAGCAAATGCTGTGAAAAAGATGGTGCAGGATTGGCCATAAGTCTGCAATTTGTAAAACAAAAACAAACAAAAACCCAGTATCTACAAAGTGCAGTAAAGCAAAGAACAATAAAACAAGGCATGCTTGCTGGCTTCCCAAAAACTAGCGCTGGAATAATGTAATACCAACAGGCGAAAGAACGAATTTAGACTTCTATCTCACACTATATAAAAAAATTAATCCAGTTGAATAAGATACCTAAATATATGAGCTAAAATTACAAAACTCTTACAAGAATATCTAGTAAATCTCCACAACCTTAGGTTTTATATTACAACAGAACTCTAAGTGAGAAAATGAGACACAAACTATCAAAATTTGAAACCATCAAAATTTGAAACTTTCGTGCTTTGAAGAACACCATCAAGAAAATGAAGAAACTTTGAAACTATCATCAAAATTTGAAACTTTCGTGCTTTGAAGAACACCATCAAGAAAATGAAGATAACTCACAGAATGGGATCATCTCCTAAGGTCTCTCATCTAGAATATATAAAGAAATCTGACAACTGAAAAGTAAGAAAACTAATCCAGGGGCACCAGGGTGGCTCAGTCGGTTACGTGTCTGCCTTGGGCTCGGGTCAGGGTCCCAGGGTCCTGGGACGGAGCCTGATCAAAGTCAATGCGTTACCAACTGAGCCACCCAGGTGCCCCTAGAAATTATTCTGAAGGTCATCTTCTTGCTCAATTCAAAGTACAAAATAACAGTAAAACTGAGACTCTTAGATGTTTAGAGGAAAAACTTTTTTTTTTAAGATTTTATTTGAGAGAGAGCACGGGCACGAGAAAGCACCAGTGGGGGCGGGGGGGCCAGAGGGAGAAGGAGACGCAGACTCCGTGTTCCCCCAGGGAGCCCAACCCGGGGGCTGCATCCCAGGAGCTAGGATAATGACCTAAAGACAGATGCTTAACTGACTGAGCCACCCAGGCGCCCCTAGAAGAAAAAACATTTTTTTTTTTAAAGACTTTATTTATTTGACAGAGAGAGAGACAGCCAGCGAGAGAGGGAACACAGGCGGATGGAGTGGGAGAGGAAGAAGCAGGCTCCCAGGGGAGGAGCCCGATGTGGGGCTCGATCCCAGAACGCCGGGATCACGCTCTGAGCCGAAGGCAGACACCTAACGACTGAGCCACCAAGGCACCCCAGAAAAACATTTTTTAAAAGTAATATTTGAGGGGTGCCTGGCTGGCTCTGTCAGTAAAGCATGTGACTCTTGATCTTAGGGTCATAAGTTGGAGCCCCACATGGGCCACTGATTTTACTTAAAAAAAAATTTTTTTTTAAATAAAAAATATAGATAAAGCAGGAAAGTGCACTCTGATTGTGGGTATCTTGTGCTCTTCAGCAAAGAAACAGAAGACAATTTCCAAAGAGGCATATTCACAAAAGTTATTATTAAGATTTTATTTTTAAGTAATCACTGCACCCAACGTGAGGCTCGAACCTACAACCCAAGATCAAGAGTCACATGCTCCACCGACTGAGCCAGCCAGGTGCCCCCAAAAGTTATTATTTTTTAAGGTATTTTTGGGTTACTGTTTTTTAAATGCACTTTTGTCTAGTTGTTGAATGGGAACAGAGTACAACTTATTGGGAGGTACAAATTTAGTAGTGTAACTCCACTACACTCTTCCCCCCGCAAATGAGAATTCCTCTCTAGAAGCAAGCTTGTTCCAGCTGGGTTATTACTGGCTATCTTTCTAGTTCATTAGTTATTTTGAACTTAAATGGAAAATGCTTCCTATTAAAGGCATTTTGCTTTTGCTGGGAAAAACAAAAAGGTAGTTTATTTATTAAAAGATTTTACTTATTTCTTTGTCAGACACAGAGAGAGCGTAAGCATGGGGAGCTGCAGGTTAAGGGAGAAGCAGCCTTTTTGCTGAGCAGGGAGCCCGATGTGGGACTCGATCCCCGGACCCTGGGATCATAACCCGAGCTGAAGGCAGACGCTTAACCGACTGAACCACCTGGGCATCCCCCCCCACCTTGCTTTTTTAAGATTTTATTTATTAAAAAGGTAGTTTGAAAGACCTATTAACTTGGGGCACCCGGCTGGCTCAGTTGGTGAGGCATGTGACTCGATCTCGGGGTTGTGAGTTTGAGCCCCATGGTCGGTGTAGAGATTAGTTAAAAATAAAAATCTTTAATATAAATAAGTAAAAGACCTCACGAGGAAATCAAAATCAGAAGTCATTAATCTAAAGTGTTGAATAAAATTCATAGACAAATGTCAATTCTTCCTTTAGGCCTCCTTTCGTGTCATCTCTTAAAGATATATACCAAGGAAATGTTTAAGGCAATAAAGGTAAAAGAGGGTTATTTTGTCAACACTGACACATGTGTTTTACTAAGTTCGCCTGCTCTGAAGTCATTAGTGCTTTGAGAATAAGGTGCTTAAAGATACACTTGACACACAAACAGTAGCAGGTGAACGAAATGACCTCTAGGTTTTGTACTTTAAAATGTTCTGGGCGGGGAGCGGTGCTTGGCTGGCTCAGTGGGTAGAGTGTGCAGCCTACTTAAAGAAAAAATATTTTTTAAAAATTCTGGGGATAAGAGTATAGTGGGGTAAACTGAAATAGATGAAACAAGACTGGCAAAATATTGCTATCGTCACAAGTAGGGAGAAGATAACCTCTTGACTTTGAAAATTCTTAGAGTTTCTTAAAGTTACACCTGAAAATAACATGATGCAAATATTTTAAGAAAAAATTCTTAGAAAAACAAAATTGTATCAGGTGTTTTGAGTCGTTATTTTTCCTTGATGTTCACTGCACTATAATTTTCTGCCATGCTAAAAAGAATGTTAAGCATATTTGCATTTTAAATCCCTGGACTGCTCATTACATGAATAAAGTCTTCAGACTAGCAGGGGAATACTTCTTCCATGGAAGCTATACTGAATTCTCACTGACAAAGTCAACTGCCCACAGCAGTTCTTGTTTATGTGATTTAGAACTATCATCCAAACTGAAAAACCTTAGTTATAATCATTCCCACCAACAAAAATTATCTGGCACTTCTCCATTATTACAACACTGGTTGATACTGTATTACTACAATATTCTGGAATCACTTCATTGTATGCTGAATTCCAGTTTGCATGGGTAGTACTAAATATTTAAATTTTTTTAAAAAATTATTTTCAGGGGCGCCTGGGTGGCACAGTGGTTAAGCGTCTGCCTTCAGCTCAGGGCGTGATCCCGGTGTTATGGGATTGAGCCCCACATCAGGCTCCTCCGCTATGAGCCTGCTTCTTCCTCTCCCACTCCCCCTGCTTGTGTTCCCTCTCCCGCTGGCTGTCTCTCTCTGTCAAATAAATAAATAAAATCTTTAAAAAAATTATTTTCATAACCAAGAAAAATATAACCCCATACTAAAGACAGATTTTATCCTTTTCCCTAGTCCTATTAGAAAACATTCACCAAATAAATCAGAAAGTAAACTGGCTGCCAAATGTTACTATTGGGAGAAACTTGGTAAAATGTGTAGATCTCTCCCCACTATTTGTTACAATTGCATCTGAATGAAATTACACTTATCTCGAAAGGTAGGCATTGAAAATACTACAAAACATAGGCATCTTTCAGAGGGTTGGTATTTTTTTGGTTCAAATGCAAAGAATTTCGGAACAGAATACAGTAATGCTACACAACAAACTGAACAGTGCAGAGTGCCTCAGTATTACTTAATAAACATATTCATTGTTTAGGGAGAAATAAGATGATTGAATAATAAACAGTTATCCCAAGAAAGAACAAATCTTTCATATGGGGCACCCAAATGAAGCACGCTCAAAAATAAAATATCCCTTGCCCTCTTTCTTGGTTCAGGTGATGTTACTTATTTAGTGTCCTACAAAAGGTAAGGTGATGCATATAAAGACATTTATGTTAATCTGGCTTTCCTTAAATGAGATGGCATAGAATTGAAGAATCAGCATGTTTCTCACCTGCGCTAGAGCTTTGATGCAAAGGAGAATATGCTTTCTTAAGAAAAATGAAAGGTGAGAATAAAAGGTAGGACTCTCCTTTTGGAGAGAAACGGTGTGATGTAATGGAGTTTTGAGTGATAAGCAGGATGGGCAAAAACGCATTGGCCCTTCTAATTCCTTTGTATCCTTGGCTAAGCTCTAGGATACTGAGTAACTGAAGCTGTCTTCCAAAAGGGAGGGAAATGTCCACAAGCAGAAAATAAACCACATATCCTTTTTACACTTACTCTTCAAGATGTTATTGTCACAGCCACACATTTAGACTGCTAAAACCTTCTTAAATAAAAATGGTTGATGTTTTCTCCTTAAATGTTCTTCAAGTAACCCAAATCCTCATGATCAAAGATGCTGTGTCTCAGAGCCATAGCCACTGGAGAGTTTATCTTCAAATTTTTAAATAGATCAAATTAGAGGTAAAATAAGGACAAATGCCCTCTACCTGAAGAAGACCTCTGACGTCACTGACTTAGCACAGGGTCACAGTCGCATTCTGTCAGCCACTCTACACTAGAAGGAGTCTATGTTTTATCAATCCTCATGTTCCCAACATATCTCACAGAGGTACTAAATAATAGTTTGCTTAGTTAAATGGAAAGTTAAAAACAGTTAAAACTGGGGCGCCTGGCTGGCTCAGTCAGCAGAGCATGTGACTCTGATCTAAGGGTTGTGGGTTTGAACCCCATGTTGGGGATAGAGATTACTTTAAAAAATAAAAAAATAAAATCTTAAAAAAAAAAAAAGTTAAAGCCAATCACTTCTTTTCGAGGGACACGCTTAAAAAAAAAAAAGAAAACTGCAAAACAGTTTTGCTTGGGTAACTCAGTCAGTTAAGTGGCAGCCTTCAGCTCAGCTCATAATCTTGGGGTCCTGGGATGGAGCCCTGTATTGTAGGGCTCTACACTCAGCAGGGAGTCTATGTCTCCCTTTCCCTCTGCCCTCCCCCCACTCGTGCTCTCTCAAAATCTTTTCTAAAAAACCTCCAAAATACATTAGCATCTTAACCTCTTAAAGTAATGAACACATTGAATTAATCTCAAGTTGAACTGACATATTTCATAAAAAGGAGGGAATTATAAAAACTTTAATTTAAAAAGAAACAAAAACTCCAAGAGTGTCTGATTAATATCCTTTCTTAGCTCCACAGACACTCTCTTAAGCCTTCCCCATTTATGAGGGAATATGGTCAAAATATACTTGAAAACTTACACAGCAATTTTTCAATATCCTCAAATGCCTTTTAGTCATGTCAGATTAGAAATTAGTGGTATTCTGCCAAAACTGTAAATTATTTTATAGTTTGGAATTTGTTCTTTAAATTATTCTAGATTTTGCAGTATAAATAAGAGGACATTTCCATGTTTAAACACTTTGTGCGGGTAGTTTCACTACAATTAGGGAAATGTCAATTAATGGACTATGTTAGGGGATTTGAAAGTATTAATTTTAATTAATTAATTAATTTTTAAAAAGATTTTATTTATTTATTTGACAGAGAGAGAGAGACAGCCAGTGAGAGAGGGAACACAAGCAGGGGGAGTGGGAGAGGAAGAAGCAAGCTCCCTGCCAGCGGAGCAGGGAGCCCGATGCGGGGCTCGATCCCAGGACCCCGGGATCACGCCCTGAGCCGAAGGCAGATGCCCAACAACTGAGCCACCCAGGAGTCCCTAATTTTAATTTAATAAACATGACTTTCAATTAAAAATTTCATTCCTGGGGCACCTGGGTGGCTCAGGTGGATAAGCATCCAACTTTTTTTTTTTAAAGATTTTATTTGACAGAGAGAGACAGCAAGAGAGGGAGCACAAGCAAGGGGAGTGTGAGAGGGAGAAGCAGGCTCCCAACGGAGCAGGGAGCTCAATGCGGGGCTCGATCCCAGAACCCTGAGATCATGACCTGAGCTGAGGGCAGACGCTTAACGGCTAAGCCACCCAGGCACCCCAGCATCCAACTCTTGACTTTGACTCAGGTCATGATCTCAGGGTCGTGAAAACGAGAGCCACACACTGGACACCATAGTCAGAGGGGACTCTGCTTCCCCCTTTCCCTGTCCCTCCCCCGACTTGCATGCTCTAAAAAGATTTTTTTTAAAAATTCAATTTCTACGAAATTGTCCTACAGAAATGTAAGTATTTAAAGATCAATATGAGCTTTGTTTAACAGAGAAACATTTTTTTAAATTAGAGATCTAAAAATATGGAACTGTTAAATTCTGATGTATTTTTACCCTTGTGACATCATATGAAGTTACAAGAATGAGGTAAATATATACATATTCCTTAGGGAAGATGTCAACGACCTAGTGGCAAGTTTTAAAAAAAAAAGGGGGGGGGGACAAGTGAGGAGTACATGTTAAGTATGCCACATTATTTAGAAGTACACACGTATGTCTTTATTACCACCCAATAATAGTGACTGCTTCTAGACTTAGAGGTGTATAAAATGGGAGTCTACTTTTACTCACAATACCTCCATATTCTTATATGTAACAATGAGGGTCTTACAAACTTTGTAACTCCTAGAAAAAAAATTAACCTATAGTCAGGGGCCCAAAACGACAGATGCTATTAAGCCATAAATGTCAGTTTCTCTTGACTTTGGGCCTTCCATTCAAGACTCGAATTCCCATCTTACCATGTTAGCCAGCTATTTCTAAGGGATTCCTTCTTTTCATGGGGTCCAGATTACAAGTCAATGATGGAACTGGATACTCTGCAAATGTATTCTAGAGTGGAAAAACAGCACCAGGCACCCAGAGGAACAATGCATTTCACTCCTGACATCCTGATAGTGTAAGAAAGGTAGACAAAGATCTTTCTTATAACCAGAGCCCACGACTAGCAAGTGATTGTCACAGGGTCCAGAGTAGGTGACAGACTGGGACTGGGCCAGACGCCTGACACAGCACTCAACCATGAACAATCACTCATGCGTCTGACCCTTTTCAAACCTTCAATATAGGCCAACTGGCAATTATTATGGCTTCGTCCCTATTCTTCCCCAGTAGAATAAAGAATATGTGCAATAGCATTTATGAATGTTTTAAAAATACCTAACAAAAATAACAAATGTAATTAACAGAGGCCACATGCTTCACTGCTGAGATTCTACAGTTTCTGCTCCCTTCTAGAAAACTAGATGGAGAGAGAAAAAAACTACCATGCGATAGAGCAACTATGGGGATGGATAGGTTACTTCCGGATCACTTATCAAAAAACCTCACTTACATATTGATGGGTGTACTCAAAACACGTAGTCAAAATACCTGGGGAAGGAAAAATGAGGCCTAGTGTAATTTTTAAAATTCTGAGCAATATTGCTTGTGCCAAAGTAAAATTGCATTTTAATGAAAATGTATCTTAATAAAGTTTTAATTTAATTTTAATAAAATAAAATTTTATTTTAATAATGAACCGGTTACTGGCCAAACCAATCTTTTTGAAAAGAAAATTTTGAGAATGAGGTCATTATACATCCTAGTGAGAATCACAAGCCATCAGACTCAGAATGGACTTTCAAAAACTTGGTAATCCCGTCATTTTCTAAGAACCAGGAAGGTTAAGTGACTTGCCCCAGTTACACTAAGAGCTGAGACTAAATCTCAGGTCTCCCAGCTTTCAGACCAACAGCTTTCTCTCCATTATACATACTGTTGCCTTCCAGAAACTGAGCACAACTAAAAAGAATGAATCAGATTAAAAATATGTTGATTCTAAGAAAGTGCTGAATAATCTCATCTCGGACGTGTTAGTGCTGATTTAGAGGGGGGAAAGAATAGAAGTCCTATAAAATTTGAAACAGCTTTTATTTATTATGGGTCGACATGTGAATGGATGCTACTTAAAAATATAATGGCTCTTATGGATTTTCCTCTTTCGTAATCTGTTCACAGAATATTGCCATGCTGTTGCAATGCTTGCAGTGCTACTTACTTACGGCCCTAAGACAGGAGAAGGAAAAAAGGAAAGTTGTATACATAGGTAACCTAAAAGATCCTGCTGTCAATATATGGTTAAAAAATGAGCTTATTTTGGTCTTGAAACAGCCTTCTTGGCCAGAGAGATAGGACAGAAGCTGTTGCCTGTCATCCTGTTCGTCAGTGGCAGACAATATTCTTTTGTGAACTCAGGCACTGCCTATCAAAGGAGTCCTTTGTTTCTGTCCCTCATTTCCCCTTCCACCCGAGCCTTACCTGGGATAGTACGCAGTGTAGTTCATGAAGAGCTGAGCGCCCGCTGGGTAGTACGCGGTGGAGGGCTGCAGTGCCCGTGGGTTCAAAAGCACAGAGGGCTGATAAATGGCAGCTTCAGTAGGAATAACTGCTGTAGGAGCTGGAAATGTGTAGGAGGGAGGGGACAGGCCTAAATAAGCAGAGAGAGAGACTTTGAGACATTTCTCACAACGGACACTTGTGCTACCTCTAAAGTCATAACGTCACCGTTCCACACAGACATACATTTTGTTTCACACATACATACATTTTAAAGAGACCAGTTCTTTATCTTCCCAAGTGACTTTTTTAAATTGTATATAATTAGTATTTTCTGAAATTTTTGTTGACAATGTGAAATTTCTCAAATGTGTCATCTTCTAAAAGTTTGAAAATTTTTTTTTAATGTTAGGTAATTTTTTGGCTAATCTTCAACTCAATCACTGAATCCTCATCTTCCATAGAAAATTTGATTAAAAAGTCCAAGCAACTTCCTTTTGATTATATAGATAACACCTAAAAATCATCTCAAAGCCTAAAGACCTAGAAATTGGCAAAAACCAATTATCAAGTAGATTTTTAAGTCTGTTCAACTATTTCATGACACGTGTATTTTTTTCTACCCCTGAGTGCCAGTTACACCATAAACTACCCCTTTGAGGAAAGAAACACAGGACATTTAGTATTATTTCACACTAAAAGCTGGGTTGTTGTTGCTTTTTTGAGAGCTGTGCTTCTCTTTCATCTTGTTATCCACTCCGTAGTACGGTGGAAGATGAAGATGGTTAGGATAAAAATGATTTCATGAGCTCTGTGCATTGTGCCAAAGCACAGATGGTGGCAGAGTGAACTGACCTAAGAGTAGATTAACTCTGCATTACTTCCACCTAAATGAACACCAAATGATGGGCTTTGAAACTCATCTACATCTTTGGACCTGTTTTAAAAAAACAAATGACAACCACCACCACCACCACCACCAACAACAACCCCCATTACCCAGCCTGATAAATAACTCAAGAAAAACAGGCTTAAGTATTCCTGAGAGTTGACTGATAAAAAAGCTGACTCAGGTTAAATAGAAAACAGAAAGGATGAAATTCTATGATCTTCTAGTTATTCAGTCCAGGCCCCATAACTCTTTTAAGTCACACCTGTTACTGCTCTGTAGCTGTAACATGTGGGGTGAACACAACAATCCAGGCCATCTGCATTCAACAAGAGAGATCACGGAATGGTGGCCTGAATTTGGAATTCTTGACTTTAATTTTTGCACCCAGAACCATCTAATATATTTTGCAAATAGCAGAGGCCCAAGGGACACCTTTTCACAGGAAAATCTCTATTGTCTTTTGTGTTTGAGTTTCCACGCATGTATGGAGATGAGTAAGAGAGTCGGCTGCACAGGGCGCCATAAACCAAAGACCGACGTATCAATCTCACATTCAGCTTTTAGGTCTCTTCTTCGTAATTCACCAAAAACTGTGCTGCATGTTCAATATATAATGTAGGTAAGTTTTAAAATTATGATTCCTGACCTTAAAGATTCCACAAAATGGCAAATAGAACAAATTGAGGCACCTAAGTCATCTAGAAAATTATAAAGCCTATGCCCGTTACCTTGCTTCCAAAACTATCAAGTAATTTGTGAGAGGACAATATATAAAAAGGCTGACATTTTTGTTAATAGATTAGACTGCCCAGGTTTGGATATTCCTCAAATGAAATGACACCTATTCTTACACTACTAAAAGAGAATCACATGTGTATATTCATAGATTAGAAAAGTGGAGTTTACCTTCAAATGTTCAACTTTTTGAAAAAGTTAAAATTTCAATAAACACAGTTTAAAACTTTAAAAACACGGAGACTGTAGTGGCGTTTCTTTCCCAGATTTAATAAGAAACTCTTCAGGGGGGATTAAGCAATCACTATTTTAACTTCTTTAGTTGTTGAGAGTAGATAAAAAGAAAACATGCAATTTCTCTAAGGTTTTTGGTTGCTGTAAAAATAGGAAATCACCTCAAATGAGTTGGTAGGGGGAAAAAATAAGTCCAGTCAAATAGGCATAACATTAGCATGTATCAACTGGAATTCTTTTTTTTTTTTTTTTTTAAATGAGTGAACTCGTCCACTAAAACAGCAAGTAGTCAATTTTGGTTAACATTTTTGGGGAGTATTAAAATACATGGAAATCTATTTTTATGTGGAAAAAGGCATTTTAAATTTTTTCTATTACCTTAAGGCTTGTGAGAGGAAAGGGGGGAAAAAAACGAAAGTCTTATGAGGTAACTCTGTAATGACCAGTTTTCCACCAGGAAGAGAGAGAAGTAAAAGGATACTATAGCAGAATAATTTGGGTTACACAGCATGAAGAAATTTCCTTATCTCACAATGCTTGATAGATTATCACTCAAGGAAATTATAAAAGTTACTGATATTATCAGTGGTTTAGGGACAGAATACATAGGACTAAGATTACTTTAAGACACCACTTAAACCCAGTCATAAATTTCCAGAACTTGGCATTCATTAGTCATCAACTCTTAAGATAGTCACCAACAGCAAGCAGCAGATGAATGGAATTATTAGCATTTAGGAAGTCCAAGGGAAAAAAAGGATTAAGCCCCACCGAATGATCTATGAAAAATAGTCTATCAAACAGTTTCATTGGTATAGATCCCTCTTTACGGAAAGTGATGTCCTAAACACACTCTATTTTACTGGGATCAGGTATGTAATCCAGGTAGCTTTCTCCATTATCGTTGGACTATATTCCAAGTGCTACATTCTTTAAACATACCCAGCATGGCTCCTAACAAGGTATGTCTTATTCAAAAGTGAAAACTGAAACAAAAAGATTCAAGTTTTAACATCAGATCTGCAAATGTTCCTTAGTCACTAACCACAACATGGTCTCCAGACTAAAGGGCTTATTCCTCTCACACAGGATTCCAGATGGCTTGCACCCAGGTGCCAATGAGCAAGAGCATGGCTTGAAATTAAGCACTGATCCTGCGATCCAATGGAAACTTTGGCTAATTTATTTACGCATTTATAGTTTTTAATAACTTGCTCATTCCAGATATTCTGGAGAGCAAGATAAGTGCTCCCCAGATTGTCCTTTCCAAAGAAATACTTAATGCTCAAAAAATTAAAAATGCAAAATGGGCATCAAATCACCCTTACCAAAAAAAAAAAAAAAAAGTTTAATGTTTTACCAAAAAAAAAAAAAAAAAAAAAGGAAAAGAAAAAGGATTCAGCCATACTTATTTCACCTTTAAATGCGTATTAAAATATCTACATAGCCAGGTTGCCTCCCAGAGTCAGTGCTTATCTTGAGCACATTAAGCTTCAGAAATCAAGTGCTTATCACTGGAAAAGCAAGAATATAATTTGAAAGGAGGTATTCGTAGCATCTCTAATTATGGGTGTCCACAACCAAGGTCTTAAATGATTACCAGATACTACCGATTTCAGATGGGAAAGCCTTATGTAACCATCTCACCTGCCTTAGAAAGAACCAGGGGCATAGACAGTTATGAAAGCAGCTTAAGCACCTACCAGCATATAGCGTAGAATAGCGCCAAGACCCAAGAAAAACTTACATGGTAACTTACATGGCGGTGGGGATAAGCCATTTCGATTTAAAGTGCCCCCCATTAACACAAAGTTCATCTCCTCAGCTGAACACTGAAAGACTTCAACATATCTGTCCTTCATGGTTTTTTTATGACACTTCTGTGCAGCCATAAATGCTCTGTCCGCAGACTTCATCTGGATAAAGGCATCTCCTGATGGGCGGCCCTGAGCGCGTGGGGGAGAATAAAAACAAAAGGAGACTGTCTCCTTCAACAAGGAAATGGTTGCTTACAAAACATGCAAAGTGACAATCACCCATAGTACAGACATTTTAGCCACAAAATCTGGGTGACAAGTGTTGCCTACTGAAATCTAACTTGCATTTTATCACCTAATCACCAGAATGGCCCACAAAATGTTGGAGAAAGTTTTGAGAGCTCATAGTTGAAAATGATCTTTTCTCATTACTGCTAGTCAGTATCAGATTTACACGGTTTTGAAAGGGTCTCCTTATAACTGTGGTTTTAAAGTATAGGATTGTATATTGCGTTTTGCCTTTCTGAAAAATCCGATTAAATCTTATCTGATTGAGAAGAACTAGGGACAGAACCAGTATAAGAGCTTTATGTATGCTCCTACATGAGGCTGAAGAGACCAGCGTTCTGTGATGGCTCAGTTGTCCATTACCGACCTGCAACATCCCTTTCCCTTCTCCCTGAAGCCTAGGTTGGGATGTGGGCTTGGGAAGAGAGAAGGGGGTAACGAAATGGGAACTGCAAAGCAGTGAGGGCGGGTGAAAGCTATATTATCAGCCTTGCTTAGGAGTCCTTCTCTCACCTCTTCCCTAGTACCTCCACTTTAAACCTTGGTCAGACAGGTGTTTATAGACATCTCCTCTATTACTAATAGCTTGCTAAAAATCCTGTTTAAAGCCAAGCTGGTAGACTTCTGTTTCACAGAACCAGAACACATTGGTTTTCTTTAACATGGACATTTTATGGGGGAGAAAAAGACACGATTGGCTTTTAAGACTCCTTTCTTTTTTTATGGATTTCCTTAAAAGTCTCTAAGGGACTACTTAGTGCAAATTATAACCATGCAAGTTACCGTAAGAGTCACCATACCAGGGAAATTAGGGATACCAGGGAAACCCAGTCCAAGATGGAAACCTAACCTCTTCAAGACAGCTAAAAGCTCGTCCATCATTAAAGAAGCATTTCTCCCAAATTCAATCACGATAAGTCACATGGGTCAATAAGAGGCAAATATGTCCACTCTGGTTAATCAAAGAACAATAATAGCCCCTAGGTTATCAGATATGGTGCTCAAAGAGAAACCGAACAATTTCCTGGCAATGCTGAATTGTAGGGAAGTTTTATTCAAAAGGACTCCCACCAGTGAAGCATGCTGAGAGGGTACATAGATTACAAGTTGCATAGCTTAATACTGACATGAGAGTTAGAATGAGCATGTGCTGGGGTGGAAAACCAAGCCAGGGGCTCAGGAGGTTTTCTGATTCCTCATACTCAGACTAGCAATTTAGAAAAATGTTGTTATTTCCAATACAAACCTATATTCAACCCATAATGCTCAGAAAACATTTTTAAAAACTAATGCAACCTTGTTTTTAAGAGTTCAAAATTTTAATTAGGAACACTTGGTTTACAGGTTTTTAAAAATTCTGTCCCGCTTATCATAGCACACAATGCTGGTAAATCATTTGTCAACTAGTAGGACTAATTTTGTTTAACCAAAAATCAAGAGACACCAAGACAGGAACTACTTTTAATATGCATAGAATTTATCCTTGTACACCATGAGAATTTGGTTATCCTTTGATAGAGGCTTCTCAATAATTCATTAACACATTTGAGCTCATGTTATGATCACATACTGGTCCAGGTGGAACAGATACAAATCCTTACTAAGTCTGCACTCTACTAAATATCATTTGATGTCATATATATAAAATAAGAGAGTTCTAACCAGTCTACAGATAAAAAGTACTCTGGAACACAGATATGCTCTTTGGCTTATATACAGTCTACAATCACTACAATCACTACAACAGCAAAGCTCAGGAGCTGTAACAGTAAAATGTTGTGTTAGATGGATAACGTGTTCGCATCCTTCCTGAGACTACTGGTAATTTGGTGGATACAAGCAACGGTGGAATCAGAGCTGAATTTAAATTACCATGCTAATGACAAAATTCTTTCTGGAGTTCATCTCAAAGACCTCCTGCATCAACAGTTAAAGCTTTCCTTAAAGACTTCTGATACCGCTGATTGAACACCTGTACTTTTTTTTTTTTAAACTGGAAGAGAGCCTTTGATCCTAAGAATAAGCAAATCAGTTTTCTAATAAGTTACTCCTTACCTGGTGATTCAATACCATGTGAACCCCATGAGTTCGAATATCTGTGGAAAACTCCCCCAGAAAGTCCAGAATGTCCTCAATTGTGGCCGCATAGGGAAGACCTCGAAGGCGTATACAGTCTCTAACGTTTGTAGGGGGCACGAATTGCTGAGGTAGTACTGGAATAATGGGAGGGGTTGGAAGTGGAATAAGAGGGGCCGATGAAAATCGATTCAGCACCTGTACTCAAAGCAAAAGAGAAGTGATTTAGAGCCTTGCTCCTCTAACGTGGTCCACAACGAGCACAGCAGCAGTGTGGGACGTGTTAGAAATGCAGCATCTCAGTTCTACCTCAGACCTGGGAAACATGAACCTGCATTTTTTTTTTTTTGAAGATTTTATTTATTCATTCGACAGAGAGACAGCCAGCAAGAGAGGGAACACAAGCAGGGGGAGTGGGAGAGGAAGAAGCAGGCTCCCAGCGGAGAAGCCTGATGTGGGGCTGGATCCCAGAACGCCAGGATCACGCCCTGAGCCGAAGGCAGATGCTTAACGACTGAGCCACCCAGGTGCCCCCTGAACCTGCATTTTAACAAGAGCCCCAGGTAATTCTTAAGCATATTCAAGTTTGAGAAGCACCTATGGAGAAAGGGATTCACACTGCTCAGTGGGGAAAGCATGAGACCCACACATTTGTCAAATGCATGCTAAGGCACAGGCCACACACAATACGATGTGCTTCGATTAAGGACTGGTCTACTGGACAAGTACTTCACAGTCTCAGGACCAATATCCTGAAAAGTACGCTGCCTGTATAACAATCTGGACATACTGCTAAATGTGAACTTTTGTAGCAGTCTATTAGATTTCATTTCACGAAGCACGGTGTTCCCCTTAGTATTGTTATCACATTCTACCTCCAAACCCAAGCAAGAGAATGACACAGTAAGGAACCACAGGTCAAATAGTGACTCTGGATTATATTATAATGTAATACCACATTTATAACAATGTATAAAGCCCAAGACAGAACGGCTGGTAACATAAAAATGAAAAAAAAATTATTTAGTGACCACAAAATAATCAGTTTTTATGTGAATTTGAGATAGTCAAGATGCTCTGTCTTGCCACTATCTTTTAAAGTCATAGAATTTGGCTGTCTTGAAAATGAATGAGAGGTTAGGTGTATTTAGGAGAAAGGATTACTTCCAGGCAAAACTCTAAGATTCTGGTCTATCTTTAAAAAAATTTTAAGAATTTAAAGGGGCGCCTGGGTGGCTCAGTTGGTTAAGCGTCTGCCTTGGGCTCAGGTCACGGTCCAGGGTTCTGGGCTAGAGCCCCACATGGGGCTTCCTGCTCAGCAGGGAGCCTGCTTCTCCCTATCCCTCTGCCCCCCCCCTCAGTTCATACTCACTCTTTCTCTCTCTTAAATAAATAAATAAATCTTAAAAAAAATTATAAGGTTCTGGTCTACTTTTGCCTTAGTTTAGAACATGCCTACTAGTTTATAATATCAGGTCCTTGTGCACACAGCGTATGTGACGTCCCTAAGTTTTCTAACTTACCACTGTAGCCTTAATCATCCCTTGAACTGAAAAGAAGGAATCAAAACCCTCCCCCCAAATTGCCCTAATTTCCTCACTCCCACCCTGTCCAGTTGCTAAGTAAGAGGTGACAGAAAACAAAGAATACAACACAGCCAAAGAAACTTCAGAGACAGCAGAAATTTTTAAAAATTACAACAATAATCCAGACACAGCACAAACATGATGGGATGAACATGAACAGAAAGTAAGTATGGTTATAGACAAACTCAGCACAGGAAATGCTCAGGCACCTTCCGATACCTGCAAACAGGAGGTGAGCGAGCAGTTATTGGATGAAATGACTGTTAGGAATGAAAAGACGGCAGTGCAGAGCACATGATTACTTCAGCATTTCTTCAGTCAGTAGGACAGGGGCTGGAGGGGAAGCTCATCTATCGCCCAAACCTCATCATGGTGAAGTCATAGAGGCAGCACCCTCTGTACCTAAACCAAGAACATACCGTAGCCGAGGCCCTGGGGCAGTCTGTTCTAGGCCAAGATTTCCATAACACTGTTCTTCCAGTTAAAGATCTAAAATCTTATTTGCGCCCCCTCTGGTTTGGCACTGATGTGTTTAATGTTTGAAGCCTCAAGCATGTTTCGCGTATTTTAGAAATTCAGAATTTATGATGCTCACTCTCAGCAAGGTACAGGATTGTTTAAATTACACGTCTGTCACTTTTCCAATGAAGACATACAAATGGCTAACAGACACATGAAAAAATGTTCAAAATCATTAGCCATCAAGGAAATTCAAATCAAAACCACACTGAGATACCACCTTACACCAGTTAGAATGGCAAAAATAGACAAGGCAAGAAACAACAATTGTTGGAGAGGATGTGGAGAAAGGGGATCCCTCCTACATTGTTGGTGGGAATGCAAGTTGGTACAGCCACTCTGGAAAACAGTGTGGAGGTCCCTTAAAAAGTTAAAAATTGAGCTACCCTATGATCCAGCCATTGCACTACTGGGTATTTACCCCAAAGATACAGACGTAGTGAAGAGAAGGGCCATATGCACCCCAATGTTCATAGCAGCAATGTCCACAATAGCTAAATCGTGGAAGGAGCCGAGATGCCCTTCAACAGATGACTGGATTAAGAAGTTGTGGTCCATATATACAATGGAATATTACTCAGCTATCAGAAAGAACGAGTTCTTAACATTTGCTACAACATGGACAGCACTGGAGGAGATAATGCTAAGTGAAATAAGTCAAGCAGAGAAAGACAACTATCATATGATTTCTCTCATCTATGGAACATAAGAACTAGAATGATCAGTAGGGGAAGAAAGGGATAAAGAAAGGGGGGGTAATCAGAAGGGGGAATGAAACATGAGAGACTATGGACTATGTCGGAAACCGGGGATGTACTGTATGGTGACTAACATAATATAATAAAAAATCATTAAAAAAAAATAATAATAAAAATAAAAAAAAAAATAAATTACACGTCTGTTCACAGTTTAGGGTTCAAGAGCACTAGAACATCAGGATGCAGAACTAGCTTAAAATGTCACCTATGTTTATTCCAGGTATAAAAATCATGTCAGTATCCTAACAGGTGAGAGGTTCTTTTCAACTTTGGGCAATTGTTTCAAATCACAATACACAATGGGCTCTGCAGAAAGCGAGACAAAAATCATTTTATGAACTCATAGGAATGACAGTAGAGTCAGTGTCCTAATTGCTTGCAAAAAAGATGAAATGTATCATTACAGATGCTCTATTCTACTAGGGGACCCAAGCAGATTAAGTTGGAAGAGCCACGTGTGAAGCAGTCTGCATGATCTCAAGATACAGAAGAAAAACGAAGACCCTTAAAGACCCTTCAGCTGGTAAGTCAAGAATAGCCAAAGGCTTGAAACCCTACAGATGGCTTCATGTCTGGATCATTTTGGGCAACTGATTGTCCCATCTGTGCCTCAAAAACATTTCTGAATTCTGAAAGAGAATAGGACAAAAGGACACTTTATACCATCACCAGCAGTAAGGAACTGATCAAGCTTTTTGGGAAATAAATTTGGTAAGATATTAAAAATCTAAAAAGCTCATCCCATCCAGTTGTAAAGACTCAATCAGAAATTGAGAGTTTCCTAAGCATGTTTATCTAGAAATTTCTTATGCATGAAAAAAAGCCAACCTGAATGTACAATGGAATTTCTTTCTTTTTTTTTTTTTTAAAAGATTTTATTTATTCATTTGACAGAGAGACAGCCAGCGAGAGAGGGAACACAAGCAGGGGGAGTGGGAGAGGAAGAAGCAGGCTCCCAGCGGAAGAGCCCGACGTGGGGCTCGATCCCAGAATTCCGGGATCACGCCCTGAGCCGAAAGCAGACGCTTAACGACTGAGCCACCCAGGCGCCCCTACAATAGAATTTCTAAATAAATTATGTACGTAACATTAAAAATGAAATTTTTTGGACACGGGTAAACTTGCAAGATACGTAGTTCTTAAAAAGAATATAAAGTCTATCTACAGATATTCTAATTACATAAAAACACATGCATTTTCTCTGTGTGCACAGAAAAAATAACAGTGGCTATCTTTTCATTACGGAATGAAATTTTTTAAAATGCACCTATACTTTCTGTATATTTCAAGTTTTCACACAATAATGTAGGATTGTTCTTGGAAATAAATAGAAAATCATGCAAAGCCACCAAACAAACAAACACACACACACAACTCTTGAAAACCCACCTGCTGGACTTCAGCTGCTGTGCTCCTGAAGAGTTCGATGTACCTTTTACCCAACAAGTCCTTATGCTTCCTCAATGCATTCTGTGCATATTCTTCACAGGCAAAGAGGACAAAAGCATCTCCTGTTGGCCTACCATCCGGATAGGTAACAAACAGGATGCCTTCCTTCCCCCCAGTGATGGGGCAATGCTGTCCAAAGAAGGCCACCACTTCATCCGCTGTGGCTGTGAAAGGGAGCCCCCGCATGCGGACAATGACTTGATTTTCCTTGGAGAGAAACTGGGCTACCTCATTGGATGTACCTAGGGGAACACAAATACCAGGAGGCAGGGGGAGAAATGGGTAAGACGTCAACGTTACCAAACTTAAAATGGTAAAATCCTTGGCAATTTCTTGAGTTTATTATCAAAACTTACACTCTTTGCTGAATTCCTGACAACATCCCAGGAATCAGAATTCTCTCCCCACATATCTGAAACCTTCCCCCTACCTTTCTCATAAAACACCTAACTTGGGAAGGTGGCCAGACAATTAAATCATGGACCAATCACCGTATTCTTCTGAGGGAGAGGCAGTAAGTCATCGTGCTAGGTAAGAACACAGGTCAAGGAACTAGAATGCCTGGGTCCAATCCTGACTTTGCCATTTACGAGGCTATGACTTTAGTCAAGTTTGACCCTATATTTTAGTGTCCTCATTTGTAAAATAGGGGTAAAATTACCTACCTCATAGATTTATGATAATTACTTAAGTCAGTACACATAAAGCACTTTGGTGATCATTATTATTTTCCTGATTACTTTTTTATTAAGGGTCAAACATAAGTAAAGGGGAGTCTAATGAACATGCATGACAGCCAGTTTCAGGATTTATCAACATTCTGCCTGTCATAAAGCATTTTGTACACTATTACCATGCAGCAAATACTCTGATGCACATCCTTTGAGCTCATAAACTTGTAACATTTTCCTTTATTTTATCATTTTTTTAAGTAGGCTGTATCACTAACATGGAGATTGAGTTTACAACCCATTGATCAAGAGTTGCATGCTCTACCTGAGCCAGCCAGATGTCCATCACATTTTCCTTTAAGAGCAAACTCTCATACTACCCACACACCATGAAATCCCAGGATTAATATGTGAGTTAACTTTGCCATCTATCATGGAACCTCAGAACCTGAGCAACTCTGAGTGTATTTTATCCCCAACTAATATCAAACAACACTTTGGGATTTTGGAAACACTTAAACTTGAAGCTCTGAATTTGGAAGCCTTCGTATATCTAAAGAATTAAGTGTCAGAACGGAAATATACCAGCAAATTATGCAAACAAGATGTTTTTGCTACAAGTTCAACAGTTTCAAGGATTTTAACCAGGGCTATGTATTACCGAGATACCAGTGTTCTCTGTATTTAAGGTGAAAGTCACCCTAGTACATATTTGGCAATAGTATATTTTCAAAAGCCTCTTAAAAGGTCTACCTACATTCTTAGATTTAGCTAACCTAATTTTAGTGTTATCCTAATGAGTGGTACTTACAGAGATACAAAAACATTCACTGCAACATACTTAGGGTGAAAAATTGGAAATGAGCTATAAATGTCCAAAGGGTGTTTTTTAAAAAAAAATGTATGGTACATAATACTGTATATTAATTAACACTGAAGAAAATTTAGTTACATGGGAAAATATTCATAATATACTAAAAGGAAAAAGTTATAAAGCTGTATAAACAGAGCAACAGAAACTTACAAGGTAGTTTTATGTATAGAAAAATAACCTGTCAAACCACAATCAACATTTTTTATGCACCTGTCATTTATAGGTTTTAAAGTAATGAACCACTCGATAATGAGATAAAGACAGTTATCTGTTTCCATTTTTTTCTGACCTTATTACTGCAAACACTATGTACTCAAACATACTAGACCCAGAAACCACTGAGTTCCTGGCCACTGATGAGTTACAGAAGCCGAGAAAGCCTACAAACACATATCCAACAATTCCAGGTATTCTGGTGTGGCTGTTTGAAAGCAATTTTCAGACTATTTAATTTCCCAAGAACTACTCTCTCCCTCTGTACATGACTTTACAGGATCTTTCACCTTTGCATGGTATTTTTTTTTTTAAAGGTTTTATTTTTAAGTAATCACTACACCCAATGTGAGGCTCAAACTCACAACCCTGGGATCAAGAGTCAGATTTTCCACTGACTGAGACAGCCAGGCACCCATTTGGTATTTTTTTTTTCTTTTTTTTAAGTAATGTCTACACCCAACCTGGGGCTTGAACTCTCGACCCAGAGATCAGGAGCTGTACACTCTAGAGACTGACTGAGCCATTGGCATCCCTGTATGATACTATTTTTAACGGCTATTTAACTATAGTTGGTTGACTGAAGCCTTAGGGCAAGTGTATACATTGAAAACACTCATATTACGCGTCATTTCTTCCAACCTTAAAAAAAAAAAAAAGGTCAATTCCTATATTTCTTTAGGAAATAAAAACTATTTATGGCCCTATTCATCTACTCTGGTACATAAATAAATTTCAGATTCTTCTTATAGCTGCATTATATAAAAAGCACTCACCACCAGCAATTTTAAGAAAATCTTCACCTGTTGCTTTGTAAACCTAAGAAAAGAAAGGGAAATTAAATACAGTTTCTGAGCCTTCCAACATTAATACTCATTCAAGATGTCAAGGATCTCAGGTTGTGAGGACATACCTCAATGTACCGGGTCCCCATGTGATGTTTGTGCCTCTGTAATGCTAGATCCCTGTGTTCCTCGCTTACAAACCTAACCAGAGCTTCTCCATTCCTTCGACCCTGGGCATTCAGACAAAGTGCTGCACCTCCCCTTTGAGAAGGACAAATAGCAGTGGGAGGAAAAAAAGTACAGTGAGGAAAAATGATAGGACACCCATCATCCCTTTGGGGTTACTAAGTAAAACAGACATTAAAGAAAACCAACTTGGCAATATTGAGTCCTTTGAAGAATCTTGCAATATCTTGATCTGAAGACTGCCATGGTAAACCTCGTGCCCGGACTATGGTGTTGTCATCAATAAGTTCCATCTTGCTGCTGTGGGTCAAGCAAAACTTCAGGTTGCCTAATTAGTCCTAGAGAGTCCGACCTATTCCAAGCTACCATTTCCCTAGTTACACATAAGGTATTATTTGGTGTTCAGACAGACTTGTAATACTGCCTGATTTATTTCATAACCTCAAAGATGATCTGGGCACAGTTCAAAGTATTCTTTGGGTAGTTCACTATAGAAAGCCAACGGCCTATGCAGGTCCAACACAGCTGGCTCACTCAGCAAACCATCCATCAGCTGAGTTGCTGCTTGCTGGCCATCAACTCAAAAGGACCCAGGATCAACTTATAGGTAGCAAAGTTCTCCCAATACCCTGATGGCCAGTAAATGCCTAGAACCAAGAATATCGGATAGGTTTACGTTTATTCTCAGATCTGGCCAGTATACCAGTGGGGTTTGAATCCATTTTGACAGCAAAACTTAAGATCTGCATAAAGCTGGCAATTAACCCATATCAGGAATGTGTGCATGTAGTCGAACTCTGCCATTAAAATATCTCCCCTATCAAACGGGAGCCATCACGGAGTGTTTATGGAAATGCATGGGAGTTCCCAGACCTTAATGAGTCACTTGCAAATCACCTATTATATATTTTGACACCTTTTGATGTTCTGTTCCTCCCATATTCATATTTCCAGAAGTCCTAGGACACTTTCCAAATGAGTCACTTTCTCCCCAACTAAATAGACCCCAAAGTCTCTCTATGGGCAGTGATGTCAGAGGTTTTTGTTCACTTCAGGCACCAGGCAATCTCAGGAATCCAGTGCAGTGATTTACAAGCAAACAGGTCTACCTGTGATCACAGAGATACCACCATTTCATACTTCTTGCCAGTTATTTCCTTCACTTTAAAGTAGAAGCTGATAGAACATACTTTAAATTATCTCAGTAAAAATCTTGTGAACTCTTAAAGCCTATCATTTTTCCTCTGTAAGTTTTCCTGTGAGAGGATAAAGAGTTCCGAGACACTAAAAGAAGAAGCAGAGACACAATACCTACGGGTCATAGTGACTAAGGATGCAAATATTTCAGTTAAGTTTAATCCCCAACATCCAAGCTCACTTTAAGATACCTTTTATAAATAACCTAATATTAAAAAAATGAAATGCCAAAAGGTTTAGTGAAGTTACTGAAATACAAAGGGAGTTAAATATCACAATGTGAATAAAACAAATCAAAAGGCTCAAATGGAATAACCATCTACTACTTACCAAGTGCCACTTTCAAATTTGTAATTTACTCTCTCTGGATCTGAAAACCTGTGATCTAAAAATGAGAACATAGAAGTCATCATTTAGCTATTAGGGAGATAAAGCTGTGGGAGGACATTCAAAGTATATATGAGAAAAACATGGCAGGACCAAATTCTAGGTCCACAACTGTTACAACAGCAATACTTACTATAAGGCTCTGAAATCATTGCTAAAATTATATTCCCCATATCTTCCACTTGTGAGGCTCCATACCGGGAGACCGAACTAGTCTTCTCAAAGTTTAAGCCTGGGATATTAAGTTAAGGAATCATTTTGAGGAAGTAAAATGAGGTGCTTCTAACTTAAGATTAAACTCACACAGAGCCAAGAAGCCAAGTAAAATGCATCTAAGGTTGAGAATTATTTGAAATCAAGGAATAGCCGCTTCCTGTCAGTTTGGACTCCACCCATACTTCCTGGAGTCTCCAATTACCCTCTTGGGTAAATAGAGAGTAAAATGGCCCAAACAATCCTGTCCTGAGGCACTACCAGTAATAAAATGTATTGAGTATTAGCAAATGTATGACTACTAAGCACCTTCATTTAGTGTCAAACCATGAGGTATACACCAAAGTTAGTAAATCCCTACATCCTATTATCTTTACAGCATATGCAAGGCAATGAACTTGTGGACTTAAAGACATACAGTCAAGACTACGAGGTATCATGTGGCTTTCTTAGGCTGTTTGAAAAAAGACACTTCAGATTACAGATGACACTATTTCTATGATGCCACTTTTACTGAGAACCTCCCCATTAGAAGATTTTTAGAGCCATGTACTCTGGCCATCTTAGATGGCAGCGAACACTTGTCCTTTTAGAGTGAATTTGTAGAAACTATTCAAAGGCTCAGAGCTAACACTGGCCAATGTGGCTCTTGATCAAGTCGATACATGCTTTGGGTAAGCCAGGAAATAGGGCTTTTAAGAAATGCATGGCTTAAGCTGTGATAGAGGGTGAGACCAGAAAAGATTTCCATCAAGTTTTACAAATTTACAATTTCTCTAAAATAAGCCTGTATCTTTGTCAAGAAGCTAACCGTTATAAAAATGTTTAATTTTGCTATTTTTAAGTTTCAATACTACCGTCACACTTTGTATTATGTATAAATTTGTATAAATTTCATAATGTAGCACAATGCATGTAACAGGTAACACTACAGGACTGTGTCTTTCCCCGAGTTTAAAATGAAAACAGCTATCTGGGTGGCGGTTATTAGAATGTTTGCCTTTATTCTAGTTTTCTAACTGGTATTTTATTAGGGTAAAAAACGAAGACATTAACTTCTAAGTACAACTTCACTGCAATCAAAGAGGATACAATGTTAGAACAGTTCAGAGAGCTCCCTTCCACCAAGCATCATAACCAATCATCTGAAGAGTTAATTCAAAGAGCAATATCCTTTTCCATTCAATTCAAAATCCCTTTCCACTTCATTCCTACACACCCTCCACTCCCCTCTCCTTTCTTTCTCCACTGAAGAGACACTGTTTTCCCACTGTGCTGGGAAATTCACTTCATTCACTTTGCGTAGTCCCTCATCCAGCTACATTTCTCTGCCATTAAATATACCACATGTAGAAATGCAGCCATATGTTCCTTGGCAAATTACTTAACCCCATTAAACTTCAGCTTATCTGAAAAGCCAAAGCTGTGATAATCTTTACCTCCCTGGGCTTTTCTGTGAAGATTAAAGGAGATAAAACAAGTTCAGGGCACAAAGCAGGCATTATAAAAAGGGACGTCCTCCCCCTCTTCCTAGAGCCCTGGGGTGGCCAACTTTCATAACCCGTGATAATCATACTTCGAGGGTCATTCACCAGATGCCTATTTGTATACTCATAGGATAATAACCAAGCTGAAATGGCAGATAATTTCTGCACTCTCCCCCCCTCCATCCAACCCTTCACATCATCTAGTGATGAAATAAATGTGCTACCCACTGAAGGATTAGAAAAACAATCCCAGGAGATGCTCAAGCTGCAGAGGAAGGACCATGGATTGGGTCATTAAAATGATTATTGGGGGCACTGCTGGCTCATTCCGTAGAACACGTGACTCTTGATCTCAGGGTTGTAGTTCGAGTCCCACAGTGGGTGTAGAGATTACTCAAAAATAAAGTCTTAGGGGTGCCTGAGTGGCCCAGCTGGTTAAGCGTCCGCCTTTGGCTCAGGTCATGATCCTGGGGTCCTGGGATCGAGCTCCACGGTGGGCTCCCTGCTCAGTGGGAAGTCTGCTTCAACCTTCCCTTCTGCCTGACGTTTCCCCTGCGCTTGTAGCTCTCACTCTCTCTGTCAAATAAATAAAATAAATAAATAATAAATAAAATAAGATTTAAAAAAAAGTCTTAAAAATAAAAAAATAAAACAAACGATTATCCACGGAAGGTACACAGTAAAGTATTAATCGAGTGCCGTTTTCAAGGAATATGACGACGGGACAGAAAAACAAGAGCCAAATGATGAAACTACTTTGGGGAGACAACTGCCCTAACTTTTCTGGGGAGGCAGGGGTGGGGGTGAGAGGGCTTTTAAGAATCCTTACAGAACTAAGAAGGATTAGCAATGATTAGCCATAGTGTATCACACAAACTCTGCCACTGAACAGTCGTCTGGAACGCTGCAATTCCAATACTGCCTTTAGCCTTGCCAGGGTCTATAAGAGTCAAGAGAAAGCCATTCAAGAAATGGAGACCAATCCCATTGTATAAATCAGTTTTTCAACCTTGGCGTTATTGGCACATAGGCCAGATAATTCTTTGTTGGGGTGTGTGGAGGGGTCCTGTGTACTACAGGATTTTTACTAGCATGCTGGCCTCTATCCACCCCCAGTTCTGGCTAAAAGTATCTCTGGGCAAAGCCCAATGTCTCCGAATGAGCAAAAATCAACCCAGGTTGAGAACCACTAGTATACTGGGGGCGCCTGTGTGGCTCAGTCGTTAGGCGTCTGCCTTTGGCTCAGGTCATGATCCCCAGGGTCCTGGGATCAAGCCCCGCATCAGGCTCCCTGCTCGAGTGGGGAGTCTGCTTCTCCCTCTCCCACTCCCCCTGCTTGTGTTCTCTGTCAAATAAATAAAATCTTTAAAAAAACAAAAAACAAAAGCCACTAGTATAGAGTAACAGTTCCCAATTGTTTCAACTTCACCCCTTACCACCTACTGAACCATCAGAAAAAGCTTATATGAGACCATTACTGAACAGATTTTCAAGAAAACTGGCCTTGGGGCGCCTGGGTGGCACAGCGGTTAAGCGTCTGCCTTCGGCTCAGGGCGTGATCCCAGCGTTACGGGATCGAGCCCCACGTCAGGCTCCTCCACTATGAGCCTGCTTCTTCCTCTCCCACTCCCCCTGCTTGTGTTCCCTCTCTCGCTGGCTGTCTCTATCTCTGTCGAATAAATAAATAAAATCTTTAAAAAAAAAAAAAAAAAAAAGAAAGAAAACTGGCCAAAGAAACACCACCTAAGAATCCAGTACAGTGCCATCTCAAAACCACTATCAACAGACACACGTACCCCCTACCTTCAGAAATGACCCAAAAAACCACAAAAGTCAACCCTTGATCCTTAGCCTGTTTTTGTGCAGCCCAGAAAAAGAATGGATTTTACATTTTTAAAGGATTGAAAAAAGACAAATATGAGCAGAGACTATATGTAGTCTATAAAAATCTAAACTACTGACTACCTGGCCTTTTACTAAAAGTTTGCTGATGTCTGGCCTAAAGGAATAGAGATTGCCGGAAAATAGCCAAAGCCAGCATGTCACAGGAATGTTTACCACATCACAATATTCTGTCCCCAAACAGAATACTGGAGGGGAATGAGCTCTGGAGGAATAGTAGTAGGAGAGTATATTCCATTCAAACCACTGTTTTCTCTCCTCTATAAATAAGAGGTATCAAGCCTTCTCACCTTTGCTCAGGTAATTCCTCTATGAAGCCTTCTTATCTTCCTAATCCTCTAACCAAATGAGACCATAGGTAACTCCTACCCAGCACCAATACCTTCTCTAACTGCTCGATGCTACAACCATCAATTTAAGAGTTGATTAGATATTACTATTCCTATAAAATATTACTCTCTCAACTGTACTATGGATTTCCTCAGCACAGGTCCCTACCTTCCTCTGATCTCTATCCATCTACCACAGCACCTATCATTTCTCAGAATCTATTAACCTAAATGATGGCATTAAACACCATTTTCATGCCAAACACCATCTGTTTCCTCCAATTTTTGCAACAGCCCTACCAGGTAGGTAATGGTAAAACCAAATGGATGAAGAGACTAGAATTTAGAGAAGTTTTGTAAGTCACCCAGTCTCCTGGCTGGTAGGCTGGTAGGTGAGAGCCGGAATTACAATACAGCTCTGATTTGACTATGTGTACATAATTCCCTGCACCAAGATAAGAAGCTTTGCTTAATTCGTTTTGTGAATCCGTCATGAGATGATTTCTAAATGTATATATAAAAGCCAAGTGAAAAAGATCAAAAGTGAAAATGTAAAGTATCCTGTCTGGGTAGACGTAGATTAGTAGATGAAGAATTATTTACTGAATTCTGCTTTTAAAGTAGGAATATGTTCTAGACATTTGGCTAACTTGGTTCCACATGACACGTCCCAACAGGTTTCCCTTCAAGACATCACACACCAAGGATCAGCAGCTCTAAGCTCCTGACAACTTTTAAAAGTCACCCAACCTCCTGCATGCCCAAACCAAAACCAAAACTTACACACATTTACACACACACACACAACACACACCCTCTCTTCAGAAGGCTCGTTCAATTCATAATCCTTACCAGAATTTAACATAAGTCACAAATAAAGGGAGGGTAAAGAAAAAAAAAAGTTTTAGTACCAATTCTTTCCCCTATCAATTTATAATTATATATTGAATGACTTGCTGCACGTCTGATCTTGAGGGAAGGGATGATGAGTCTGTGCCTCCTGATTTATGGCTCATCATGCAACTTACTCATTCTGCCCTGCAGGCAGCCACAACAGCACGAACAGGCTTAGCCAGCTTTACGATGAGAAATGCCATGAGGAAATGAGAAAGGGTAAAGCCAGACACGGTGGGAACAACACTAACATTTCAGGCTATAACTGAGCAAAGTGCAACATTTATACTAAGCTTACAGAAGCCCAGACTTTGCCTTTATTTGAATAGGAGGAACGTTTTCCTTAGTGCTACCTTCAGGGAAACGGATTTCAGGATTCAACCCAAATTTGTATTAGCTGAAGGTGAAATTCAGAGAGTAAGATTTTACACAGTTCATCAATATTAGCTCACCATCTCAAAAAAAAAAAACAAAATAAAAAACAAAGCTCGCCACTATTAGCTCATCCATTCAAAAGTTACCTTTTCTGGCTGCCTAAAAATAGACACATTTGGTTATAAATATTAGCTTGTAAGTGACATCTTTTTCAAACTAAATTTTTAGCTTATACTAGGAGAATCACATATATAAAACAAATACACTGTGGAATGTTTAAGTTACATTATAACTGCATCCCAATTAAAAATTCTAACCCCAAGCCATTTTTCCCTGCCACAGACCCCTCAGAAGACAAGTCTGTGTCCTCTCCTTCTACTCTGCTCTTTTATTTAAAACACAATGGCTTAATGGCCAGACATATTACAATGAAATGCCTATGCTAATGAACAAAGGAACAGCCAACAGAATATGGGGAGAGAAAAGTTGTATTAGTACCCCAAGGAAGAACTGAATTTCCTACAATTAGGGGAGAAAGAAAGAAGCGAAAGAATTGATAAATTACCCTTAAATGAATTGCATAATTAAAAAAAAAGGTTCTATAAATAATCTTCTGTATTTTAAAGTGAGCTCTGAAAGAGGCAAATCAAGAATGCCACTATAAAATATAACTAGGAGTCAAGGCGACAAAAACTTTTTCATACCAGTAATAAAATGCTGGGGGGGAAAAAATCTAAAACCACAGTTTTAACTCTATTCCAAGAAGGCTTACTCTTTCCAAGAGGGAAAACAATAAGACCCATCCTAGCAAATAGTACTTCGGGAGATATTATTGTAACAGAACACAGAACTGACAACTCGACTACACCACCAAAGAAATGAGATAGGAAAGATAGACATGGGGCTAATTCAACAAAAGAATGAACATTCTTACTTTAGAAAAAGACAGTTAGGTGAGATAAACAAATTAGGAAAGGGAGACACTATGAAAACAAATCTTCTAAGTCCTTCTAAAACAAACCAAAAAATTATCTTGAAACTCCCAAACTCACATTTTAAAAGTAAATTATTTTATAATTAAAATAAACCACACAAAATTAACATAACTGAGTGCTGGCCAAGAATATACAGTATTTCTAGTCCTTATTATAGACCGCAAACCAGAGTATTTGTGGATTTGGCTCATTCCATGCCGATGTCATGCCAAAGATAATTTCTTCCCCCCTCCAGCTAACAAGGTCAACTACTAACCTAGCTTAACTGTACACCTGAAGATATTTAAAATCCCTTTTATACGCAGAAAGGTACCAAGGAGGATTCAGCACTCCCCTCCCCTTTTTACGCAGGGCAATGAAGGCTTATGCAACTGTGAAGGCCCAGTTCAGTTTATCAGAATAAGCTCGGAAGTGCGGAATTAACCACACATACAATTTTACAAATGCAGAAGCAAAATTAGCCTTGAAGATTAGCTGTACTAACATGTACTTGACGTTTTAAAAGGTCTATATCCAATCTCACTCAAAGTCAAAACAATTTTTTTAAGTGCAAAACAGTTTAAATAAGGTCTTAAATCAGTAAGCAAGTCCTTTCTTTAAGTCCTTGGAAGCTGTTTTTCTTCATCTGAGACCCCCAACAACCCAGGGAGGTTCAAAGGGTCATGGTCAACATGGGAAAGTGTGTGGCAGGCCAGGCACTGGCTAAGTGGTTGCATATAGTATCTTACTATTCCTTACAATAGGCATGCCCATTTTAAGATGGGGAAGCTGAAGCTGAGGGGCACACGAAATTTGCCCCCAACAAATCGGACTCCAAAGCTCATGTTCTTAACCATTCTCCTGTTAAGGCTTTTATCTCCATCTTTTTTTTTTTTTTTTAAGATTTTATTTATTTATTCATGAGAGAGAGAGAGAAAGGCAGAGGGAGAAAGGAGCCGGATGCAGGACTCCATCCCAGGAGGCAGACGCTTAACCAACCCGCTGAGCCACCCAGGCGCCCATCTCCATCTTTACTATATGGGAAAAATAGGCCAATGTCACTGTGTTAGTGCACGCACACACACAAATCCTTCACCCCATCAAGAAGTGGTGAGACAGACAGATAGACAGACACAAACACACACACACCCCTACTAACCCTTGTATGGGCAGACAAGGGTAGTTTACTGATCTTTTTTTTCCATCCTTACAGTGGAAAACTGCTCTTGTGAAATGGTATTTGCTGATAATTAACAGCACATATGGATGCAACTGGATAGAAATTTTACAAAATTAACTCCTCTTTCTTGCTGAACAGTTCACTATATGTTCAGGAAACACAGAACATACACCTAGAAGGGACATCATCTATTTAAATAGCCAACATCACCCTCAAATGAGCTTTATAAATTCTAGAATATTACCCCCTAGTTAAGGAGCACGATTTTTACATCAGAATGACTCTGGCTCAAACGCTGGCACTTCTAGCTAAAACCTCTAAGTCTCAGTTTCCCCAGCTGTAAAAGGGGATGACACTCCTCCACCAGTTGTGAGGAGACTGCTGGTGGCATATATGGTAAGCACTTAACTCACAAGTTTTCTTTTACCTGCTCTCCTTACAAGGCCAGATTTTATTAAAAAGTTCTTATTAAAGGCTTGGTAAAGTATACACAATGGAAGAGGTCTTGATTAATGAGAATAAATTAAATAACAAAGCTAAGAAAATAACAAAGGTAAGAAAACATAGGTTAAGAAACCAGCAGGAAGTAATTCCATCCACCATGGGGGAAAAATAGGGTTGCTTTTCTCTTAAAATGGATAAAAGTCAAACAATCCCATAATCAAAACACCGTTTTCACAGGAGAAAACTAGTATTAATTTCCTCAAAAAAATCTAAGATACTACCCCCCCCACCAAAATCAGAGGCCTCAATTCCTATTTTCACACTCTTACCACCTCATCTGATTAAATAAAAAGCTTACAAAATGTTACCCACAGTTCACCTGCTAAATGAGGTCTTCTCCCGAGACTGCATACTTTAAAAGGCAGGTAACAAAACTGCACCTTGAAGAACTCAGGGAGGCCCACCACTAACACCAGAAGTGGTCTCAGAACCAACACAAAGACAGAAGAGGAAAATAAGTGCTAAATTAAGGACCAGCACTACATTCAAGAAGTTCCTAAACCCTTTATTTTATCAAAGCAATCCTACTTTTTCATTTACACAGCTCTTGGTCGTTTACAAAGCTTTCGTTTGGGAATACCTGAGATAAAAGGGAGTCTTGGAGAAGACAAGTAACTTTCTCAGGAAAGGGAAGCTGCATATTCTCTTACTTGTTCCTTTCCAAGGGTTGGCAAGCGCCTCTCCCTCCCCTGGTTTACCTGGTTGGACAGGTAATCCCTCAGGAGCAAATGACTCCCCATCTACTTGGCAAAACCATCAAGGACCTGTAATGACCATCTTTAGATTTCCAAATTCAGTGTCATTTCCATACTCAAAAGGGAAATACTTAGTGATCTGAAAGAACACAACTCCTCAGTCCAGACATTGTGGAAATCCTCTGCATAGATAAGGACAAGTGCATAGTCAAATTTGGTATGATTGCTTTTGACCTGGGAACTTTGGTGGCCCAGTCAAGGAAATAATGTCTCCTCTCAACAGAGTCATAAAACAATTGATCACGGCTGCAATGTAAAAAAACCACTGACAGGAAAGCTTAAGATTTCTTACCTATTAAATGGGAAAGAAATATGCAGATAAAACATTACTAACAACAGTTAAGATTAAAATTCTATTTTCTAATTGGGAATAAAACTATGAATCTAAGACTCTTCCAATGTAAGCCCAAAGAAAGCAGGATATAATTAAGATATTTAAGAAATAGAAAATACCCTAGTTTTTCCGATGAATGCATTACTAAATGGCCATGAGCTCCTTCATATTTCAAGTGTCGTGTGCCTGAAATGGAGCCCAAGTTAGCTTTATTCAAAATTCATTTGTTTACTATAGTCAAGTATTTCTGATTTTCATCTTCATGGCGCTTGAAAAAAGAACCACCAACAAATCATTTTAGAGCTAGAATTATAATGAATGACAAAAAATAATTGGCAAACCATCCTCTCTCTTCACTTAAATGTCAGATAGTTCCATTTTTATTTTAAAAAATACTATATACTGTACTATAAGTACTTAAAAAGGACTACATACTGGTGTGTAGATAATAAAGCACAGAGCAAGTAAAAAGTCCAGATTACCACACTAAAAATAAAAATGTTCACTAATAACCCCAAATTGTATATACATGAAGGTCTCAAGAAGAAACAAAGGAGAGAAAAGAAAACAGATGAACATCTAATAAGTTTTCCCTGAACTATCAACACATTGAGAAAACTGAAAACCCAAATATAAGAACCTCTTGCTTGTAGCTACGGAAATTTTTACTAGCATATGACCTATAACCACTAGGGGAAGACTGTCTTTGCCAAAAGAGGATACTGAATAGTCAAAGATAGTTCTTAATATACTGCTTTTTCTACTCAAACAGTCTTTTTTTTAAATTACTTATTAGATTTTCCCTCCAGCTATTTTTTTTCTAGATTTCTTTGGTTCTCTATTTTGTCTACCTTAGACTTCCCAGACTCCAGATCTGTGAAAACATAATATTTCTGTTGCTTAAGCCACAGAGTCTCATAGTATTTGTGATGGTAGACCTCAAGGACTAATACCACATTCAAACCAACAAAACAATTAGTAAGAATTTTTAATTCTTACAAGAATTCCCTCAAAATGAGCTTACTGCACCCCCTCCAAGCACTAGTAGTGATGCTAAAGCAACTTTCCAACTACTTCCAGAAAGAAGGCAGATGCAATGGGTTTGACCTGCTTACAAGGGGTTAGAAAAAAACGTGCAAACATTTTCCAATCAGGAAATGAAAGTTTGTAATAAAACAAGAATCAGGCTTTAGCTCTTGAAAAGAATGAGAAAGTTTAAGAATAAACATCTATAACCCACAAGTTCCTGAAAGTAACTAAATTTGACTTCAAGTTGGTTCTCAGCGGCTTTGGGTGAGTTGCCCAACTCTTCTATTACTCAATTTCACATCTGATGTTAGCATATGACTACTTATGAGTTAGCACTTTAAAGACTTACTGGATGAAAGATGATGGGTCGGTCATGACTACAAGATTTGTGGTTATAAAATTTACTTTTACAATACAGAGTGCAGCAAATATACTACCTTGGTAATCAAAGAACTTAGGGGTAAAGTCCCAACATCATTTTATCATCTCAAAAGATGACTTATTATAATCACCACAATCTCATATGTATTTGAGAAACCCAAGAAGGGTTAAAAGGGGTACCAATGAAATGTTTGTGAAGGGGAACCGGGGTGGCTCAGTCAGTTATCTGCCTTTGGCTCAGGTCATGATCTCAGGGTCCTGGGATCAAGTCCTACCCACATCAGGCTCCCTGCTCAACAGGAGTTGGCTTCTCCCTCTATCCCTCCCCACTGCTTGTTCAAGTGCGCTTGAGCACACGCGCTCGCTCTGTCTCACACATACACACACTGTGAAATAAAATCTTAAAAAGAAATGTTTGTAAAGAGCAAATACCCACTACTTAAAAAAAAATTCTTATCCATCCAGAAGATGTCAAAGTCCTAAAACCAAGATAATGAAGAACAAGCGGACTTAGAATCAGTATCAAAGAAGGTAGTCTTCACAATCTTTATCAACCAAAAAATCCAGACACTCCCATAATGTGACCTTGAGTTCTATTTTAGATGTGCTCAATTCATAAAAATCCAACTCTAAATCCATCTAACCTAATCAGTATTCAAATTCAGTAAATCCTAACTACTTTCAAAGATACCTGTAATTGTACTATTAGTTCTTCCTAGTACAATAGACAAATTTTGGACAGGGCAATTTCATTCATATACTAACAAAGTTAAAAATATTTTAGGGGTGGGGTGCCTGGGTGGCTCAGGAGGTTGAGACTGACTCTTGATCTTGGCTTAGGTCATGATCTCAGGGTAGTGAAGCTGAGCCCTCCATCTGGCTCTGCATTTGGTGAGGGGTCTGCCTGAGATCCTCTCTTGCCCTCTTCCTCTGCCCCCACCCCCACTCATGCTTTCTAAATAAATGTTTAAATAAATGTCTCCAACTCCTGTTTTCGGTTCAGTTCACGATCTCCTGGGTCATGGGATCAAGCCTTGCGTAGGCTCACTGCTCAGTAGGGAGTCTGCTTGCAGAGTCTCTCCCTCTCCCCCTCTCCCCACTCTCATGCTCACATGCTCTCTCTCTCAAACAAATCTTTTAAAAAATATTTTAAACTTTCTTGAATTGCCATTTTATCTGGAGCTACCTTTTCAAATGATTCTTGGGTAAATCACTTAAAAGGATACACTCTGTCATTGCTGCAACATCCAGTTTATCAATATCAGGTGAACCAGGGCAACACTTCTTGAATTCTTTTCGTAGGTCAAAAAAGGAATAGAAGCATTCAGGCAGTAATACATTCTGAGGAAGGACAAAAGTAGACACTGTTAACTAGATGAATTTAGTTCAGTGCTTCTCTACTAATCAGAAACCTAAGAATTGAATGGAAGTATATTTCACCACAATTAAATTTTTTAATCAAAGACTGACTTTATTTTCTAGTACAGTATTACATCCTATATACAAGTGTCATGGAAAAAATACCTTATTTTAAGGTAATAGATTACATTTGTGTTCCATCATGCATTGAAGCTATAATACATTTGGGCTATCATGTATTTTCTGATTGATAAAACTACACTCTTTTCAGCCATAATCATTTCAGACCATCTGTATTTTCAGGCAGCAATATTAGCCCTTTCAGTTCTCATAAAGATGCCTATGTTTACAGTGTCTACCTAGACATAGGATTCAGTTACAAAACATAGTACTTTTAAATACTGGTTTCATGTAATACATATTTTCTGTACTGAAATAGAGTAAGATAGTAAATTCCTGATTACCTAAAAAGGATGATTTTTGTGCCAAGTTGTAGTCCCACATTAGTTTTCCTGACCAAGATTCTGGCTATACCCAAGAACTCAAATTAGACTTCAAAAGAAAAAAAAAAAGAAAAGAAAAGAAAAGAAAAAGAAAGAAGAAAAAGATACCACAAATCTCAAGAGCAAAGGAGAAATAGTTACCTGCTGTTCCACTAGCACGACTCTTGTGGTTCTTAAGCTAGTTCAACTGTCTGGGCAAATATTATACTATTATGTTTTTGTTTCCCCTAGTGGGGGGGAAAACCCCATGTTGAATAACTTTCAAAGATGAATTTTTAAAAATTGAATTTAGATTTGTCTTACAATCTCAAAATAGTTTCTCTTCACTCACTGGGAATTTCTACCCATTTACACATTAGAAAGTCAAGGAATAAAGACTTTTTAATGTTTGCATCCTGTAACATTTAACCAATGATAGCTCTTTCTATCCAGATTTCCTAACTGGATTCTATTAGATGTAGACCTGCTCCTGCTATATTTAAAATAGATATTGGGGCACCTGGCTGGCTCAGTCAGTAAAACATGTGACTCTTGATCTCAAGGTTGTTGAGTTCCAGCCCCGCATTGGGTATAGGGATCACTATAATAAATAAATAAATAAAATCTTTTAAAAAAATAAAATAGATATCATTGTGCCATGGTCAGTTTTCAAAATAGTTACTAAGAAAATGGTGAATCTTCAGGATTACCTACAAGAATCCTCGTTTAAAGCTGTTGGTTAATGAGAATAACTTCCATGTTCAACAATAAAAGGTTAGTTTAAATGGCTGTATCCACTTAAAATACTGAACATTTAATTCTTAAAAGATGTTACACTAAATTATAAAGTAGAATAAGAAGTGTGTAGTATGGGGGCGCCTGGGTAGCTCAGTGGTTAAGCAACTGCCTTCGGCTCAGGGCGTGATCCCAGCGTTCTGGGTTCGAGCCCCACATCAGGCTCCTCCACTAGGAGCCTGCTTCTTCCTCTCCTACTCCCCCTGCTTGTGTTCCCTCTCTCGCTGGCTGTCTCTCTCTGTCAAATAAATAAAATAAATAAAAAATCTTAAAAAAAAAAAAAAAGAAGTGTGTAGTATGAATGCTCCTCGTAAAAATAGGCTTTTCTACAAACACCTGGAAGAATATTTTCAAATATGTTCTTACTAGAGAAAAACAATTTAATATAGTTTTCTGAATGGCAAGATTATTTTGCTTTACGATTTTCTCTTTTTTAATGAATAGAATTACCTTACGATACTAGTTTCTCGTTTTAGGATACTAAACTAACTGTTTTAGGTTTATCAAAACCCTGATAGAAATGACTCAGGAAAATGTCTCAATTATTCTCTGGAGGTTTTCCGGAATTTAAAGCAGTCCATTTAAAATAAAAACAGCTGTTTTCCTTCAGTGCAATAGGGATAGGATTAAGTTTTATCCCTCTCCATAGGAGTTTGAGGGGAAGAAAAATACCCTCGTATCTATTTCTGGATCAAGGGCATCTAATTAATGAAAAACACTCCCCCCTTTTTTAACTGAGTAATTACTAAGATTGCTATAAAAGAAGTGGTTTTCTCAACTCTTAAGATATGGGAACTTGAATTTCTCTCAGACTTTTGAAACTGTCATTGTATATTTAACTTGTATCTTTCCATTTCTTCCCTAGGGAGGTAAAAAGAAAAACCTGCACTGACTGCCCACTACACTTGTGACATCAACTGTCGGTCTAAATCTTTCTTTCAAGACTTGCCTCATCCAGTTTCCTTAAAAATATTTCATCTTTTCAAGTTCAGTATTTGCCTACAATAAAAAGTTACAGCTCAAACTAATTAAGTTGATAAGATCAACTATATTAGCAATGATTGGCTACACTGGGTCTGCCCTCTACACTCTCCATTTTCCCTCAGCTCCTCAGTATTCTTCCCAGGGATAGAAATCACGTATCTACAGTAAGGTTGTATTTTTCTCACTCCATATTCTTTTCCATATCAGAAAGACCAGCAAAGTAAAAGAGGAGGCTGAACCTACTGTTTTGACACAATATTTAATCAGTTTTGAACATTTACTTTAAGTCAAAGTGCAGTATGCTATAATTAATGTTTCACTAGTTATATGGCTGTCTTTACACAGTACACAGCTCTTAAATGAAATTAGTTACAATTAAAAAGGTTTAATTCAACCTTTTACTTTGCTCCTTCCTAAGATAAAGCACTTTCCACACAGATGGGACTATTACAATGCCTTAAAACTTAAAAGTAAATGTTTTCTCCTGCCTACTTGCTGTTAATTTAAAAGTCAAAAAGTCAGCTAATATGCTTTGGAAAAGACACAACATCTCAAAAACTTAACAGAAACAAAAAGAGAAACTTTTATGAAGTCACCAGACAGTATCTATAAAATCACTGCCATCTCGAAAAGCTCTACTGAAGGGTCATGAATTTTTTGTGGTAAAACACACAGAACACAGTATTTACCATTTTAACATGTAAGCGTACAGTTCAGTGCCATTAAGTACCTCCACATTGTTGTGAAACCATCACCACCATTCCTTTGTCATCTTCTCAAACTGAAATTCTGCCATGAAACAGTAACTCCCAATATGCATCTTTTTAAAATGGAGAAACTTGGATAAACCATTAAAACACACACACACATACCTCCAGTCACCCCCAAAGGTCCAATCATTCTGAGAAGCCAGCACTCTTACCTTCTTGGAAGCCTCAGGATGCAGGATTTGCCTGACATGAAGCTGCCCATCAGTACAGAGACAGAAGGAGGTTCCGACCCCAATATTCAGTTCATTGCTTACTGACTGGTTAAACTGAAAACAAGACACAAGGATGCAACTGAGGCAAGATTTCCAAACTCTGGCAGAGTGGCCCCACGTGTTGATAACCAAGGAAAACCACACTGCCATGTAAGGGGACACCAGTGCTGGGGCCAACATCAGAAAGGCTTCATTCCCACAAACTATCTAGATTCCTTTAGATAGGAAAGCTTTCCAATCAACCCACGTTTCACAGACAGGAGAATTTAGCATACACATTCTTCCTTCCATGCCCTCTTCTATTTTTGCAATAAATCCACAGTCAAGACTTTTAAGTCAGGTCTCGTTTCATCAGCAGGTTGCCTTCAGATTACATCATTCCCTGGTGTTACTTTGTTTTATGTTTGGATGTTCCGAGATTAAGAAAGATGCCAGTTTGTGATAAACAAATGTGGTTAATGGGTATAAGGACCTCTGGAAAGTCTGGCAACACGTTTCCTGGAACAGAACCCAAAAATGATAGCTTACCACTATTAATTCGCAACTTGTGTGCTAGGGCAGGGGCCGTGAGAGATCTGACCCGCACCTGTGCACAGGTGTGTAGCGCCCCGCCCTATCCCTGATCCAGTACCCGTCAGAACCACGAAGTAGCCGGGTTTTGGGTCACCTCAATTCCATTAAGGGGATTCCACCAGTTTCACAGTGACCCTATGAGCAGCCCTACAGGTTCCGGCCTGCAAACCCTCCCCTGCGCTAGGACCAAGGCCACTGAAGAAGTAACAAGGCAACCAGAACCGAGTCTTTCGGAGTCCAGAAGCCTGAAACCAAGCAGGCACCCTCAGTACGGGGCCACCTCTAGTACGCCTCGCGGGGACCACCCTCTCCTGTACACCACAGCAACAGCGCCCTCTGTCCGAGGGCTGAGCCACAGACCCCGCCGAGAACAGGCGCAGCTGGGGTCTGGACCTGGGGATTCGGGCGCTAGGGTTCAAACTCCTGCTCATCATTCAATTGGTAAAACCCGACTGATTCCGAGGCCCCAGGTACGACTCGAAAATTCGCGACTTTAGGACCACGAGCCTAGGGGCTGGGAGGCTTGAAGGAGCAGCGACCTCCTCCCAAAAAGTCCACCCGGGCTTCCAGACCGGGTTTCCACCCACGCGGCCGGGCGTCTCGCCACCCTGACCCGGGATGCGCGTGGACCCGCCGGCGAGGGCGTGGGACCTGGTATGGCTGCCTTGGGCGGGGGGAAATGCCTGCGCGGCTTGGAAAAGGGTGGGCGGCGCGGCCCAGGGCTGTCACCTGTCGGAGGGCTTGATCCAGCTGCGGCGCGGAGGACAGACTTTCCGCGTCGATCTTAGTTTCTTCTTTACAATCCTCCGTCAGCTCCAACTGATCCGGTCTAACTAGTACTTCATGCAACTGTCCCACCTCCAGAGGGGAAAGAAGCTGGGGTCAGTTTTCCCCTTCCTCATTTGGAAGCCTCCATATTCACCCTCCTTCCTCGCCCCCCTGCCCGGGCGGCCGGCGCCTCTCGTGGGGTCTGGCCGCAGAATCAAAGCTCACTTGTCGCGAGCGGCTCCAGTGGCAGAGAGGTCGGCACGGCCCAGCCTCCGGCCCCACCCCCACCCGGATCAGGTCGGAAAGGCCCTGGAAGTGGGAACCCGGGCCCCAGGATCCCACCCCGGCTCCGCGGGACGTCCCCCGACGGGCAGAGAACCTGGCTTGGCTGCGCCCGGCCTCCCCACCTGAGCCAGATTTCGGATTAGTGAAACGGTTCCAAAGCCGTCGGCCAACACGTTTGGTTTTACTCTGGATTCCGTAGGCCTCGGGTCCAGCCTCAGAAGTAGCCAAACAAGAACACTTGTTTACCGACTCCCCAAACTTCTACAACAAACTTCTTGCCCCATTCCTATCATTTGGACAGAAACCTGGAGAAATACCTTCTTGTTGGCCAGATCCACGACTTTCCATAACAGCAGGATCAGCTCTTTCTCATCCGAGCCCAGCTTGGCCCCGGTGGCCCCAGCAGTGATCCCAAAGAGCACCACCAAGTAATCCGGAGACGCCGTCATGACGATAGGTGGGGAGGGGGAGAGGGGGGTTGGGAGGCGGTGAAGTGGGGTGGAAGTGAGAACGAGAAAACCTGTGCTAAACCCTCTTCTAAGAGAAAAAGAAAGAGCGCCCACCCCCCCTCCTCCTCGCCGCCGCTGGTGCAAAAGGCGGTAACCAACCACCCAAGCCCACACCTGGCCGGTGCTCCACACCCAGGGCAGGAAGGGGGGTGGGAAGGAGGGCGCAGGAGGCCTGCCCTTTTTGTATTCAATTGCCCGTGCGTCTATGCAAAAAGCCAGGAGCAGGGCTGCACCCCGGGTGGAGCGCGCAATGGCTGAAAGCTTTTCTGTTTTGGGATGTGGCTCTACCTGCCCGCCCCTTCCCCCTCCCCCACGTGGTGCAGGTAAGAGACACCTGGCGGCGCCGGCCCATTGGCTCCTTCAAACCACGACGTGGCAGCGGTGGGGGAGGAGGCCGCCTGGGGAAAGGGGAGGAGGGGGCGGGAGACAATGGCTGGATGAATGGAGAGGAGAGGGCGAGAAAGAAGGAGGGGGAGACATGAGGGGCGGGGAAGAGGCGGTTGCCACCTAAAGGGTAGCCCAGGCCAGACGGGAAAAGGGTGAGGGGTGAAAGGCGCGGAGGGGAGTGCCGGAGTCGCTTGGGGGGGGGGAGTCACCCCTTCCTTGAAGGTAATGGGGAGGGATGGGGGGCATGGAAAAATGCCGACTGTGGGGAGCGAAGCCGGAGGTTCTTTTAAAAGGGTCAAGGGAAAAGGCCTGGAGCCGGGAAGCGAAAGGAGGCCAGAGGTGAAGCCCTGGGTGCGGAGCTGCTCAGGGCGCGGCGCCCCGAGAGGGCGAACCGCGGAGGGAGGTACCGGTCAACGGTAGCCGGGAGGTGGCGGGGGCAGTTGCCAAACACCGGAAAAACCGCTCCCGAGCCCAACACACCTTTAAGTGCAAACTGTAGGCGAAACCCCGTGGGCCCTCCCCCTCTGCGGGCCGTAGCCCGGGCACACGCTGCTCTTAACCCCGGGACGCTGCGCACCTTCTGGAGACAGAGCCAGACGCCCGGGGATCACACTCCGCCACCAGGTTTCGCCCGAAGACGCAGACGCAGCACGCTGCGCAGCAGGAGGCCCCCGCGAGGAAATTTAGGCACAATGGACCCCACTTCCTTGTCTCAACTACTCCCTTAATTGCTATGTCTTGTTCGGTCCTGGCTGCTAGTTGGAGACTAGAACCTTCTCCATGCCTGGGCCCACTTCCTTTGGTTTGCTCTGGGCTCTAAACAAAACGTATACACTAACGTTTTCCTAAATCAGGCCAAAGAAATTTTTTCCTCAGTTCCCCGCTCTGACCCCATGCCCCCTGCTCATACCTTTGCCTTTGTACTTCTGTGTCGATTTGGCCAACCTTGCGAGCAGTCTCCCTCTTCTAGCTAAGCTAGCTCTGCACAGAGACTTATGCGCCCTCCATTACCACCCAGCCACCAGATCGGAAGGTAATGTGGTGGGGCCTTTTGACATGTGAGAGAAAAGCGCCAGAGGTGACGTGTCCTCGAGTTTTATATTTCAAACTTATCTACTCTGGGAAACCGAAATCCGTCTGTAGTATTACTAGTTGGGCCCCAGGTAGACACCCTTTACATTCATGGTGTGAAATCAGGCAAGTATACACTCCCTGCCGTAACCCACTCCGGGTACAAATCTGAGAACCTGTCAGGGTGCGTGTCTGGGGAGGCTGAAGCTCTTGCTTCCCCCACCTGCAGGAAGCGCGGGCAAAGTGGGGAGCCGCGGAGGATTCGAGTGGCGGGAGGGGGTGGAGTTGGAGGAGCCCAGGGCCGCGCCGCGGCGCTTCCTGGCAGGACAGTGCGGGCGTAGGCACTGCTCCCCGTGGCGCAGGTAGCAGCTCGCGTCCCGGGAGACCGGGCGGAGGCTGGGCTCTGCCGGGGCCAGGCAGAGCTTCAAGGTACCACGAGGGTGCTCGGTACCATCCTCGTCCGCAGCTCGAGGTCCAGCGGCGCGCGCTTTCCGGGCCTGGACTTCAGGATGAAGGGTGGGACAGGGGTCCCCAGCCGTCCTCCGCTGGCTTGCAGCGGCCGCCTCGCCCCCCCACCCCCGGTCCCCGTGCAGCGCTCCCCCGCCGCGGGGGCAGGGACTGGGCGCGGAACGAGGCAGGGAGGGACCTGGAAAAACCACCCAGATTGCATTGCAGTGGGCGAGGCCGCCCGGAGGAGCCGGTTCCCCTGAGCCGCCTCCCCGCGGGGCGTTCGCGGTGCCCGGTTCCCAGGTGCTTGGCTCTGCCTGGGCTCGGGAGGTGCCGCCTGGCGGGGACGCGGGGCTCGAAGCGTGGTGGCCTACGCCCGGCGGACCCGAGCGCTGCGACGACCTCGAGGAGGGCCAACGCCGGGCGGCCGACAGAGGCGGAGAAAGTGGTCTCAGCCGCTCAGGAAGTCCTGCCCCGCCGGTCCTCTGTGGCCTCTGGTATTCGGATTAATCATTTGTGCGGCGCGTTTGAATAAACCGAGAACTTTATTATCGGCTCGCTCGTCAGGGATTCCGCGGCGCTATCCATATTAGAATCGAATCTCAGAGCTGCTCCTTTTCAGAGACCTGTCCTCTTCCTGTTTAAGGAAGTCGGATCCCTGGGCTCTGATGTTTTTAATTTAAATTTGAATTTGACACTCAACAAATATTTGTTGAAAGGTTTTAATGAGTAACACCCACCCATTTTTGCAGCTCTTGCTTCCTAGCGAGGGCATAGTTCATCACTGAGAAGAGAAAATTCTGAAAATGGGAGTCTACAGGTAATTTAAGTCTCAAGTGTTTAAGAAGAGTAGGTGTTAATTTTTCGACGGACAAACCTACTTTTGTTAAATAAACACTTGTAAAATGCAGGAATGCCGAGAAAAAAAAATCTATGCAGCACTGCAGTTCTGAATACAAAAGTGTTTTATTGTCTATCCCACCATCTAGAATAATTCTAACATACTAAGAATAATCAGGAGGTGGCTGGCAGGGACCTTGAAGGGTAAGTTCACTCTACCTATGGTCTTCACTCAAGACCACACTTAAAACTCCCAAAACAAATGACAATCTGTTTTTGTGGTGTGCGTTTGTGTGTGTGTGTGTCTGTGGATTTAGCAGCAGAGACCCAGTTGTGCGACAGGCTACACAACATCTTGCCTGTATTCATGAAAATATTAAGGTTATGAAGGACAAAAACTGAAGAACTGTTATATATGAAAGGACTTCTTGAGACATGACAACAATGCAACATGGATCCGGACAGGGAATTTTTTTTTTTCCCCCTTTAATGGACATTATTTAGGGGCGCCTGGGTGGCTCAGTGGGTTAAGCGTCTGCCTTCGACTCAGGTCATGATCCCAAATCCCCGGGATGGAGCCCCTAATGGAGCCCCTAATCGGGCTCCCTGCTCAGTGGGGAGTCTGTTTCTCCCTCTGCCCCTCACCCGCTCGTGCTCTCTCTCTCTCTCTTTCAAATAAATAAATGAAATAAAATAAAATCTTTTTAAAAAATAATGGACATTATTGAGATAATAGGAAAATTTTGAGTAAGGTCTGTAGATTAAATAATAGTATTGTATCAGTGTTAATTTCCTGATTTTTATATTACTGTGGTTTGGTAGGAGAATATCCTTTCTGTTAGGAAATACCCCCTATTAAGGGGTAAAGGGAATAATGTATATAATTTTACTCTCAAACAATTCCAAATGTGTGTATATATATATATATATATATGAGAGAACATGATAAAGCAAGTGTGGCAAAATGTTAACATTGGTGAATCTGAGTGAAGGAGTTTTTTATACTATTCTTCACAACTTTTAAAAGCTTTTAAAAATTTTTTTAGAGAAATTTTGCTGCCACCACCACTTGATGTTTAACAATGACTTTCTATGCTAACCTAATCCTTCTTCCTATAGAATGAATCCATTTTCTTTGTCTTTTCCTTGGTGAAAGAAGAAGGAAATAAAGGTCGTCACATTTTTTGTTTGACAACCTCTTAAATCCTTTAAGATTGTTCTTAAATAACTTTGCTAGACTAAATTACTGTAAACTCTTGAAGCTTTCACTGTGAGTCTTTTCTACGTTTGATTATCTTCATTACACTCCTTGGACCCTTTTCTTTTTATCACTTTTAGAGAACAGCTCTTGAACTGGACAGAATTCAAATGTCTCTACCATGGCCTGACCATTGACACAGTGGTATCCCTATGTGATGTTCTTTTTTTTTTTTTTTTTTTTTTTTTTTTTTTTAAGATATTTGTTTGTTTTAGAGAGAGAGTGCAGGTAGGGGGAGAAGCAGAGGGAGAGGGAGAGAGGATCTGAAGCCAACCTTGCTCCAGGTGTGGAGCCCAAAGTAGGACTTGATCTCACCACGGTGAGATCATGACCTCAGCCGAAACCAAGATTCAGATGCCTAACCAACTGAGCACCCAGGCACTGCTCTATGTCATTTTCTTATAACTTGTGATGAAGTTCCCTTTTTAAAGACTATAGTAGTAGCACTACATTTGCTGGCTCCAGTTTTGTTAGAGATCTCGACATCTTTCTTGGAGTGCTCAATTGCACATACCTAGCTATTCCCTTGTACCTGTAACAAAAGTGTCTTCAAGGGACTCCTGGGTGGCTCGGTTGGTTACACATCTGCCTCCGGCTCAGGTCATGATCTCAGGGTCCTGGGATCGAGCCCCACTTCGGGCTCCCTGCTCAGTGGGGAGTCTGCTTCCCCCTCTGCCTGCTGTTCCCCCTGCTTGTGCTCTCTCTGACAAATAAATAATAAATAAAATCTTTAAAAAATGTTTTTTTAAAAAAAGAGCCTTCAAAAGCAAATCAAAGTATGGATCTTTGAACTATCTGAATAGACACTATGAGCAAAGCTCACCCTCCTGAGTTGAAAAAATTTATGGACAAGAAATTATCATTGAGATTAAATGGTGGCAGATGTGTCCAAGGAACGCTATGGGGGTTCGATCCCTTTATAAACCTGGTGTTGGTGAATGTGTGCAGATGGCGACTCATGGGCAACAAGAATATTGGAATGGTGGTAATACAAGGAAATAATGTTGTATTAGAAGCTTTGGAATAAGTATAAACAATGTGTGTGTTCACCAGAAGAAATCAACTGCTTCCACATGTCCCCCCTACATAGCACCTGTTTTACTACAAAATAAAAATCAGGTCATGTGCGTTTTCATTTTGAACTTTTTTGTTGAATCAACTTCAGTAATAAAAAAAAGTGAATCGAGTGTTCTTGAATTAGAGTGGTGATGGTTGGTGGTGAATATAGTAAAAGCCACTGAATTGTACACCCGAAAAGGGTGAACGTGAATTATATCTCGGTTTTTTAAACAGCAAATCAATGTAAAACCCTGTGATCTGAGGCTACCACAAGCCAATGATATTTCTTCGTTATTTGTTTTAGATTTAGATTATTAGTTGTCAAAGAGATCACATTTTATATTCACTCCCTGGACAAATCCGACCTCTCTGAAGGTAAAGGGAAGTGATGGTCAAGATAACTAAATACATTATAATTTTCTGTGGATTACTTTGTGCATCACATATTTAAACAAATTACTGGTCTGAACCTTCATTATAGCAATTATTATGGATGGTCTGTATGGAAAAAGTATGGGTTTATTAATCGGCCCTGCCATTTGCTGCCTCATGGCCTTGAATGTGTCCCTTAGCTTCACAAGGATTCAGTTTTTCACCTGTAAATATGGGGATGATGACAATGTATATGTCATAGGTTTTCAGGGGAGAAGAAATGTGTAAAGAAGTATCTTCCTTCAAGAAAACAAACCTGAGAACTAGGAAGTTTACTATTCCAGAGCAATCTCCAGGTGGGGAGGGGGTCTCTTCAGACAACCACAAAGGCCTTAACCTTCTGACCTTAGTTAGCTTAGACTAAAGACACCATCAAGGCAAGCTGAAACGTTTAAACAAGACTTTACTGGCTGTCATGTCATAGGGAAATACACAGAAAAATTACATATAGGGGAATGCTCCATGAATCGGGACAAGGTGCCCCTTCTCCTTAGGAACCACAGATGTACTTCACTCGATGCACAGGGAAATGATTCCGCCCAGGGAATTCCTCCCTCCTTATTCCTGGCCTCATGCCCTTTGCCCAGGAGCACATCTCTGCCTCTCCCAAAATCCAGATGGAGAGGGAAGCACGGCAGCAAACCTTATCTTTTAAGTCAAGGTGAGTTGATGGGAGTCGGTATTTAGATTTTATTTTATTTTATTGTTTTGTAATCTCTACACCCAACATGGGCTTGAACTTAAAACCCTGAGATCAAGAGTCACACGCTCCACCGACTGAGCCAGCCCGGTGCCCCTCCGCATTGTCCTTTTTTGTCTCATTCAGTCTCCCACTGGAAAAAATCGCATGTCAGAATTTTGAAGCCACTGCCTTGAAACCTTCCAAAAATTATCAACAAATTGATTTAACTAAGACTCACTTGTGTTTTTAAAATTAATATATATTGGGGCACCCGGTGGCTCCGTTGGTTGGGCTACCGACTCATGATTTCAGCTAGGTCATGATCTCATAGGTCATGGGATTGGGCTTGCTCTCAGCAGAGAGTCTGCCTGAGATTCTCTCCCTCTGCCGCTCCCCTGGCTCAGGCTCGTGTGCGCACTCTCTCTCCCCCAAATAAACAAATGTTTTTTTTTTAAAAAAGATTTTATTTATTTATTTGAGAGAGAGAGAGAGCATGAGCAGAGGGGAGGAGCAGAGGGAGAGGAAGAGGCAGGCTCCCCGCCAAGCAGGGAGCCCGATGTGAGACTCGATCGCAGGACCCCAGGATCATGACCTGAGCAGAAGGCAGACACTAAACCAACTGAGCCACCCGGGCGCCCTCAAATAAATAAATCTTTAAAAAAATAAAAATATATATTTACTTAAAGTAGTACAAGCATGTCCTCTTATAAGTCTAACCATGCTACATGGTTTATAATAAAAATCTGCAGTTACCTGTCTCTCCCCTGAATTCTGACTCCTGCTTCCCAGAGGCACCTACCCACTTTCAGCTATTTTCTGTTCTTGTAACCTCCTCATCTGCAACTAACATGCATTTACTAATACTGCCTACCTCAATCATTTTCTTTTGTGAAAGTGCATCTCACAGGTACATGTATTCATGCCACAAAGGAAACAACACTTCTACGAGGGTACACCGATGCTCCATGTTCCCATCCAACACAGCTTGCTGAAATTTACAGCCAGGCTGACATTCCATCTGACAATACTCCAAGGAAAGCTGGGTAAAGATGACCACGTGCAGGTGCAGGACTCGAAGGTTTCAAAGCTTTGCTTTTTTTTTTATCAGCACTCCTGATTTTATAAACCATAAGCCCGCCAACCCATTCCTACCCAAATCTCCTGGTAAACTTGGGTATAGTGGGGCTTCATGGGGATCCAAACATTTTTAAAAAGGCTTTGAAGCATCTCAGGGCAGCACCACCAGCTAAGGCTACCCCAGCTGTCGTGGCGAATGACTCAGAAACGTTCAAGCCAACTTCAATCTCGTTGCTCCTCTTTTCAAATTGAATTGGAAGGATGGAATAAATTATATATTCTTTAGCTGAAATCTCAAATCCATCTATGATGCTTCTCGGAGTCAAGCCCTCAGTGATTACCACTATAGACTATGTACTTAAAATGCGGCCCTGTATTATTTTCTTTTTAAGATTTTTTAAAAATTTATTCATTTGACAGAGCAAGAGACAGCCAGTGAGAGAGGGAACACAAGCAGGAGGAGTGGGAAAGAAAGAAGCAGGCTCCCAGCAGAGCAGGGAGCCCGATGTGGGGCTCGATCCAAGAACTCCAGGATCACGCCCTGAGCCAAAGGCAGATGCTTAACGACTGAGCCACCCAGGCGCCCCGCGGCCCTGTATTATTTATTTCAAGTAGGCAACAGCTTTCTTTTCTTCAAATTCTAGACTCTCAACTAATGGTTACTTTATGGTTGCTTTTATTAAACTCTTCTCTTTATCTGTACTTTTTTTTTTTAAGTTTATTTTTTGCAGTAATCTCTATACCCAACGTGGGGCTCAAATTTATGACCCTAAGATCAAGAGTCACATGCTCTTCCAACTGAGCCAGCCAGTCACCCCTATATGAAATTTAACAACCAGTAGAACTTGCTCATGCTTAGAACTTGGGAAAGAGGTTGGTGAGGATATCTATCAATTATGCTGACCTTAGAGGAAGAATAACATTTCCAAAATAGAAGAACTGCTCCCAGTAATAGGACACCCCTTTCTTATTCAAGTCTGTATCCCTGCTTTAGAATCTATTTGAATCAGCATGCATTTGTGCAACAATATTTTGAATCAGATCATTCTGGAAGGCAGCCTAAAAAAACCATTAGCACTTCCTGTAAGGGGTGGTCCATTAAGTTGATGGGAAAGAGAGCAGAAGGGAGATCTTTGTCTTTATAAACATAAATAACAACAATAAAGTAGGCTTTATTTATTAAATTGACACTATATATATTATCTCATGTGATTCTCACAACCAAATAAGGTAAAAGCATTGTGTTTTTTAAAAAAACTTTTTGATTAATTAATTAATTTGTCAGAGAGAGAAAGAGAGGGAGAGGCAGATAGAAGGCACAAGCAGGAGAAGCAAAGGAAGAGGGAGAAACAGGATCCCTGCTGAGCAAGGAGCCTGATGCAGGACTCGATCCCAGGACCCTGGGATCATGACCTGAGCCAAAGGCAGACACTTAACCAACTGAGCCACCCAGGTGTCTCTAAAAGTGTTGTTTTTTAACCCCCCTTTACAACTGATGAAACCAGAGGTTAAGAATAACTTGGTGAAAACAGCATGGGAGGTGAAAACAGCATGGGAGGCACTGGCAGAGCTGGGCTTTATACCTAGGGAGTCTGACTCCAGAGACTGCATTTAGCCACTACACTGTACTTAACATGAGCCACGTTTATACTCTAGAAATCTAATTAATAAACTAAAATAGGGCAGACTGTCACAAAGTAAAACCTATCTCCCAGTGAAAGCTGAGTTGCAACATATACACATAACCAAAAATAAGCCACAAAAGCGAAGCTACGGTAAGCTGATTTAATAGTTTTAGTAATATCACCCCTTAAATTTTATCAAGTAACCTGCATCTTATCCTGCAGCTTGCTTACAAGAGAACCATGAATTATGAAGTGTACTTGAGACCCATGAAGGATACAACACTGTACAAGTTATAAATAACATGGTAGTCAAAATAAGCATTAAAGCTGTCATCGAGGCTTATTATTTTCATATTTGGTAGAGACTTTTGTAAATTTCTTCCAGCTCCTTTTCACAAGAGGCCGAAGAGATAAGTGGCTTGCCCAACCGAGGTGCCCTGGCTAATTCGCAGCGGGGCTGTACTCAGAGCTCAGGTCGCCTGGCTCCTAGCCCAGTGCTCTTTCCCTATAGTGTCCATGACTACCCAGAAAGTGTGTTCCCTCTGAGAGTGTGATAGGCTTTCTAGATGGGACTCAGAGATGTCTGTGTAGCTGGTTTTGGTGACAATGACCTCTCTTGTTAAGGTTTTGGTAGGGAAAAGAATCTCTGTTGAGAGATCTTCCTCACTGCAACGTGCAGGATAGAAAGAGGACTTTTGCGTCCACTCCTGATGCTGACACATTTCTTCTTGCTATCCTGGAGTCTGTACCACCTGACACATGGAGAATTTAGAGGAGTTTTGATATGGAGGCAGCAGGTGGGGGGTGGAATTTGGATGAGCCCTTCTTAAAACTGTCCGAAGAAATGTTAATGGAGGCATTTTTTGATATTGGTCAATCTCTCTGTAGAAGATACAGATACAAAGGACGTGCTCTCTGCTGTTAAGGAGCTTGAAATCTGACGACAGAGGCGAAGCTCTAACAGCTGAGCTGACTGGTGTGGTGTGGACCCCTTAAGAGCATGGCTGTGGCCCAGAGCAAACATAAGAAGGATGATACAGCAGATGGGCTACACAGGAACGTTTTTCTTTTCCTTTGTCTTTTTACTTATTTTTTTAAAGATTTTATTATTCGTTTGAGGGGCGCCTGGGTGGCACAGTCGTTGGGCGTCTGCCTTCGGCTCAGGGCGTGATCCCGGCGTTATGGGATCGAGCCCCACATCGGGCTCCTCTGCTGTGAGCCTGCTTCTGCCTCTCCCACTCCCCCTGCTTGTGTTCCCTCTCTCGCTGGCTGTCTCTCTCTCTGTCAAATAAGTAAATAAAAATCTTTAAAAAAAAAGATTTGATTATTCGTTTGAGAGAAAATGAAAGCGAGAGAGATCACAGAGGAAGAGGGAGTGGGAGAAGCAGACTCCATTGAGCAGGGAGCATGATGCGGGCTCTATCCCAGGACCCTGGGATCATGATCTGAGCCCAAAGGCAGACGCTTAACCAACTCAGCCACCCAGGCGCCCCTCCTTTTTCTTTTTAAAGATTTTATTTTTAAGTAATCTCTACCCCCAGCGTGGGGCTTGAAATTACAACCCCAAGATCAAGAGTTGCATGCTTCGGTGCCAGGTGCCCCAGGAATGCTTTTCTTTCTTTCCATTTTTTAAAAAGATTTATTTATTTATTTATTTATTTATTTATTTGAGAGAGAGAGAGAGAGAGAGAGAGAGAATCTCCAGCAGATTCCCCAGGGAGCCTGACTTGGAGCTCTATCTCACAATCCTGAGATCATGACTTGAATCGAAATCCATAGTTGGATGCTTAACTGACTGAGCCACCCAGGTGCTCTCCCAGGAGCTTTTAGAATTTAATTTAAAAGCATTTAGAATGCTTTTCTAACCCCTGGGTTACCAGTACGGCTAGCCCATTTTCTGTGCTTGCTTTGTTACCTCCTCAACTTGTACGTCCTCCATCAGCTCTCCAGCTTCTTCGTTGGACACCTGGGCTTCAGCTACATTCTTCACCCTTAGTTGTTATCTGTACTGACCGACAGCTGGCTACCAAAATTCCTCCCATGGTTTGGTCAGTGGCTCTGTTCTTCTTTGGCATTGTGCCCTTCCTTCCCTTCCCTACTCTCAACGTGATAGCAGCAACCATCACACAGAAGAAGCGGCAAATTATATCTGGTGAGAGTTCAGATCAGGCATTCTGAGTCCTGCCTCATTCATCTCCAGCCTGTCTTTCCAGCCCTTTTCTCTCATTCTCCATTTCCCCAACATATTAGTCATAGACAGTAAACTTTTACTGTTTCCTCTTTTTCCAGCTTCCTTGCCCTTCTAGGCAGGACTGGTCAATTGCTCCTTTAACCTCCCACAACAGCCCAACACTTCCTAATGTACAGTATTTAAAGAACATATCAGCCCAGGTGGCTTCACTAGTGATTCTACCAAATATTTAAAGGAGAATTGACACAAATCCTTCACAAACTCTTCCAAATAGAAGAGGAAGGAACACTTTCTCAACTCATTCCATGAGGCCAGTATCACCTTAGTACCAAAACCAGATAAAGACATCACAAGAAAACTACAGACCAATATCCCTGATGAATATAGAAAATAAAGCAAATTGGGGTATCTGGGTGATTCAGGCGTTTGAATGTCTGACTCTCGATGTTAGCTGAGGTCTTGATCTCAGGGTTGTGAGTTCAAGCCCCACCCAGTGTGGAGCCTACTAAAAAAAAAGAAAAGAAAGAGAAAGAAAGAAAGGAAAGAAAAGAAAAGGAAAGAAAAGAAAAGCAAAGAAAAGAAAAGAAAGCAAATTGAATCCAGCAACATATTAAATAGATTATATACTATGACCAAGTAGAACATATCCCAGGAATGCAGGGTTGACTCAACACTTTAAAAAAATCGATGTAATAATATATTAATAACGGACAGAACCACATGATCATCTCAATTAACCCGGAAAAAGCATTTGGCTGGGTCCAACACTGTTTATGATGAAAACAAATCAAACCAGGAGTAGAAGGAACTTTCTCAACCTGATAAAGAGTATCTATGAAAAACCCACCTGCTAACCTCATACTTAGTGATGAAAGACTAGAAACTAAACAGGGATGTCTGTCTATTCTTGCTATTTCTATTCAACACTATACTGGAAGTTCTAGCCCAAGAAATTAGGTAAGAAAATAAAAGGCACCTAAATGGGAAAGGAAGAAATAAAACTATTCCTAGATGATATGATATTTTACATAGAAAATCCTAAGGAATCCATCAAAAAAAATTGGAACTAAAAAATTAGCAGCAAGGTTGAAGGATATAAGATTAATATACAAAAATCAATTGTGCATTAGCAATGAACAATCCAAAATGAAATTTAAAACAATCGAATTTGAGGTGCCTGGGTGGGTTAGTTTGTTAAGCTTCTGACTCTTGGTTTTGGCTCAGGTCATGACCTCAGGGTCATGAGATCGAGCCCCGCATTGGGCTCCACGCTCAGTGGGGAATCTGCTTGGGATTCTCTCCTTCTCCCTCTCCCTCTGCCACTCAGGCTCTCTCTCTGTCTCTCTCAATCTAAAAACAAATGAGTAAAATCTTTAAAAAAATTAATTTTACAATCATATCACAAAGATAATTAGGAATTAATTTAACAGAAGGAATTAAAGAAGACCTAAATAATGGGAAGACATTTCATATTCATGGATTGCAAGACTTAATATTGTTTAGATGGTAGTATTCCTCAAATTGATTTATGGATTCAATCCCTGTCAAAGTTCCAGTGGCCTATTTTGCAGAAACTGACAGGCTGATTCTACAATTCATCTGGAAGGCTAAGGAACCATAACAGTTAAAACAATCTTGAAGAAGAAAATAGTTTGAATACTCTCACTTCCTGATTTCAGAACCTACTACAAAGCTATAGTAATCAAGACAATGTGGTACTGGTATGTAGCTAGACACATAGATCAATAGAATTGAGAATTTTAAGAAATCCTTTAGTTTGTGGTGAATTTATCTTTTACAAGGGTATCAAGATCATTCAATAGGGTGGGGCGCCTGGGTGGCACAGCGGTTAAGCGTCTGCCTTCGGCTCAGGGCGTGATCCTGGTGTCATGGGATCGAGCCCCACATCAGGCTCCTCCGCTATGAGCCTGCTTCTTCCTCTCCCCTGCTTGTGTTCCGTCTCTCGCTGGCTGTCTCTATCTCTGTCGAATAAATAAATAAAATCTTAAAAAAAAAAAGAAGATCATTCAATAGGGAAAGAATGGTCTTTTCAGGAATGGTACTGGGACAATGGCATAGCCATATGCAAAAGAATGAAGTTAGACCTCTTCCATACACTATAGAAAAATTAACTCAAAATGCATTATGGAGCTAACTGTAGGAAATGTGGTATATTCATACTTCGGAATGTTTTCAGCTATAAAAAGGAATGGAGCACTGACCCATGCCACAACCTAGGTGAGATGTGAAAACATTATGGTAAAGGAAGGAAGCTAGTTACAAAAGGCCACACATTGTATGATTCAGTTTATATGAAATGTCCCGAATAGGCAAATCCATAGAGACACGAGGTAGATTGGTGGTTACCAGGGTTTGGGAAAGAGAAGGGAATGGGTAATTTCTATTAATAAACATGGAGTTTCAAAAAAACAAAACAAAACAAAATTCAAAACCAAAAAATATGCAGTTTCTTTTGGGGGATTTGAAATTTAGTTAGTAATGTTGGTATTATAACTCTGTGATACACTAAAACCCACTGAACTGTATACTCGGAAAGGATGAAATTTATGGTGTGTGAATTATATGTCATATGTCAATAAAGCTGTTATATAAAAAAGTACCTATCATACAGCTTTAAATTTATGCATTTATATGTATTTCTCCTCCTACTAGAATTAGACTATGAACTTTCTTCATCCTTACATATTGTACGTACTCAATGAACACAATCAATACCTGTTGATCCAATAGTTCATTCTTTGACATATTTGAAAGAAGTTTAAGACCTTGACAGGCAGTTGGAATGAAGGACTATTGGTGGCTGAGCAGAGGCATGGACAAGGAAAAGCACCGGGTTTGAGCAACCTGCAATTCCCATCTGGCTAGGAGACGAAGAGAGAGCAGTCCAGAGATGGGGGGTAAGGGTGGTTCTACCGACGAAGTGTGTGCCATTTTTAATTGTCATTGAATATTTTGGTTAACTGATGGTGTTTTGCTAACTGAAAGTATTATCAGACAAAATGCTAATTCAACCTCTCTCCCCTATGCTTTTTCTTCTTTTCTGTTCTTTCTTTTTCTTATTTACTATTTTTAATAACAACATTTATAGAAACAAATTATTTAAAACCAAAAGCTAATTCGTAGGTCTCATTTAGTTGTTCCCTATGTCTTTCTACCCCATTAGTTTACTCAAAAGCTACAAGGGAGGGTGCTCCAATTGGACAAAACAGAGGAGGGAAACATTTTCATCTTTGGCTGCTACAACCGGCTCTGCCCACTCTGGAAATCCTGCATTGAAAGCCTAAGCTGATCTTCATGCTTCTTTCACACAACCACTCTACTCTGCTTTCACACAGTTCTGAAGTCAAAACCTGCTGTTCGCACCTACCTGCCCAACTTCCTTCCTTCCTTCTTTCATTCCTTCATTCAGCAAATATTAATCAAGTGCTTACTTTTTGCCAGGTACGGATATAGCAACGAATGAGTAAACTATGCTCTTAATATGTGTCATAGCGTCCAATGTTGGGTGGGCATTTCTATTGGACTATTAGTAGCAACTTTTTAGAAAGCTTAAAAACCAGGTTCTAGTGATTGTGAGAATACTATAATACTATCTTGCATTTGAATAGAATTCTACGGTATTCAAGGATTTCGCACGCGATATTCCAATTGATACTCAAGTCTATTAAAAAGAAAAAAGGGTAGGGCAAATATTTTCATTTTGCAGATGAGACAAATGAGATCTGGGTAGGTTAGATGATTCCTTCAAGTTCACACAGCTAGTAAGCAGCAAAGCTGGCTTGGGAACTCAACCCTTACTTCCGATTGGTTGCTTTTTCTATTACCCTTTACTGAGACAGGAAGGTCTGACTTCCTAGGAGGCAGCTTCCTCACTCTGTGTGTAAATAAGGCAGCAGAGAACTGTTCTGTTTGCTCTTTAAAAATTTTTTTTATTCATTTAAGTAATCTCTACACCCGATGTGGGGTCTTGAGCTTATGACCCAAAGATCAAGAACTGTATGCTATTCTGACTAGGCCAGCCAGGTGGCCATCTTTTTAAATTTTTAATAAACTATCACTGTGCTTATTGTCAATTTTATAAATAGGCAGCCATCAAGAAGCAGATGTGCACATTGTGAAAATATGTTTCTGTGAGACTTGTAAGAGCATAATTAATGAGAACAGAAATCAAATCCTAGCGAAGTGTGTAGTTCCTGACGCAAAGTTCTCTCCTGGAGATCTTTCTATTTACTTCAACTATTAGCCTCTTTGGGAATAAGTTCCAAAGTCGGTTCAACAAATGTTATGCGAGTGACAAAATGCCTGGTGCACTGAGAATATGATCTGGAATGAAGCCCCACCCCAGCTCTCAGAGCCTCTTGTCTATGTTAGGGAAACAAATAATTAGAACACAATATAAATACATGGCATAATGGGCAAGTGCCGTAATGATATGGAAGTTTTCTTAAGAAAGAAAGTTAGGAAACAATTACTTATACTTAAAAATAATTCTAGATTGAAATCTTAAATCTTTCTGACAACCTCCAACCTTTCCAGCTCTCTCTTTTTTTTTTAGGTTTAATTTAATTTAATTTTTTAAAAATTTTTAAAAATGTTTATTATATTATGTTAGTCACCATACAGTACATCCCCGGTTTCTGATGTAAAGTTCGATGATTCATTAGTTGCGTATAACACCCAGTGCACCATGCAATACGTGCCCTCCTTACTACCCATCACCGGTCTATCCCATTCCCCTCTGAGGCCCTCAGTTTGTTTCTCATAGTCCATAGTCTCTCATGCTTCATTCCCGCTTCTGATTACCGCCCCCCTTTCTTTATCCCTTTCTTCCCCTACTGATCATCCTAGTTCTTATGTTCCATAGATGAGAGAAATCATATGATAGTTGTCTTTCTCTGCTTGACTTATTTCACTTAGCATTATCTCCTCCAGTGCCGTCCATGTTGCAGCAAATGTTGAGAATTTGTTCTTTCTGATAGCTGAGTAATATTCCATTGTATATATGGACCACAACTTCTTAATCCAGTCATCTGTTGAAGGGCATCTCAGCTCCTTCCATGATTTAGCTATTGTGGACATTGCTGCTATGAACATTGGGGTGCATATGGCCATTCTCTTCACTACGTCTGTATCTTTGGGGTAAACACCCAGTAGTGCAATGGCTGGATCATAGGGTAGCTCAATTTTTAACTTTTTAAGGGACCTCCACACTGTTTTCCAGAGTGGCTGTACCAACTTGCATTCCCACCAACGATGTAGGAGGGATCCCCTTTCTCCACATCCTCTCCAACAATTGTTGTTTCTTGCCTTGTCTATTTTTGCCATTCTAACTGGCGTAAGGTGGTATCTCAGTGTGGTTTTGATTTGAATTTTCTTCATGGCTAATGATTTTGAACATTTTTTCATGTGTCTGTTAGCCATTTGTATGTCATCATTGGAAAAGTGTCTGTTCATATCTTCTGCCCATTTTTTGATTTGATTATTTGTTTCTCGTGTATTGAGTTTGAGAAGTTCTTTGTAGATCTTGGATACCAGTCCTTTATCTGTAGTGTCATTTGCAAAAATATTCTCCTATTCCGTGGGCTGCCTCTTATTTTTTTTGACTGTTTTCTTGGCTGTGCAGAAGCTTTTTATCTTGATGAAGTCCCACAAGTTCATTTTATCTTTTGTTTCTCTTGCCTTTGGAGATGTGTCATGAAAAAGGTTGCTCTGGCCAATGTCGTAGAGGTTGCTGCCTATGTTCTCCTCTAGGATTTTGATGGGTTCCTGTCTCAAATCAAGGTCTTTCATCCATTTGGAGTTTATTTTTGTGTATGGTGTGAGCGATTGGTCAAGTTTCATTCTTTTGCATGTAGCTGTCCAATGTTCCCAGCACCATTTATTGAAGAGACTTTTTCCCACCGGATGTTTTTTCCTGCTTTATCAAAGATTAGTTGCCCAAAGAGCCGAGGGTCCATTTCTGGGTTCTCTATTCTGTTCCATTGGTCTATGTCTGTTTTTGTGCCAGTACCATGCTGTCTTTGTGATCACAGCTTTGTAGTACAGCTCGAAATCCGGCATTGTGATGCCCCCAGCTTTGTTTTTCCTTTTCAACAGTTCCTTGGTGATTCGGGGCCTTTTCTGGTTCCATACAAATTTAAGGACTATTTGTTCCAGTTCTTTGAAAAATGTCCTCGGTATTTTGATCGGGATAGCATTGAAAGTGTAGATTGCTCTGGGTAGCATGGACATTTTAACTATGTTAATTCTTCCAATCCATGAGCATGGAATATCTTTCCATCTTTTTATGTCTTCCTCAATGTCTTTCAAGAGTGATTTATAGTTTCTAGAATATAGGTCCTTTACGTCTCTGGTTAAGTTAATTCCAAGGTAACGTATGGTTTTTGGTGCTATTGTAAATGGGATGGATTCCCTAATTTCTCTTTCTTCGGTCTCGTTATTCGTGTATAGAAATGCAACTGATTTCTGAGCATTGATTTTGTATCCCGCCACGTTACTGAATTGCTCTATAACTTCTAATAGTTTGGGAGTGGCTTCTTTTGGGTTTTCCATATAGAGTATCATGTCATCTGCAAAGAGAGACATTTTGACTTCTTCTTTGCCAATTTGAATACCTTTGATCCCTTTTTGTCGTCTGATTGCTGTTGCAAGGACTTCTAGTACTATGTTGAATAATAGTGGTGAGAGTGGGCATCCTTGTCGAGTTCCTGATCTTAAGGGAAAGGCTTCCAGCTTTTCCCCATTGAGAATAATATTTGCAGTAGGCTTTTCATAGATGGCTTTTATGAGATTGAGAAATGTACCCTCTATTCCTACACTCTGAAGGGTTTTAATCAGGAAAGGATGCTGTATTTTGTCAAATGCTTTTTCTGCATCAATTGAGAGGATCATATGGTTCCTGAGTCTTTTCTTGTTGATATGATGTATCACGCTGATTGATTTGCGAATGTTGAACCACGCTTGCATCCCAGGTATGAATCCCACTTGATCATGATGGATAATCCTTTTAATGTACTGTTGGATTCTATTAGCCAGGATCTTGTTGAGGATTTTGGCGTCCATATTCATTAGGGAAATCGGTCTGTAATTCTCCTTTTTGATGGGGTCTTTGCCTGGTTTGGGGATCAAGGTAATATTGGCCTCATAGAATGAGTTTGGTAGCTTTCCTTCTGTTTCTATTTTTTGAAATAGCTTTAGGAGAATAGGTATTATTTCTTCTTTGTCTTCCTTTTTCATTGGTGTTGGTCGTGACCTCTCCTTTTTCATTCATAATTTTATTAATTTGGGTCCTTTCTCTATTCTTTTGGATAAGTCTTGCCAGCGGTTTGTCAATTTTATTGATTCTCTCAAAGAACCAGCTTCTAGTCCTTTTGATCTGCTCTACTGTACTTCTGGTTTCTAATTCATTGATTTCTGCTCTAATCTTGGTCAACTTAAGCTTTCCAGCTCTCTAAATGAAAATAATATTTTTATTGACTAGCTATTATGTAATGAACTTTGTGCTGCTTTATATCTCATTTAATCCTCACAAGAACCCTGTGGTTATTTTTCATTTTACACATGGGGAATCTGAGGCTCAGAGAGATTAAGTGACTCGGTCAAGGTCCCACAGCTGGTAAGTGGATAGAGCCAGTTTTGGCTCCCAAGCGCATTCTCTTAATCAAGACCCTGTAGAGCCTCTTTTCCTCCTAAAGCGACTGTTCTTTGATCTTACTGAGATCTCAAAAGCCTTGGTTTCCTTTTTCTCCCCTTCTCCTGGCCATCACTTTTCCTTTCTTTACTCTCTATCCTCCAGCCATGCCAGACCACTCATAGTAACCCAACTGGTGCATCATATGGCACTTCTTTTCCTTTGTACACATTGTTCCCAATGCCTGGATGAGCCAAATCACAGAGCCACCAAACCCATTTTGAAATATGACAGAGTGAAAGGTGAAGAGGAACCATAACAATAAAGTATATTTGAAAAGTTAATATGTCACTCCCATAATACCTAAAGAATTAAGGAAACTACAAAACTAGAAAATTCGTGGTAGATTTTACACATGAAAAGATCTTACTGGTAGAATTTGGGGAACACACTCTGTTCCAATATAGTTGTAAGATTCACTTAATTTGATCCTGTATTATAGGACAAAGATACACATAGTCAATACCCCAAGATATTATTTCTAGATATGGCATTCTTTGGCAATGACAAAACAAAATTTTAAACACATCTTAATGTAATGTCTTTTTTTTTTTTTTGAAAGATTTTATTTACTTATTTGACAGAGAGAGACGGCCAGCAAGAGAGGGAACACAGGCAGGGGGAGTGGGAGAGGAAGAAGCAGGCTCCCAGCAGAGGAGCCCGATGTGGGGCTTGATCCCAGAACGCCGGGATCACGCCCTGAGCCGAAGGCAGACACTTAACGACTGAGCCACCCAGGCGCCCCGTAAAGAAGTGTTTAAATATGAATTATCCAAAAGTGAGAGATTGTTCACCACAGATTATTTTTATTTTTTATTTTTTAAAAATATTTTGTTTTTAAAATCTCTACACTCATCACGGGGCTCGAACTGACAACCCTGAGATCAAGATTTGCTCACTCCATCAACTGAGTCAGCCAGGTGCCCCTTACCACAAAATATATATTTTTAAGATTTTATTATTTATTCATTTTAAATGAGAGAGAATGCATGGGGTGGGGGAGGACAGAGGGAGGAAGAATTTCAAGCAGACTCCCGCTCAGCGTGGAGCCTGACACAAGGCTCCATCCCACGACCCAGAGACCATGACCCCAGCCAAAACCAAGAGTTGCTCAACTGCCTTAGCCACCCAGGTGCCCCTCACCACGGAATATTTTTAAGAATAAAAATTTAGAAACTATCTAAATTTGATGTGGCATTGAAACAGAATAACTTTCTATGTATGACATAAATGATGGCCAAAATCTATTGATTAAAGAAAAATGCAGTTTATGGAAGGTATGTATGTGTAATCCAATTTAAAAAGAAAAAAAAAGGCTGGGGCACCTCGGTGGCTCAGTCGTTAGGCGTCTGCCTTAGGCTCAGGGCATCATCCCAGGGTCCTGGGATCGAACCCTATATCAGGCTCCTACACTGGGAGCCTGCTTCTTCCTCTCCCACTCCCCCTGCCTGTGTTCCCTCTCTCTTGCTGGCTGCCTCTCTCTCTGTCAAATAAATAAATAAAATCTTAAAAAAAAAAAGAAAGGAAAAAAGGCTGGGAGAAGTATAAGAAACTGTTTAACAGTGTTTCTAATGGATAAAGTAAGAATGAAATCTTCCCTTTTACTTAAAACATTTCTAATTGATTTTTTTTTTTACAGTGACTAAAATTGGTAAAATCAATGAAGATATTTCTGTTTGGGGAAAAATGGTCGCTTGAAAGATTCTTAGAAGACTTTTCCAAACTTTCAAAAACAGTGCAATCCCCATATTACATTACATCATACTACCATCCTTCTTTAAGAAAAAGATAGGGATGTGTTTTACAATTTTGCTTATTTTGTGAGATTAATGTGTTTAATTTTCCAGTGATATTGAGGCATGACTGATAAATAAAAACTGTATATATTTAAGGTGTACAATGTGATGTTTTGATATGCATATACACCGTGAAATGATACCACAATCAAGCTAATAACCTAAACTCACATGGTTACCATTGTGTGTGTATGTGGGTAGTGAAAACACTTGAGATCTACTCTTAGTAAATTTCAAGTATATAGTATATTATTATTACTATAGTCACCATGCTATAAATTATTCATCTTACAACTAAAAGTCTGTACCCTTTGGTCAGTATGAGGCTTATGTGGTTTTAATTCTAAGAGCTTGAGAAGAATAAGCAGAAAGAAAAAATTTACAGGTCAATCCTGTTTTTGAATGTGGGTGTAACCCAACTCAGCTACACAGACATAGCCAAGCCCTCCCCGCCCTGTCTAAGCAGGTTCGTTCTGCAGGCATCACAAAAGGCAAAGAGCCACTGCACTTGAGGAGTAAAAGTACATCAGATCATTATCGCAGTGGGCTCTAAGAAGGCAGGTAACAATATTCACCATTCGAAAACTTAAGCATGATGTGGTTATTTTTTCTAACATAAAATGTACATACGCATAGAAAATGTGGCAAAACATTAGGGTATGACAAAGGTGGGTGGAGAATATGCACTAACGTTCATTACATCATCATGCTTTGCAGCATGCGTAAGTGATTTCAAGATACAAAAGATTAGATGACTAAAATTATATATACATATATATATATATATATATATATATTTTTTTTTTTTTAAATTGTATTTTCAAACCTTCCCTGTCATTAAGGAAACCTTTTCTTGGGCTCTCCACAAGGTAAAGCCTTTGCTTTTTCCTGCTCTTCTAAGCCACTACCTCAAAAAAATAGTATCTTCCTCCTCCTTTCCCAGTCCGTCTTTCAACCCAGCAATCGTCTTGCAGCTTTAGGTACCCACCTTACCCTGGCAAAGGTCACCAATGAGAAGTTGTTAAATTCCAGGGCCACCGTTCTCTCCCTGTGTACGTGGTCTCTCGCAGGTGCAGTACTGCCTTCTGCTTGCTTTCTCAGGAAACAGCTTATCCTGATTTTCCTCCCAGCCCTCTAACCAGGCTGTCTCGATGGCCTGTGTGGATTTCATCTCCTCTGAACACACCTCCCTCCACTGCCTGGGCCCCAGCTATCGGCTATTTGTTGATGGCTGCCAAGTCTCTGGTCTTCCATGCAGACCTCTCCTTGCAATATCTTCTAGTTCAGAGGCTGGGCTTCAGTCCTAACTCTACCACCTACCTTAGACCATTTATTTAATCTATTAATTCTTTGTCTCATCTGAAAACAAGAGCACCTCTCCAAAAGAGTTGAGAAATAAGGTTTGTAAAGCAATTCACACGGTATCTAGCATATTTGGTCGATACGTGTTAGCTACTTGGCATCTCCACTCAGCTATTCCAAATACGTAAAAAAAAAATTCCATATGTTCCAAACTAAACTGATTATTCTCTCTACCTACAAACCCGCTCATCTTTCTAAACTCCCTGCTGGGCCACACTAGTTAGAATCTTGCACCATGCTAGACTTTTCTCCTTCCCTGTGCCCCTCTCATTCGATGTATCACAAGGCCCTGCGGATTTTTGTTCCTCAGAATCTCCTGTCCAGCCCCTCCTCTTTATCTCTGCTACCTCTTGCCTGGTTCAGGCCCCTCTGGGTGCTCATCTCAACCACTCCAGGTGCCTCTGGGCTGACCTCAGGGGCTCCAGGGTTACCCTGTTGAATACCTCCTCCACTCCCCACCATTAACCTCCCTAAACACCACTCTGGGCCAGCTTGTCTCTAAATCCCACAGTACTTCTGACTTAGCAAGGAACCTGAGCAAAGCGAAGGCCCTACCCCTGTGGTTCAGTCTGAAGACTTCTTGCTCGGCTCTCCTCCTCCACAATGAAAGGCATTTTTATTAGTTCTAAGTAGCTGCATCTAATAGTAATTCAATTCTTTCTGATTAACTTCATACTCCCTATCAATCTCTTTTAAATTGCAAACATTCCAGGAAGGGATAATAAAAGTAAACCCATGATGCCTATTGTGCAGAGTTAGAGAGAAGAAGCCATTGTGTGGGACTCCCTGAATGAGGTCACTGAAGAAAAGCTTTGCCGAAGGCAGAAGTTTTTGTCTAGTAATGTGTGAAGAATTTGTAAGAACCTTGTATTTCCTGCTTGGACTACCTGCTGCACACATATTGGGTCTTAGGTGGCCCTTCTGCCACGTACTAGAATAGCTCCCAGTGTCCACTCCATGCCACCTATCAGATCCTAGCACTTAATCACACCTCCCAACAGCTATGACCAGCACATTTATCAGGCGATGAAACCCAAGCTTGGAACCTTGTTCTGCTCTTAGAAGCAAATGATTTGTGAGTCACTCAAGACCTACTATGATTTCTGGGTGTGGGATTTTAAAACAAGTGTCCTTCCACCTTTCAATCCCCTCCCCACGTCAGGGCTAGCAGTTCTCAAACCGTGGTCCGTAGTTCACTAGCATTACCATTACCTTGAGAACTTAGAAAAGCAGATTCTCAGACTCCACCCTTGACATGGCTGGAAGATAGAGAGAGAAGGAAGAAAGGAAGGATGATAGCCGAGAGACTTGGAGAAAAAAGAGGCTAAGGCCTGGAGGTCTCCGTAAGAGCAAAGGACAGTTGCTTGAGGAGGAAAAGAGCCCCTGGAGGGTCTTGGTTAAGAGGATACACTTGGGAGCCCAAACTGACTCTGTCCACTTCGTGGCTGTGGGACTTGGAACGAGTCACTTAACCTCTGATCCTCAGACTCTTCATCTGTAAAATGAAAAATAATCATAGGGCTGTTGTGGAGATGCAGTGAGACACACTACCCGTAAAGCAGTTCGTATGAATGTCCAGGACATGATAGGTATTCAATAAAAATGTTACTTTCCTTAAGGCAGCTGGAAAGTTTGGAGGTTGTCTGAAAGATTTAAGATTTCGGTGGGGATGAGGCCCAGGAAACTGTGTTGTAACACACCCTCCAGGTGACCTTGAAGCGTGTGCTGAAGTCTTGCAAACCACATTAGATCACCCAGAGAGTTGGTACACTCCCATGCCCAGACTGCACCTCACACCTATGAAACCGGCATCTCTGGGGGCAGAGCCGGCCCAGGCCTCAGGGTTTCTAGAGCTCCCCAGGTGGTTCCAACATGCAACCAAGCTGGAGAGCCAGTGCTTAGGCTCACGCTAATATAATTTAATAGCTATCATTTATGAGGCATCTATAATGTGCCAAGCATTGAGCTTCTCATTTATTTACGTTTACGTATAGTCCTCACAACAACTCTAGAACTTTAGTATTATTACTCCCACTTTAAAGAAATTAATATTGAGCTTAGTGGAGTTTTTGTCTTGCCCACAGGCACCAAGTCAGCAGAGTCAGGATTCACATTCAGGATTTTCTGACTCAAAATCTGGGCCATAGCTCCCCGTGCCCAGCCAGATAATACGGCCTTCTTGGAGCTAACGTTAGCACATGGGCAAGGACGGCCTGCGTCAAGATGAGGGACTCCAGAATAGGTGGTAGCTCAGCGGCTGCTAAAAAGCATTTAAAAGGCAGCATCCGGCAATCCCGGGGGTTTGGGTGTAGGACTCAGACAAAGCCAGCTTTAACGCTGCCTCTGCCCAAGGTCCCACGTTGTGACTTAACTACCCCGTCAGTGTCCTTGGGTATAAAATGGAGATATTAATACTTTGTCCAATTGCGGTGAAGATTAAACGAGGTAGCCCCCACGACAAATTCCTTCTCCACGTGGACCCTCACCTATATGAGGGCCTAGGGGTTGTGCCTTGGTGTTGCTATGGGAATCAGTTTGGGAACAGCGGTTTCTCTTTCTTCAATATTTTCCTCTGCTTGATTCTATTTACATTTTCTATTCTTCCCTCTGCCCCTAATGAGAACCGATTCTTTCTTCTCCCTGCCACTGTTTGAATCACCCTACCCAAACCTTCGCCCAGACGCATGAAACAAGCCACCTCCCTTTCTAGTTTGACAGTCATTCTGCTCAGGGCAGATCCCTCCTCTTCTCCTGTTTTACCACCCCCTCTCTGTGGTCCAGTGCCCGCAGGCCTTGCCGGCTGCTAAGGCTAAGTGTAATTACAGTGTTGGCCTGCACAGCGTTGGGTTGATGGCACATGGTTGGATCACGACTTCCTGGCCCATAGGAATACCCAGCCTCTGGGAAGGGCTCCAATGAAGCAACCTTCTGAAGCCTCACTCTCCACCTAGACTCACCAGTCTTTTTTCAGAGTTCCACCATGCCTGGCCAGGAAGGCTTGTTCCTCTAAACTCAGACAAAACTCGTAGGGATTTAGAGAGGGAATTCTGAGTGGGTCCCTTTTGTTTTGTAGCTGAGGAAACGAACTGTGTGGGTCAAGTGGCAAGTCAGTGGTAGAGCCCAGACTGTAACTTGGGTTTTCTTACTCCCAACAAAACACTCCTGCCCTGGAAAGCCGTTTCATGGTGGAGACTCTGGCGGACTAGGGTTGAAGCCGGGTGACCTTTTCAGCAAGAAGTGTACTAGGTGTCAGTGTGTTTCTTGCTATTTTTTGGTTAATATTTTTAAATTGTGTATTGGGGCAACTGGTGGCTCAGTTGATTAAGCCTCCAACTCTTGATTTCAGCTCAGGTCCTGATCTCAGGTGCATGAAATCAAGCCCCTCGTCAGGCTCCACACTCAGTGGGAGTCTGCTTGAAGATTCTCTCTCTCCCTCTCCTTCTGCCCCTCCCCCTGCTTGTGAGCATACCCTCTGTCTCTAAAATAAATAAATAAATCTTAAAAAAATAAAACAGTGTATTAATTAAAATGTCATAGTAGAAAAATACAGCAAAAAAGAAGAAAAAGAAAAAATCAAGAAAAGGAGACAGAAGACGCGGGGGTGGGTGGGATAGAGAGAAACATCTAAAATTAAGTGACAGGAAGAGAACAGAAGAAGGAAAGGGTAAAGAAAATCTGAGACTTGGAATGGGTAGACATCTGAGGACCACCCTCAGCTTCAGGTTGTGTTGTACACATAATCACCAAGACAGCAGCACTATCCCCACCATCAACCCCAATTGCCCCACCCCACAAATCTAAGGCTCTGTCACCGGTCCCTCCTTTCTCTACACTTAACACTGTCTCACATCAGCAGCTGAGCCCAAAAAGTCAGAGAAAACTCAAGAGTGTGTACGTTGGAATAGCTGGCTCAGATAAATTAAAACGTTGCAGTGCTTGGGGGCACCTGGGTGGCTCAGTCACTAAGCGTCTGCCTTCGGCTCAGGGCGTGACCCCAGGGTCCTGGGATCGAGCCCCCGCATCGGTCTCCCTGCTCCGCGGGGAGCCTGCTTCTTCCTCTCCCACTCCCCATGCTTGTGTCCCTCTCTCGCTGTCTCTCTCTCTCTGTCAAATAAATAAATAAAATCTTTAAAAACAAACAAGCAAGCAAGCAAACAAACAAAAAACGTTGCCGTGCTTAGTACAGAATTTAGGTTCCCCTGGTTCTCAATGTACGGAACACTATGGGAGTTTAATCATTCTGGGGAAGCTATTTCCTTGCCTGATTTAGTAATCAGGGTCAAATTTGGGTATATCTCCATCTCCAACTCACTGACTCAAAAAGTACTGAATCAACCCGGGGATTCCAAAAACAAGGTCATCTGTCATTCCATTATTCTTTGGGGGAGGTAAATAACACACAGGCAAGAAGCAGAGACACAGCCTGACTCATTCACTTTTTTAAGTGGAAGTTTTTATTGAGATAATTATAGATTCATATGCAGTTGTAAGAAATTAAACAGAGAGATCATGTGTACCCTTTACCTAGTTTCTCCCGGTGGTACCATTTTGCAAAACTATAGTAAAATATCGTAACCAGGATGTTGACAGTGATGGAATCCATTTATTTAGATTTCTCCTGTGTTACTTGTACTCATTTGTGTGTATATTTAGATCTATGCACTTTACTCACACGTGAAGTTTCCCATATCCTCCATCACAGTGTAGATATTGAACAATATTGTCACCAGAAAGATCCCTTATGTTGCTTTATTATAACCACACTCACCTTCCTCCTGCCCTACCTCCTTCCACCATACCTAACCCCTGGCAACCATTATTGTGTTTCTAGAACTTCGTCATTTAAAAAATTTTATATAAATGAAATCATAGGGTATGTAAACTTTAGGGGTTGGCTTTTTTTCGCCAGCATAATTCCCTGGGGAGTCATCCCAATTGTTGCAAGTAGCAGTAGTTTGTTCCTTTTCATTGCTGAGTTCATTGACTTTTTTGCTCTGTGATTGTGAACAAGTCACTTATTAGTTTGTACTTTTCTACCTGAAGGACCTTGGAAATGGTCTTAACCCTTCCAAGCCTTCATTTATTCATCTGTTTTGTTTTGCTTTGTTTTTAATCGTGGGAAGTTGATAACAGCAAAGTTTCGCCCAGGACTGATAAAAAGATCAAATGAAGTCATAAACATAACAATTTATTGTGAACTGTAAAGTGATGTATACGTGAAAGACGTTATTATACTTGCTTCTTGGAAGGAAGCTTCTATTTTAAATTTTGTTTTTCCTGCTTCCAGACATATCAAATTACTCCCATTTTGGGATTTTCTTCCTGCCAGCCAAACTCATGGGGGACTCAAGTTTAACTTTCAGGGCTCCCTTGAGGAAATTAATAACCTGAGCAGAGAGGGAGAGAGGTGGTGGGGTGGGGAGGGAGGTAGGGAGAGAGAGAGAGAGAGGAGAGAAGAGGGGAAGGACAGAGGGAGAGGTTTAGTGAGAGAGGAAGAGGGACAGGGAGAGTCCATGAAGCTTTCAGGGCTCTTCTCAAGCATTCTCAAACCTGTTCTGATGGTGGAGTAAGTACCTAACAGTCTACTTGCCATTTACATAACACTGTCAAAATTGCTAAAAACAACTCCACTATCCAGTACAGAACCCAATTTTAATGTCAGAAAAAAATACCTCTAATCACAGTCATGAGCCCTCCAATCTGTGAAAAAGAGCAGGATGTCTAAGCTTGGAAGCCTGTTTCTGAGTTTTTCTGTTAATAATCATTTTGTGGGACACCTGGGTGGCTCAGGCGGGTAAGTATCTGCCTTCGACTTGGGTCATGGTCTCTGGGTCCTGGGATGGAGCCCCACCTCAGGCTCTCTGCTCCGCAGGGAGTCTGCTTCTCCCTCTCACTCTCCCTCTGCGCTCTCCCTCTCTGTCTCAAGTGTATAAATAAAATCTTTAAAGAAAATATTCATTTTGTGTTCTACTGAAGTTCAGCAGAAGACAAGAGATAGTAAGCCCTAAAGCCTGACAAAAACATTTAGGGGAGATAAACGTAAAACTTGAAAGTTCTGCCTATTAACCACCTCCCCCTGCACCCCACCCCCCAAACCAGGAGAAGGTATTTCTTCTGTTTTGGTGGGACTATTCCTGCCCGGCGCACCTTCTAGTCTAATCGGCTACATCAGAATTACTGAAGGAGCTTTTTAAAAATATAGATTCCATTGTCAATTATACCTCAATAAATTTTTTAATGAAATATGTAGATTCCATTAGTGAAAACTAAATTCAAAACTAATGACAATTAAAAAGTAATAATTTACATATATATGTATTCCAATTCCTGCTCCTACGATTCCAGTAAACCCGGGAGGGGACCAGAAACTTGTGCTATTTTTTAAGTTCCTAGGTGATTCTGACATTCAGCCAGGTTGGGAGCCTCTTCTATTTCTAGTGCCCCTGATGGACTTTTTCTGACGTCTCTGGGTATTCCTCTCTCCTGGAAGATCTGTCCTCGAAAAAGTTTTCCTTTTTATCAAAAGCTGATATCTGGTGGGTTTTCGACCTCACTCCCTGGAACTACCGTTCTCAAGGTCATTGTCACTTCTCTTTCTTACTCAGCAGCTTTACACTTGGTGGCACACCCTCTTGCCTTGAAATACTTTCAACTCTTGATTTCTGCCACATGAGGCTGTCCTACCTCTCAGATTCGTCCTTCTCAGCTCCTTTGTGGGCTCCACCTCCCGTGCCTCACTCCTCAGCGTCCCTTTGCTGGAGCTCCTGCTGGGCTCCCTGCTCTCTCTGGTCTACCCTCTTCTCTCTGTGATCCTCTTTTAGGCCAATGGCTTTCAGAACCATTCATACTTTGTGTTCACTTTGCAGCACAGTTACTGCCCATGTGCTAAGGGCATTTACAGTTCCACATCTGACCTTCTTCTTCTTCTTCTTCTTCTTCTTTTAAAGAAATTGAGGAGCTAAGAGTTTTGTTTTTTTTGCTTTTTTTTTAAAAAAGATTTTATTTATTTATTTGTTGGAGAGAGAGAGAGCACAACCAGGGGGAGCAGCAGGCTCCCTACAGAGCAGGGAAACCAATGGGAATCCCAGGACCCTGGGATCATGACCTGAGCCAAAGGCAGATGCTTAACCGATTGAGCCACCCAGGCGCCTTACATCTGACCTTCTTCCAGGACTGCCTACTCAACACCTGCATTGGATATCTACAAGGCATCGAACCTTAACATGTCCAAAATAGAACTCTTGACCACCCCCAATGCCACCAGCTGGTTCTGCAGCCTTCCTCATTTCATGTTCCAGCCCCACCATCCATGCAGTTGCTCAAACGAAACATCTAGCAGTCATCTGTGCTTTCATTCACTGCGTCATCCACCTACAAAACACCTTCAGAATCTCTCCACTTCTTCCCGTCTCTCATACTTCTCTGAGATGCCACCACGATCTCTCTCAGCAGAAACGATTGCGATGGCTCCCAAATTGGTCTCTTGGCTTCCGTTCTTGCTCCTTAGAGTTGACGCTCCACTGAACACTGTTAAAAATGTAAATGAGGGGGCACCTGGGTGGCACAGCGGTTAAGCGTCTGCCTTCGGCTCAGGGCGTGATCCCGGCGTTGTGGGATCGAGCCCCACATCAGGCTCCTCCGCTAGGAGCCTGCTTCTTCCTCTCCCACCCCCTGCTTGTGTTCCCTCTCTCGCTGGCTGTCTCTCGCTCTCAAATAAATAAATAAAATCTTTAAAAAAAATGTAAATGAAGCCAGACCACTCTCCTGCTTAAAACTCTCCAATTACTTTTCACTGCAAATAGAATAAAATCCAACTCTTTATTTTGGAACTTACAAAGTCTAAACGACACAGTCCTGAGCCCTCGTACTGCTGTCCCCTCTGCTTGGAAGGTTCTTCCCACAGATCTTTGCATTGTGGACTCCTCAGCATTTCGGTCTTGGCTTGCACATCACCTTTAGAGACAGTTTTCTGAGGACTCTCAACATGCCCAGTCTTTCTCTTTGTCGTTACCCGACATCTTTTCTCCCATTGCCCTTTCACTCTCTGAAATTTTTACTTATGTGTTTGTTTACTTGTTTATTGCTGGTCCAGCCCCATTGGAATGCAAGCTCTAGCTCCAAAAAGTAGATGTTCAGTTAACATTTGCCTAATATATCGCTTATTCACACCATAATATAAATGACGGACAGGTACTCCGAGTATTTCAGTTTGGGGGGGTATTACATTTTAATTGGAATCAAAGCTTTAAGACCAGGAAAAAGAAAGCTGGAAAGATTTTAATCATCAATTTACTGACCGAGGAGAATTTCTTCACCACTCCCCTGAAAAATCATACCTCTATTTTTATAGGCCACCCCCATTTTCTGTCTGTACTTGCTTCTGGATTCCCTCCAACTTTCCTGGGAGGTTCCCTCAGAAATCTGTTCTTCCCTAGTTGAATGCACCTCCCACCCCCAACCTTAATAAATGTTTGAACATCTGGGCTTACAAATTCTTGTTTGCAGTAGCTATACCTTGGCTATTCTTGTCAGAGGCAATGTCAGGTTCTGGGGGCCGAGTGAGCCTATTCACCCTGCATCTCAGCAGTTCTCGGTAGCCTACTGCCACCTCAGCGTTACACTCGTGGTCTGTCCACACCCTCATTCTTGCCTACCAGCTCTGCTGAGCCCATATTTCCTGTGCCTTTTCTGGCCTATACCTTTTCTTGCCTTTTTACTGGCTTGATGCCTAATTTTGCCTCCAGCTTCTCCATTTCTGGAAACTTTCCACTATTACTGCTGCTGCAATTCTGCCCCCTAGTAGCTGAAACTGGAAACACATCTCTGATCAGAACCACAGCACTCGTATTTCTAGAGCAGCTAGTTTCCATTCCCAGAAGGACCCAAGTGCTGGAGAATCTCTCCACTCAAAGGGGTTCAGGAGAACTGGCTCTCTCTGTGGCAGGGTGACGGTCAAGATATTTCTGTATTCAAGTCACACTTTCCCCATCACCCCATCAATGGTATGTTCCCTTTTTTCCTCCATGTCCCTTGTTCATGACAGGGAGGGCAGTTACTCTCAGGGCTGGCATGTAAATTTGGTAACCCTTCAAATTAACAGATATTCTGTAAGTGTTCAACATTTATTTAGTGAGGGTGGAAAGAAACGAGTTTTCTATTAATAAAAATTACTCAAACTAAGGGATTTATAACATGTAATTTCCTAAACCAGAAAATGTCCTGGGAAGGATAATTATCTTCATGCTCCAGCAATAACCACAATTTTGACTATTACCATAGATTAGATTTGCCTGTTGTTGAACTTCAAATAAATGGAATTATACAATATATACGGGGGTGGGATCTGGCTTCTTTAATTCAGTTTTTTGTTTTGTTGTTGTTGTTTTTTTTTTTTTTTTGTAATCTCTACATCCAACATGGGGCTTGAACCTATAACCCGAGATCAAGAGTCACACATTCCACCAATTGAGCCAGTCAAGTGCCCCTCATTCAGCATGTTTTTTGTTTTCTGGTTTTTTAGAGAAGGAAGTGGGGGAGGGGCAGAGGGAGAGAGAGAGGAAGAGAGACTCTTAAGCAGGCTCCACACCCAGCAAGGAGCCCTTAATCCCAACCCTGAGATCGTGACCTGAGCCAAAATCAAGAGTCAGACACCTAACTGACTGAGCCACCCAGGCACCCCTCACTCAGCATGTTTTTGAGATTTATCCATGTTATTGCCTATAATAGTTCTTTTTATTGCTGAATAGAATTCCATTGTATGGATAGAGCATAATTTGTTTATCCATTCTCCTACTGATGGATGTTCGGACTGTTTCCAGATCTTTTCAGGCTGTTGTGAATAAAGCCACTATTTGTGTACAACTTTTCATGGATGTATGTTTTAATTTTTCTTGGGAAATTACTTAGAATTCTCTGGGTCATAGGGCATATATTTGAGTTTATTAGAAACTGCCAGTTTTCCAAGGTGGTTGTGTCACTTTACATTTTAGGAGACATATAAAACTTTAAAATTTAGGTTAACGAAATAACTCACCCTCAGCGACTAGTCCTACACTATGCTATTTTCAGTATGGGAAGTTCATCGTTGGGGCCATCAGACTCCAGGAAATGTCAGGTGGAAGGTCTTCGGGCCGGAGGCTCATCTTTTAGTTGTAAGGTACAAGTTACCCAATCAGGTCACAAAATTAGTCACTCCAGATTGGTCAGTTCTGGCAAGGCATGACTTTCTATTTCTCAAAAAAATGTTGTGTGCTTTTTGTCAGTTCTGTAAAGAGTCAGGTGAAATCCCAAGTTAACTGGTACAATATTTCAAATTTATTCCCATGATGTTTTTCATGCCCCCTATAGATCACTGCTGGGAAAATATGGATCACGTGGGTATGTTTCTCTTACTGTTCTTGTTCGAGGAGGTAGGGATAGAGACACCTTCACTGCACCACCTAAAACCTAAAATAGTTTTTCGTTATAACAAATATTTTTAAAAAGCCTAAAATGACTGTACGGATTAATGAATACAGAATAATGAATACAGATTAATACATGATTATAAGGTAAACACCCCTATAATCACCCTCCATGAAAAAAGGCAGTACCTTGCCAGTCACTCCAGAAGCCATTCCTATGCCCTTCTCAAACACAAATCCTCTCCTTCACCACAAAGAATAACCACTGTCCTGACCTTTATGCTCATTGTTACCTTCTTTTATTTGCAGTTTTATCGTCCAATGATGCATCCTTAAACACAATAGTTTTTGGTTTTTTGTAAAATATGTCTTTCAGTTCTTTAAATCTTGAAAGTTTCCCCTTTACCTCTTTTTTCTTCTTGCAATTCATGTGTTAAAAAAAAAAACCGGATCAGGGGGCGCCTGGGTAGCGCAGTCGTTGAGCGCCTGCCTTCGGCTCAGGGCGTGATCCCGGCGTTCCGGAATCGAGTCCCACATCAGGCTTCTCCGCTGGGAGCCTGCTTCTTCCTCTCCCACTCCCCCTGTTGTGTTCCCTCTCTCGCTGGCTGTCTCTCTGTCACATAAATAAATAAAATCTTAAAAAAAAAAAACCAGATCGGGGCACCTGCGCGGTACAGGCCTTTGTACAGTTAAGCATCCGACTCTTGGTTTCGGCTCAGTCGTGATCTCAGGGTTGTGAGATCAAGCCCCGTGTAGGGCTCCATGCTGGCTGTGGAGTCTGCTTAAGAGTCTCTCTTTCCTTCTCCCTCTGCCCCTCTCCCCTGCTCGATCTCTCTCAAATAAATAAAATATCTTAAAAAACAAAACAAAACTAGATCACTTGTCCTGTAGAGTTTCCTGGAGTCAGGATCTCATTGACTGCAACTTCATAATATAGTTATTTATCAGTATCCTCTGCCCTCTGTACTTTCTGCCAATTGATAGTTGAGTCTAGAGGTTTTATCATATTCAGGTTTGATTTTTGTGGGAGGAAGACTCCTTTATCGTTGGTGATGTCTTCTTCATAGGAAGTGCATAGGGTCCCAGTGGCTCTCTCTTTGTGCTGCCATCAGCCACTGAGGCAGCAGGGGTTGTGAAATGATGTTATTCCAATTCTATTATCCCTTCTTTTTTTTTTTTTTTAAAGATTTTATTTATTTATGTGACAGAGAGACACCCAGCGAGAGAGGGAACACAAGCAGGGGGAGTGGGAGAGGAAGAAGCAGGCTCCCAGCGGAGGAGCCTGATGTGGGGCTCGATCCCGGAATGCCGGGATCACGCCCTGAGCCGAAGGCAGAGGCTTAACAACTGCGCCACCCAGGCGCCCCTCTATTATCCCTTCTTAATTTATTGTTGAAATGCTTCTATAAAGAGAAACTTTTCTTCATCATTTATTTGGCCATCCAGTGACATAGTCATGGGAAAGGCAAGATCAACTTTTTTCTTTTTTTAAGTGAGCCTAATGTGGGGCTTAGAACTCACAACCCTGAGATCAAGACCTGAGCTAAGATCAAGAGTCATGCACTGAACCAACTGAGCCACCCAGGCACCCCAGGCAAGATCAGTTCTCGAGGCTCTTTATTTACCAGTTTTCAAGGCAAAGAATTGGTTCTCAAGCACCCTTCCAAGATGACCAAATTTTTCTTTAATATTATTATGAAACACATGGATTTAAACATATTTTTATCTGTATTGATACTTAAAACTGCTCCATCTTTGGCCAATAGCAAGCTCTTCAAATTAGCTCCCAAATCCCTTTAACATGACTCTATCAATTTTTTTTTACTCTTTCAGTTTTTGATAGATTTTTTTTTCTTTCTCTGGTATAATGTGATTTTCCAGACTCATACATTTTCTGTCTTAGTCCTAGATCAGCCTTTTCCCCAAACCCCCCTTTTTTAAAGTTTATTTATTTTTTAAAATAATCTCTACACCAAACATGGGGCTCAAGCTCTTCTGTCTGAGCCAGAGAGGGGCCCCTGGGGTTTTGTTTGTTTGTTTTGTTTTGTTTTGTTTTGTTTTTAGTGGGAAATGGTATTTCAAGGCCATATTTGGGCTTTAGAGTTGTTCATTGCTATTGGATTGGTCGTTGTTTCTTTTCTTCTGCTTTCTTTCCCTCTTTCCTCCTCCTTTCTTCCTTCCTTTTTTGATAAAATATTTCCTGAGTCATACTGACACTCTCAATTCAAATTCAGAACTATAGGATTTTTTCCTAACTTCTAATACATCTCTTCTACGTGATACATTCCTTTTATACAATCTTCTAACTACATCTGTACCTTATTTTCTCCTCACTAAAACTCCTGCTCCACAAGGACACTGGGGATAATAGAACTAGAATACCACAGAATTCCTCATTTGTTTTATTCCTCTTTTTAACTTGTCAGGTTTATTGAAGTATATTTAACATACAGTGAAATTTACCCTTTTTAGGTGTACAGTTTGATGAGTTTTGGCAAACGTATGTTGTTGTGTAGGCATCCTCACAATCAAGTGATGGAGCGCTGCCGGCTCAGATTCCGGCGAGAAGGACTAGACAAAGGCGCGAAGAGGGGGAGGCATGGTTCCTTGGGGCCATCTTTGAAGACTTGCTACACATCACATCAAGCGTCCACCGAGGCCCTCTTCTCATTACACATACTCTCCCAGGCAATTTCATCTAATTCTTTTTCTTTAATTACTGACTCATGATGACTCCCACATCCATATCTCGAGCTCTAGGCCTGACATACAGACATGACCTCCTGGAGGAGCCACATTATCTTTTCCCAAACCTGTTTCTTCCCTGCGTGCCCTAGCTTGGCTATTACCAATTACCCAGGGATTGATTCTTCATCTTAGACCATCACCCTCACCTCTCTCTCAATTCCTACAGCCAACAGATTTCAAGTCTATCAGTTACATTTTGAATTATCTCTGCACGCAGTCCTTCCTGCTACAGTTTTCTGAGTTTGTGCTTTTTGTTTCTCTAGCCTCTGCTTCCCGTCTGATGCTTCCCTCTTCTCCCTCGGTGCCTTCCTCCTCACACACTTCCACCTTCTCATCTCTTACCTTCTTTCAGTCTACCCTCAATAGTCCGCCAGAGTTATATTTCTAAATATAAACCAGGCCATCTTACTCTGCTACCTAAAATTCTTGAATGACCTGTAACTGTTTATAGGATAAGTTCCAAACATAATCTAATCCTATACAGTCTTTTCCACATTCCAAAATATACTTGCACTTCCCCCAAATAAGCCATGATTTTTTCTTCTTGCATATGGTTCTTTTCTTGGTATGTCCTTCCACACTTCTCTATCCATAAATTTCTACTTCTTCAGAAGAAAGAGCAAGAGCTTTCTCTTCTCTGAAGCCCACCTTGATCTTCTCAGACAGACTTAGGATTGCTCTCCTTATGCTCTCATTCTATCTTTTACATAACTCAATTATATTGATTCATATAATCCTCACTACTCCCTCCACCTATTCTGGAAAATATATTTCTTTCAGAATAAGAACCACATCTTATTTACTTATTTATTTATCTATTTATTTTAAGACCCACACCTTTTTTAGTTGTGCATCACTAACATGGAGACCGGCTGTATAGGCTAGAGTCTTCTATTGACAATGGAAGCCTAATAGCTGATCAACTTAAACCACAGGGGATTTAGAGAAGGGATATCAGTTCATAGACTCAATGGGAAGAATGGAGAGACAGATTTGGGAGTAGGAAGGGCTCAGAGCTATTCCTGAGAGATAGGAAACAGAAGTGGAGAGAAAAATCTCAAAACTGGAACAAACGGAATGAATGCCAACCATTTTCTATCCATTTGGGCAGAGTTCAAGAAAGGAATATCCAGTTATAGCTATGCCCATGCCTTGCATGACAGCTAGGCCCCTGATAAGGTCCATATAACTGGCCAATGGAAGTGAGGTAATTTCTTGAAAGGAATAAGATGATGTTAGGAAAGGCGAATGGATACCCGGTAGCTAAAAAGACAAACATTCATTACACTAGCACATAGGAAGCTCTCAATAAATATATTAATATAAATCAATGAATGAATACTTGAAACTTCACTTTCTGCCATATTAAACTGGAGCCATTCACTGGATGTCTCAGACAACCCCTTACTTCCCCACCTTTACATGGGCTGCCACCTCTGTTTGGATGGATGCTCTCCTCTTGTCTGCCTAGGAATGTGTTTGTCCTCTAAGATTCGCCTTAAATGAAACAACTCTTGGAAACTTTCCATGTCCTCTCTCCATCCTGTGCTCTTCTAGTACATTCTGTGTTCCTCTGTCACACTGCTTCATTGATTACATTCTCTTACACATGCGGCTCCCCCAGGGTTGGTTCCTATTGTTTGTAGCAGAAGTGTCCTTACTGATACATTTTCTGCTCTCCTACACTTTACATTTTATTTACTTAAGAATCTGATTATTTTGGGGGGTGGGGGAATGGGATAGGCCGGTGATGGGTAGTAAGGAGGGCACATATTGCATGGTGCACTGGGTGTTATACACAACTAATGAATCATCGAGCCTTACATCGAAAACCGGGGATGTACTGTATGGTGACTAACATAATATAATAAAAAATCATTATAAAAAAATAAAATAAAACTAAGGAATAAAAAAAGGGTGTTAAAGTCTCCTACTATTATTGTATTACGGCCCGTTTCTTCCCTTATGTCTGTTATGTTTGCTTTATGTATTTAAGTGCTCCAGTATTGGATGCATAGACATTTACAATTGTTATATGCTATGTTGGGATTGGTGCTTATCATTATGTAATGCCCTTCTTTGTCTCTTGTTACCGTCTTTGTTTTAACATCTATTTTGTCTGATATAAGTGTTGCTACCCTGGCTTTTTTTTTTTCTTTCCCCTCCCACTTCCATTTGCATTGAATATCTTTTTCCATCCCTTCACTTTCAGTTTGTTTTTTTTTCTTTTTTAAAAGATTTATTTATTTATTTGAGAGAGATAGAGAGAGGGGGAGGGACAGAAGTAGAGGGAGAATCTCAAGCAGATTCCCTGTTGAGTGCCAAGTGGGAAACCCCACATGGGGCTCAATCCCAGACCCTGAGATCATGACCTGAGCAGAAATCAAGAGTCAGATGCTTAACCACTGAGCCACCCAGGCATCCTGGGAGACCTCTATAGTTTTAAAATTCAATTTCCAGTGTTATGGGTTTGGCCACTAAACTCCCATTTTTACCAGTTTGGCCATTGAACCACCAATTTTATTTATTTTATTTTATTTTATTCATTTATTTTTTAAAAGATTTTATTTTTGAGTAATCTCTACACCCAACGTGGGGCTTGGGCTCGCAATCCCAAAATCAAGAGTTGCATGCTCTACTGACTGAGCCAGCCACGTGCCCCATGAACCACAAACTGGAGATCGTGTGCTGAGTTGTGGCCCATCTGTTTATGTATATCAACAAATACTTCCTGTACTATAAGGGCTCCATGGAAGAATAAAACCTACTTTCTGGACAGTTTTTATTCCTGTCCTCAGGAATTTACAAGTAGATTCTATTTGGGGAAACAAGCATTTAAAAATTATAACAGAAGGCAAAACATGCATACACAAACAAAGGCTACATAGCTCTTGTGAAATATTTTTAAAAAGTCACTTCTCTAAGCACCAAAAATTATGCTTTCCCTCATCTCCATTCCTCACGATGTCTCCCGGTGTGATGTTCACGAAAGACACTCAATAAACAGTGCTTAATTGATACTCTGGTATAGAGAAATTGGTTGATAATATCAAAAAGGACTCTCAGCAGAGATTAAGAAAGAGAGAAAGAGTCGTAAATAAATATGTTATGAAATGTCACATAGTAATAGATGAGATAATGCTTACTTGGCATCTTAAAATTTCAGCCTGAGATTATGCCTTATATATGTTTTTAAGTATAAACAGTATTGTCCCAGTGCTGACTCAGAAGGGATTTTTGTCTTACTAAATCACCTATTTTATGTCCCCGAGCACACTAGGTTTTCCTGAAGGTCTCCAAGGATGTCCAGTTAGTCATGCCCAGAAATGAAATTAGTTTGGGAATGAAGCATAAGAGATTAGGGTTCCGTTTAGAATGTTTCTGTTTTTTAATTTAGTTTTTTGGTGTTTTTTTTTTTTTAGATTTTAATTTTTTATTGAGACAGAGAGAGAGAGCGCTTTCTTGCATGTGCAAGAGTGGGGGGAGGAGTAGAGGAATAAACAGACTCCCTGCTGAGCATGGAGTCTGATCCAGGACCCTGGGATCATGACCTGAGCGGAAGGCAGATGCTTAACCAACTGAGCTATCCAGGAGTCCCTTTATTTAGTTGTTTTTTTTTTTTTTAATGACAAACATTTCAAGAGAATTAAACATATTTTTCAGGAAGACTATTTTTCATAAGTGTCTTAATTTTAGAATTAAAAAAATTCTCTTTTAAGCCCACCAAGTTCAGATGTGAAATAGAGGAAATGAGTCATTAGGAAAAGGAGTTAATTTTTGCAACAAAAAATGTTACATATATTTTTAATTTATTTGAGGCTTAGAGTTAATTCTGTTCTTTTAAGTAATCTCTGCACCCAACGTGGGGCTCAAACTCATGACCCCAGAATCAAGAGTTGCATACTGTGCAGACTGAGCCAGCCAGGTGCCCCAGAAATTCATTCTTAATAGTTAAAATAGAAGGCTTCTATTAAAATCTAACAATCTAGCAAAAAAATAGGAAATGAAAAAATGTTTAAATCTTTTAAAATGTAAAGTGTCATTGATGGACAAAATGCTTTTGTGGGATAGAATGGCGTATGAGACATGCAAGTTTGGTAATAACCTGATTGCACACACCCAGACATCTATTTTTGAAAACTAGTGGAGGGAGTTCATTGCAGATGCCTGAATAATTTTGTAATTACGTAATGCCCGGGTTAATTTCAGAAATCACTCAAAGCAGGGTGGGGATTAGCGAAGTAACCAAAAAAGATCAAAATGTAAAAGGGTCATGTCCAGATATGTTTTTTAATGCTCAAATCTGAAACTTTGACTTTTACCTTCTCCCCTTTCTAAGCTGCCAAACTGGCTTTTCTGGAGGCAGGCTTGGTCCGGGTGAGTGACGGTGATATTTCTGTTTGGGTAAAATCTCCTTTGATTTTTGGTCTCCTTGCTCTCCCCCTTAACTCTGTAATCTTTCTCTTTTCTTCTTTTATCTCCGTGCCATGTCCTTTTTGGCGTTCTTGGTTCCTCTGGGCTCCATGTTTGCTCTCTTCCATGTTTCCCTCCAACTCTTCTGTCCCCGCTTGTCACGCTCCCCATGGCCGTCTAGTTCCATGCCTGTTTTCCTACACAAAGTGTTTAGGAGGCATCCTGGGGTGGGAAAGTAAACAGCAAACTTGGCTTTTCAACTTCCCTCGGTCAAATTTTACTTAGTGTGACAAATCTTTCTTTTTTTTTTTTAAAGATTTTATTTATTAATTTGACAGAGAGAGAGACAGCCAGCGAGAGAGGGAACACAAGCAGGGGGAGTGGAGAGGAAGAAGCAGGTTCCCAATGGAGCAGGGAGCCCAATGCAGGGCTCGATCCCAGGACCCTGGGATTACACCCTGAGCTGAAGGCAGACGCTTAATGACTGAGCCACCCAGGTGCCCCAAGTGTGACAAATCTTAAGAAACAAGCATAATTGTTTATTGGTAGTGTGTCTGCTAAGGATACATAGGACATATAAAATGTGGGTGGCTCTCACACCCGGTGTGGAGACTATAATGAAAGGGAAAAAAACAAAGCAAAAATGGAAAACAACAAGTGTTAGCAAAGGTGGGGAGAAATTAGAGCCCTCGTGAATTGCTGGGGGGAATGTAAAATGGTACAGCTGCTATGGAAAACAGTTTGGCAGGTCCTCAAAAGTTAAACATGGAGTTACCCTATGACTCAGCAATTCCACTCCTAGGTGTATACCCCAGAGAATTAAAAGCAAAGATTTGAACAGATTCTTGTACACCAATGTTTGTAAGAGTATTATTCACAATGACCCAAAGGTGGAAACAACCCAAGTGTTCATCAAACAATGCATGGATAAACAAAATGTGGTCTGTACATACAATGGGATATTACTTAGCCCTAAAAAGGAATGAAATTCTGACACATGCTACCACATGGATGAACCTTGAAAACGTTATGCCAAGTGAAATAAGCCAGACACAAAAGGACAAATATTGTATGATTCCATTTACATCAGTAATCAACTCATGGAGAGAGAAAGTAGAAAAGTGGTTACTAGGGGTGGGGGAAGCAGTATGGGGGCAGGAAGGGGAATCAAGAAGTTAGTGTTTAGTGGGAATAGAGTTTCTATTGGGGGTGATGGAAAAGTTCCAGAAATGGATAGTGGTGATGGTTGTACAACATAGTTAAGGTACTTAATGCCATTGAATTGTATACTTAAAAATAATTACAATGGTAGGGGCACCTGGGTGGCTCAGTCAGTTAAGCGTCTGACTCTTGATTTCAGCTCAGTTCATGATCTCACGGTTATGAGGTCAGGCTCCACACTGGGCATGGAGCCTGCTTAAGATTCTGTCTTTCCCCTTGCCCCTCCTCTCCTTAAAAATTATTATAATGGTAGATTTTATGTTCTATTTTACCACACACACACAATTGTAGGTGGTTTGTGGCCAGCCCAGATTAGGTTCCACTAAAGTACCTTTTCCTAATGAGGGCCATCTTTGGGCTTTCAGAACCAGCTCTGTGTCTGCTTCAACTTCAAGGACCTAGAGGAGGTTGAATCTGTCTTCTCAAACATCTGCCTGGAGTGGGAATTACTATCATTAAATAGAGCAGTCCCTAGAAAGCACTATTTTTTAAAAAGATTTTATTTATTTATTTATCAGAGAGAGAGAGAGAGAGAGCACAAGCAGGGGGAGTGGCAGGCAGAGGGAGAAGCAGACTCCCCGCTGAGCAGGGAGCCCTATGTGGGTCTCGATCCCAGCACCCTGGGATCATGACCTGAGCCAAAGGCAGTCACTTAACCAACTGATCCACCCAGGTGTTCCTAGAAAGCACTATTTAATAAGATTTAGGACTTTGGGAAAAGCCCAGAGTTGTGTATTGTAACTGGTCATTATATGGGAATTCTTTAGAGTTAATGTATTGGAGAATTAAATCTTTAAAAACCCAAACTTTTACTTTTATTACCAAAATAGCATCTGGTTATTATTGAAAATTTAGAAAATAAAGGTAACCAGGAAATAAAAATCACTTACAACCCCATCATCCAGAGAGGTAACTGTAACATTTTGGTGTATATCCTTTCAATTATTTACATTTCATCTACGTCATATACATGTATGATATATGTATATATGTATAGATACGTATATATGCTTATGTTTGTGTGTATATATATAAACTTTTTTTTTTTAAGATTTTATGTATTTTTTTGACAGAGAGAGAGAGAGCACAGGCAGGCGGAGGGGCAAGCAGAGGGAGAAAGAGAAGCAGGCTCCCTGCTGAGCAAGGAGTCCAATGTGGGGCTCAATCCCTGGACCCTGGGATCATGACCTGAGCCAAAGCAGATGCTTAGCCAACTGAGCCTCCCAGGCGCCCCTATAAACTGTGTGTGTGTGTGTATACTTTCATAACCTCCTCTTTGAATTTAACAATGTCTTCATATAAGTGGTGGTTAAAATTTGGATCTGCAGGACCTCACTTTTGTTTGGAAGGCTCACTTTGTCACACTGGCCCCTTACCTACTTTGGTGGCGCAGTAAATAAATAGAAAAGGCTCCCAGGCATTGTAGTATATGAGGAAAACAGGACTGGGCTGCCTGATGCAATTTGGTCCCCTAATTTAGAGACACGTTCAGGTTGGAGCAAGTCAAAGACACAGATGACTCCTTGAGAAGCAACCGCGGCGGCCCCGGTGGTAGATGGAGCCTCGGCGGTTTGCCTCCCTCTGGTGGCCACGTGCATGCAGCCCGTAGAGTCGTTTGCGGAGTTACAAGTCAGCCCTCTCTGCGTTTGTTCAAGTTCTTTAAAATAGACATCCCGATTGAGGAATTCTTTGTACTAAGAGAGAATAGAGATTGTTTGAGGCTTTTTTTTTTCATTTAGGAATTTTGTTTTAAACGTGGGAATAATGTACACACCTTAATTTGCATTCTCCTACATAGGAAAACAGACTGTTGGAAGGCCCTGACCAGACTCAAGCGCGGAAGCATCGCAGCTGGGGCAGGGCAAGAATCACAGCGAAGGTTATTTGCGCAGCAGCTTTCTTTCTTTGACGTATCTAATCAAAGAGCGTGGCTTGAGCTGTGCCCGAACTGGGACAGGAGCTGGTCCAGGGTGAACGAAGTCTCACCGTGGTAAGTCCTCAGTGGGGAAATGAGTTCCCTTTCTCTGGAGAAACTGTACCTCAAGGAAGCATTCTCTCTGCCCTCACGCTCTATGCGTGGAGTTCCACCTTCCGACTCATTTTCCCTCTCCGGTAACATTTTTCCCCATCCTTCACAGCACCGGCTCCTTATCCTTCAAGGCTCAGCTTAAGGGCTACCTTCTTACACAGGGTTTCCCTGACCATCCTATCTGTTCTCCATCGGGGACCCTATTTGTTTCCTTCTTCAAACTCACAACCCCAAGAATAAGAGTCACATGCTCTTCTGACTGAGCCAGCCAGGTGCGCCTGGGGAATTTTTTTTTAATCTAGAAGCTTTTTCTTATTTATTTATTATAAATATTTATATAAATATAAATAAATATAAATGAAAATTATTTATTATAAAATAAATAGATTTATTTATATTTATTTATGACAGGGAGAGAAAGAGAGAGAGGAGGGGGGAAGGACAGAGAGAGAATCTCAAGCAGGCTACACACCCAGCGCAGAGCCTGACGTCGGGCTCCATCTCACAACCCTGAGATCATGACCCAAGCTGAAATCAAGAGTCAGGGGCTTCAGGCACCTGGGTGGCTCAGTCGTTAAGCATCTGCCTTCAGCTCAGGTCATGATCCCAGGGTTCTGGGATCGAGCCCTGCATTGGGCTCCCCACTCAGCGGGAGGCCTGCTTCTCCCTCTCCCACTCCCCCTGCTGTGTTCCCTTTCTCGCTGTCTCTTTCTCTGTGTCAAATAAAATCTTCTAAAAAACCAAAAAAACAGAAGTTGGTTGCTTAACCGGCTGAGCCACTCAGGCACCCCTATTTTATTTTATTTTATTTTATTTTATTTTATTTTATTTTATTTTATTTTATTTTATTTATTTTAAGTAGGCTCCACACCCAGCATGGAGCCGAAGTCAGGGCTTGAACTCACAACCCTAATATCAAGACCTGAGCTGAGACCAAGAGCCAGATGCTTAGCTGACTGAGCCACCAGGCGCCCCAATCTAAAAGCTTTTTTTTTAATAGACAATATAGGGGGCCGGAGGCCCCTCATTGTAATGTTTTTTATTCTTAGTTGAATTTTTCTTGACTCGGCTTACTCTTTAGTCACCCTCATGTTGCCAGTTGATGTGAATGCCGGGAATGTGTGCGATTTTATCTGTGTTTCCTCCACCACTTCTTTCTACCTTCTCCTTTTCCCCTTTTCTTTTCTGTTCTATTACCTCCTCTGCTTGCTTTTATGGCTATTCTCATTCATGCCTCCCCTTTCATTTTTCTTGGACTCCCTTTACGATGTATTTAAATGTCTTGATTCTACAGATATCTGAAAGCATAACAAAATACTGCACATGCATGCAGCCATACATGTAAACACAGATTTGGTCATAAACTGGGGTGAAAGGAAAGCTGGCACTGAGGCAGAGGAGTTAGTCTCATGCAACCCACTTCCCCGCGGAGCCCATTGCACCAAGTCTACAGCCATCTCCAGTCTGGGCGGTTTAAGGCCCCAGGGGTTCTTGCTATACTTGCCATGGGCTGACTATCCCCCTTGATCAAAGCTACCTCTTCTATCAACTCCCATTAAGGGCAAAGGTGCAGTTCACTACAAGGTGTATTAGTCTGCGAAGACTGCCATTATAAAATACCATAGTCTAGGTGGTTTAAACAGCAGAAGTTTATTTCCAATAGTTAGGCAGGCTGGGGAGTCCAAGATCAAGATGCCCACCAGGTCGGTCCTGGTGAGAGCACTTTTCCTGCTTTGCAGACAGCTGCCTCCTTCCTGTGTCCTCACACAGGCCTTCCTTGGTTTATGCACGTGGAGAGACATCATCTCTCTGTCCTCGTCATCTTTATGAGGCCACCAATCCCATGGATTAGGACCCCTCCCTTATGACCTTATTTAACCTTAATTACATCCTTATAGGCCCTAGCTCCAAATACAATTACAGTGGAGGTTAGGGCTTCAACATATGAATTTGCAGGGGTTGGGGGAACACACAGTTCAGCCCATAGTAGGCAGAGTGCGAACCGGATATGCTTGTGGGCCGTGCCCTTCCGAGATTTTGTACATCACTTTCTCTGGTTGTGCATATGCTACTTGATTTCCCAATTGTTGCTTTTAAATCTGTAGTAAAGACTTCACAGTGAATAGCAAACTTAACTGTACAACAGAGCAAACAACTTGAAATTTTATTATTAATATTTATATTTGGAATAAAGGAGTGCGTAGTCTGCATTTTTTAAAAAAGTAAACCCTATGCCCAACATGAGGCTTGAACTCATGACCCCGAGATCGAGGGTCACATACTCTACCGACTAAGCCAGCCACAGGTGCCCCTGTAGTCTGCATTTTTAAAAAAGATTTTATTTATTTATTTATTTATTTGAGAGCGAGAGCACATGAGAGACAGCACAAGTGGAGGGGAGGGACAGAAGGAGAGGGAGAAGCACATGCCCCACTGGGCAGGAAGCCCGATGAGGGACTTAATCCCAGGACCCTGGGATCATGACCTGAGCTGAAGGCAGATGCTTAACTGACTGAGCCACCCAGGTGCCCTGTAGTCTGCATTTTTAAAACAAAAATAAAATAGACTAAAATGTGGTCTGATTTTCATTCTCATTATGTGCCAGTAATTCTGAACAATGCAAGCAATAACCTACTCTCAAAAATCTTTTGTTGCTCTTGGTTCTAAAGATTTGTGCAGTTACTGGTGAGAGATTTAATAGCTTCAAACTGACACATTTTTTATTAGTTAACCTTTAATAAACCTGGTATTCTACATGGAAGTTAAGTTGGTAGAATTCAGTGATGCAGTTGACTCCTAGAACACATGGACTCAACTAGACACATTCATTTCAAGAGTAAGTTCATAAAGGCTCAGAATGATCTTAGCTCACTTCTGGCTCAGTTCATGTCTCCAACCTTTGTGTTATTACATATTCTTGTGTTTAAACAGTAGATTTTAAATAAATAATGATAATACTTTATAGATAGTAGTAATTGTATAGACAAACAGAATTTGAATTACTTCATTTCTGCATTTGAATGACTTCATTCTCCCTTTTGCAGGTGGTTCAATTTTATTAAAATTTACTCATTAGTTACTGGACAATTATTTACACAAAATATTATTATATTAAGGTATAATCATGGGATCAAAGTTCAAACTGGTAAGTATATATAAAATCTTTCCAATAAACAGTTGTGCTTTCCCCCTTTTGTGCTGTAATATTTATCTTATTTAATTTTTAAGTTTTTATTTATAGGAACACATATATAAAGTTAAGTAGAGAAAATTTTTTATTGTCTCTATTTCTTTTCTGGTCAATATTGTCATTCAATTTCTTGATTATTAAAAATGATCCACTTGCGGTGTCAAAATGCCCACCCCAATTCTTTTCTCCTAATCTCCCCCACTTCTCCCTGATCTTTTGCCCCTAATTCACTAATTCCTGCCATATTTTATTTTATTTTATTTTAGTAATCTCTACACCCAACGTGAGTCTCAAACTCGTGACCCTGAGATCAAGAGTCACATGCTTCTCCAACTAAGCCAGCCAGGAGTCCCAAATTCTTGCCATTCCTTGAGCACAGAAGTTTAGCTACCTCTGTGAATAAAAGAAAGGCATCTGTGAGTGTCACAGAATTAAGAGGAAGGGAGTATGCCAGTGAAGGGGTCAGAATTTTCAAGGAGTGCACCTGAAGGCCAGCACCAAAGATATCCAGGGGAAGATGGTGTGGGGTAAACAAGACTGGAGGCTAGGAGATCCACCTGCCCTTTTCCTCATGGGAGTTTCCATCCTTTGTCAAACCTAGGCTACATTCTGTGAAGAAGATAGAACCTTCCTTCTAATCCAGTTACCCCCAGTGCCTTTGGAGAGCTGTATGTGTATGTTTCACTTTCTTGTGTCCTCAGCAACTCGGCTCCTAGGGCATAGTTTTGGGCTGAAACTGGATTTTTCAGGTCAAAAAATGTCAAACAGCTGCAATTTCATGGTTTCAAGTGTTCTTTGTTGTTGGTCATGATGGTTATGATGAAGACCATCTTTTGATTCTCTAATATCAAGATATTCTTTCACAGGGGCGCCTGGGTGGCACAGCGGTTAGGCGTCTGCCTTCGGCTCAGGGCGTGATCCCGGTGTTGTGGGATCGAGCCCCACATCAGGCTCCTCCGCTATGAGCCTGCTTCTTCCTCTCCCACTCCCCCTGCGTGTGTTCCCTCTCTTGCTGGCTGTCTCTATCTCTGTCAAATAAATAAATAAAATCTTAAAAAAAAAAAAAGATATTCTTTCACAGGTAGGTCCAGTGGGTTCCTGGCCCTGGCCACAAATTCAACAATGGGCCTCAACCTTCCCAATGGGAATGATCTCTGCAGAGATAAACAGTTACAAGGAAAAAGAAGTTCATCGTGTAACTTTAAATTCCTTTCCTATTACCAGACCATGCAGCCTATGGAATACTATGAATACTTCTTAAGTAAGTTCTCTAGTTATTTTGTGATTTATATAATTAATTATATTGCATTCTATATTTTATATTAAAAAAGCATTAATGTGTTAAATACAAGCATTGAAAAATATACCACATTCTTACAATGCTATTTTGGCATTTTTCTTCAATTTTTTTTAAAGATTTTTATTTATTCATTTGACAGAGATAGAGACAGCCAGCGAGAGAGGGAACACAAGCAGGGGGAGTGGGAGAGGAAGAAGCAGGCTTCCAGCAGAGGAGCCTGATGTGGGGCTCGATCCCAGAATGCCGGGATCACGCCCTGAGCCGAAGGCAGATGCTTAACAACTGAGCCACCCAGGTACCCCATTTTTCTTCAATTCTTAATGTCTCAGCAGCTGCCCCAGATCCAAGTGACCTAGGTCTTTCTTTACTTCTGAGAGGTTCTGGCCAATGTTCATTTTCACTTGTTTGTGTGTGTGTGTGTATGTGTGTGTGTGTGTGTGCGCACCCTTAAAATTCATTGTTCATTTAACAAATGTTAATTAAATACCAACTAACCACCTAATTGTATTCACTCTAGAAGACGAATACAAAAAGTTCTTTTCTTTTCTTTCTTTATTAAGGAAGCTCTATGCCCAACATGGGGCTTGAACTCAGGACCCCAAGATCAAGAGTTGTATGCTGTACTGACAAAGCCAGCCAGGAGCCCCCCCCCCCAATTATCTTTTCTTAACAAAATCATAGGCTAGTGAAACATAAGGACAAATGTATGAAGTGACACTCAATAATTCAGTGATAAATTTATTATTTGTGGGGTTTTTATACTGGTAAAGTAACAATTTGAGTCTTAAAACCCCTCTTAATGTTTAGATCATTTGTATAGAGATTCAATATTCTGTGATCCTTTCTGGCCAAAATAGCCTCTTTATCCTTTTTTAAAAAAGATTTTATTTTATTTTTTAAGTAATCTCAACACCCAATGTGGGGTTGACACTCATAACTCAGATCAAGAGGTACACGCTCTACCAACTGAGCCAGCCAGGCATCCCACAAAACAGCCTATTTATCCTAATGAAGACACAGCCCATATAAATTATTTTAAAAAGATTTATTTATTTATTTATTAGACAGAGAGAGGTGGTGCAGAGGGAGAGGAAGAGAGAGAATCTCAAGTAGACTCCCCACTGAGCACAGAGCCCAACATGGGGCTCGATCCCATGACCCCTGAGATCATGACCTGAGCTGAAATCAAGACCCGGGTGCTCAACTGACTGAGCCACCCAGGTACCCCACAGCCATATAAATTTTTTTAAAAGGTAAAATTTTAACTAAAAGGAAGTCATGTTCTGGTTTTACTAACAGTTCAAAGGAAAAAAGATTAAATCATCATGCTTAATATGTATTTTGAAAGATCAATTTCATATATATTTCATCCAGTTTTGTAATTTGATTGGTCATTCAAAAAACTCTTTAAATTTGTAGTTTTAATCTTTCTTTGAATTTCCTGGGGTTTTTAAACAAGTGGTGATTTTTAAAATAGATTTTATTTATTTATTTGTCAGAGAGAGAGAGTGTGTGCAAGCAGCAGGAACAGCAAACAGAGGGAGAAGCAGACTCCCCGCTGAGCAGGGGATGATTCCAGCACCCTGGGATCATGACCTGAGCGAAACACAGATGCTTCACCCACTGAGCCACCCAGGCATCCCACAAGTGATTTTTTTCTTTTAATTCCAGAGCACATTACAGTTTTTCATAAATTTATGCTTATTGCAAAAATGATAATGGTTGAGCATATGCTGAAAACACTACATGCATTAAATAACTAGAATTTTAGTATCTGAAACTGTTCATCACACATATTGGGGTTCTAGACAATTTCACAAATATGCAAAATACAGCAAGAATATATATATATGAAACTGGAAAATCTGCCTAATGTGATCATAATTCATTCCACAAATATTATTTAACCTTCCCACACTTTGTTCTTCCTGGATCACAGGGATATGAATAAGAATACAGATTTTTAAAGGATTGTTTCAATCAATAAAAAAAACTAAAGCCAGATGGCCTATCAACTCAGCAGTGTTTAGTGCAGGAAATAAGGAAATCAGCAGCTGTTGTTGTCTGTAAAAGACCATATACCTAGCTGGGCACTTGCTGATGGGCCTATTGTGATATGTTGTGAAGTCTCTGAAACCAGAGCTTAGTGTGAAATTGGGCATTTTATATGAATATACAACTAAAGGTATCATGATGGAGTGAACTAAGAAAGTTAGGGAATGAAGGCAGGAAGAGTATAAAGAACCATATAATGCCGTGGAGCAGTTCAGGTTATTAACCACCATCACACTGGGACTGACACCATTCAACCTCTTCACTGGATATTCAAAGGGAATTTCATGTGTGATTACATTTCTTCTGCTTTTTGATGGAGAATCATCGTTCTCATATTTCTTTTATACCTTACTCACTTCTGGAGTTTTTTCTCTAATGCTCTCTAAATCAGTGAGATATTCTGGGAAGAAGTTTGCAAATGGTAATGGCATTAAAAAAAAAAAAAAAAAGACAACAGGCCCAAAATGGAGTCACTTGTGCTAAGACAATGTCACCAAACTGAAACTTAATACCTAACCTAATTGCAGTTTCAACCTCCCCCAGGAATATAATCTTAACTGGTCAATCTGGAATTTACTGGTCAGCAGTCATGAGGAAATCCACTTGAGAGACCCCACTCACCCCCCAAAGGAAGATGATGTAATCCATTCTTTCTTTGTCCCTGCCCCCTTCTGTCTGCAGAAGTCTCCCGTTTTGTGTAACAATTTGGAGCCTCTTTCTATTTGCTGTATAGGATGCTGCCTGATTCATGAGTAAAGCCAGTTTGATCCTTAAATTTACTCAGCTGAATTTTGTTTTTGAACACATATTAAGCTTAATTTTGAAAAGATATTCCCACAAGATTTCTTACAGAGACACGCATGAGACCTCTTTATTTTGTGAAATAGGGAAAGGGTGAATTAGAGACAGTTTTTAATAGGGAACATTTTCTGGGAATCTCAGGAAGTCTGGGTATCATTCTCCTATGATTTTAGAGTTCTTGTTCTTTTATTAGAGTCTTAAATTTACACTGACAGTACTCTTAACAGTTTGCTATTCCCAGAGATAACTATTTATTTATTTTTAAATTTAAATTCAATTAATTAACATATAGTGTATTATTAGTTTCAGAGGTAGAGCTCAGTGATTCATCAGCCTTATATAATACCCAGTGCTCATTACATCACGTGCCCTCTTTAATGCCTATCACTCAGTTACCCCTTCTCCCCCCCAGATAATTATTTAATGTTCATTCATTTCTTTCTAAGCACAGTATCAAAAAAAGACACAAGATTTGGCATGGCAACCTTTGGCAGACAAAAGGCTTGTGAAACTATGAAACAATCATCTCATGTTGCTAAAGAATTGTAAAACAGCATTTAATCTTATGGTTGCTAAATTCACTCCTGGCTCTATACTTGCTTTTTTGTTTCTTTGTCTTTACATTTTTTCTTTATGTTTGAGTATATTTGACACACAGTGATGTTACCTTATACGGCTCTGTAATTGTTGACTTGGTAAGTAAGTACAGACCAGTTGCAGCCACGGAAAACAGCCAAGTCTGAAGATGTCAGATGTTTGCCTTGACACAATCTTTTCCAAAGTATGTTCCATGGCTGTTAAAGGTGTTCCTCAGAAAAAGGTTTCTTCAGTCAAAGAAGGTTGTGGAACAGTTGACTAAACAAAATTCAACGGTCTTTCTGCTGAAGCCTTTCTCAAAGCCTTCACTATATTAATGTACAATGGGAACATTTAAGAGAAAGTTACAGTCTATACTATTTGTCAAATGTATTTGATCATACGACCCTTTTTTTTGAGGAACATCCCATAGGACTAACAGTTAAACCACAAAAGTAAGATGGATTTTACAATGTAATTTTAAGATAGTTTATGTGGACACTTTCGTCAGTTGCTTTCCCAGCAACATTTTCCTCTTCTCCCTTCTTCTAATCCTCAGTTTCCATTTTGAGATCCTAAGGCTCTAGGGAGGCTGATTCTACCCCTCAATCCAGGGATGAAACATATGACCTAGGCTAAGCCATTCAGTGTGTTCCATCCAGCAGACTACAGTGATTGGTTCAGGGTAGGCAGATATCGGAGCCGGTCTAGTCAGAATTCTTCCTGGAAATGCATGTGGGAGAACTGTGCTGGCTTCTTCCTGCTGGATGTTGGTGAGAAATCAAGCCATCCTAGGAACTTTAGGCTACCCTTCTAGAAATGCAAAGAGAGCCAGCTTTATCAGAAGACAGTAACAAAGAAGGCAGAAAGTACCGTGAGAAACTGGTCCTCGGGGAGCTTGGAGCTAGCCCTACCTCTGGACGTTTTATGTACAACTCCCAAAATTTCCTTTATTATTAATACAGTTGAGTTCAGTTTTCTTTTCTTTTTTAAAGATTTTATTTATTTATTTATTTGTTTATTTATTTATTTATTTATGAGAGAGAGAGCACGTGCACTCACGTGCAAGCTGGGGGAGGGGCAGAGGGAGAGAGGGAAGCTCAAGCAGACCCCGCTGAACACAACGCCCTAACAGGGGCTCAATCCCACTACTCTGAGATCATAACCTGAGCCGAAATCAAGAGTCAGATACTCAACCGACTGAGGCACCTGGGCACCCCTTAAGTTTGGTTTTCTATTATTTGATACTTTGCTTTCACAGTGAGACATACACTATAAAGGACTGCCACCCCTTTTAAGAAAATAAATATCTATTTATTTATAAAAGGAAGATTTACTCCTCTCTTTCCTCCTCCCTGCAGTCGACTTTCAGTTTTCTTTCCCTTAGGATCCGTAATTGTTTTTTGTAGCTATGACAACGATGTTCCAAAAGTGTGCGTTCTCATTTTTATACTCCTGTTACAAGTGTAATCAAAACCTCCTGCTCCAATTTCATCAATCAGCATCAAATCAGCCACTCTGTACCAGGCAAGAAGGGTTCAAAGATAGGACAGTCCTTGATTCTGAAGACACTCATAGTCTAGGTTTCAAATTTTCCAAATAATTTTACTCAAAATTGTGGGAAATAAATATAGAAATTGGAAGCATTATAAATGCCTGTTTTACAATGAAGTTTCCACAGTTAGCACAGTATCTGTCCTTATTCTGCCTGTCCTGTGATATTTTCCCTCTAGCTCCAAAGAGTTGGCCCAAAGCAGCAGCCTGTCCAGGAGCCTCACCTCCTGGCTGCTCCCTTTTCTCTCCATGGAAGACACTATCTTCATTCAATGTGGTTTTGTTTCTTTATTTATTTAGGCAAAATTCACATAATATAAAATTAATGACTTTAAAGTGAACAATTCAGTGGTTTTTAGTACATTTACAATGTTGCACAACCACATCTTACGACCCTCAAAACATTTTCATCATCCGTCAAAAAACCTTATACCCATGAAGCAGTCATTCTCTTTCCCCTGGCAACTACCTCGGTCCCTGGCAACTACCAGTCTGCTTTCTGATTTTATGGATTTACCTACTCTGGATATTTCACATAAATGGGATCATATGATATATGGTCTTTTGTGTCTGGCTTCTTTCACTTAGCATAATGTCTCTTTTTCTTTCTTTCTTTCTTTCTTTTGCTTTCTTTCTTTCTTTCTTTCTTTCTTTCTTTCTTTCTTTCTTTCTTTTTTAATGAGGCAGTCAGTCAAGAGCATTCATATTTTTATAGTGCTTCCAAATTCCTGACAGATAATTTCATGATCCAGGAAAAAACCCCAGAAATTCCCAGCAATTCTCAAATCGTAAGTTATTACGTATTTTTTAAAAAGAATTTTTGTTTATTTGAGAGAGGGAGAGAGAGCACAAGCAGAGGGGATGGGCAGAGGCAGAGGGAGAGGGAGAAGTGGACTCCCCGCTGAGCAGGGAGCCTGCCAGGGGGCTCAGTCGCAGGACCCTGAGATCAAGACCTGAACCGAAGGCAGACGCTTAACTGAATGAGCCACCCAGGCGCTCCCTTTATAGTTAATATTCTGACACAGATTCAAAAGTGCATGGTCTTATTTGGAAATATCAAATAGAAAAGATGAAAATATTTTGTTAATTAGTAAGAACAAAAATATAAAGCAATACACATAATCTCTCTCCACCCTCAGGAATGCCTAGGTAGAAAAAAGGAATGAATATTTATTGAATATAAGGTATTTGTTAGGGACTCTACGGGATTTTATGAGACTGACACATTGCCTAGTACACTAAGGAGTCAGTTACCACCATATGGGATTTTAGTAATTCACCATGAAGAATGGTGGGTTAGAATATAGAAAAAAATAAAAGATATTCATAGGCAAACAACCCTCACTCTTGGTATATTTCTTTCTGCTTTTATTTCTTTATGCATTGATTGTCAAAATTTTGTTTAGTTTTATATAGTTGTAATCATTTACATGCATTTTTCCAAAATAAAATGCACTTTCCCATGTGATTCTAAGTTATTCATGATATCATTTTGATGGCTGTAAAATACTTCATTTTATGAGTATAGCATCATTTACAATTACTATTTTATTGGACATTTACATTATCTCCAATTTCTCGTTATTACAAATGATGTGATACATGTTTTGTAAATAAAGCTGTTTCACCATTTTGTGATTACTTCCTTAAGATAAATTTCCAAAATGAAAAGTATTGGGTCAAAAGGCATGAATATTTTAAGGATATGCATATAGATCCAGTATTACCAATATTAACCTACCAATATTCACTTAGATGTAGGATTGCTCTAGTATATTTTAAAACATATTACTACAACACAGCAAAAATAAAAACTTTATGGTACTGAATCAAAATTTTTAAAAAAGCAATTTGTAGGGGTGCCTGCGTGGTGTGCAGTTGGTTAAGCATTTGACTCTTAGTTTCGGCTCAGGTTATGATCTCAAGGTCATGAAATCCAGCCCTGGGTTGGGCTCTGTGCTCAGAGTGAGGTCTGCTGGAGCTTCTCTCTCCCTGTCCTTCTGCCTCTCCCCGCTCCCCACACTCTCTCTCTTTCTGTCTCTCTCTCAAATAAATAAATAAATAAATAAATAAGTAAATCTTTTAAAAAAATCAATTTGTAGAACAAAACAGATGTCTGGTACAAACAAAAGAAAAACATCCTTACTTTTTCAACGAGTTTTTCTTCTCCATTCTTTTTTACAATATTGTAAAAGTAACTAGCAAACTTTCACTCTTTCGATCTTAGAAGTGAGGAAATCTGAGGAAATTGTAGAACCACTCACGAATAGTAGAATGAAAATGGGATAAGGCATCAAGCTTGATCAGCCAGTAGCAAATCCATAGGGCTCCTTGAGCTGGTAGTGATACAACAATCGGAGTATATAATAATGACTAGGAACCCCTATTACCATCCAGATGCTTGATATTTAGATGACTACATAGTGTTGACTATAACTTACTTGTAGGTTTTCCAAGTATGAGACTGTAGTCACTCTCCGTCTGCCAGCAGGTGGCAGTAGATACTGCAACTAGGCCCTGGAGTCCAAAATGTAAAATCTTTTGTCTGAGATTTTAACTTTCAGCATGACTTTTTATATTTAAATAATAACAGTAATACACTTTAGGAAAACAGATGAATTCATTATGTCATCATCTTGTTCTGTCTTTATTTCTGTCATTGGTACCAACCAGCATTTCAGAATGTCAAATAATCAGTAAATGTTCTGTTGCATGCACTTAACGCTAATCATTAGAGACCATTATTTTAACAAATTTTTATAGCTACTTTCTTTTTAATGTCTCTTTTCATTCTTTTCCTTTCCGCATCTCCTGCCAACAATTCAAATCTTTTAACCCCCTCCGATGAATTACTTTAATAACTTTCTTAGTAACTTCTTTGCCTCTACTCTCCTTTTATCTCCATTAATTGTAAACACCACAGGAAGAGCAAATCTTCCTAATATATCTTTTCTATAATTTAATTCTCCTTTCAAAGAGGTCAGTGTTCAACCTCAATTTCTAAGTTCACTCCCAGCTTATGAGACCAATTCCAATGTGGAATTCAAGGCTCTTTTCCACAGAACCTCAAGTGACTTCTTCCATCTTAACTTTAGTTCCTACATTCAAACTCATCTATATATATTTGACTATCATACTGGTCATTCTGCCTTGGCTCAAATTGTTGTATGAACTGGGTACTCTCTCTCCTCCTCTCTGGCCATCTTTCTTTCTTTCTTTCTTTCTTTCTTTCTTTCTTTCTTTCTAGATTTTATTTATTTATTTGACAGAGAGAGACAGCGAGAGAGGGAACACAAGCAAGGGGAGTGTGAGAGGGAGCAGGCTTCCCACCGAGAAGGGAGCCCGATACGGGGCTCAATCCCAGGACCCTGGGATCATGACCTGAGCCGAAGGCAGATGCCCAATGGCTGAGCCACCCAGGCACCCCTGGCCATCTCATTCTTATCCTATAGAATTTAGTTCAAATTCCATTTCCATGAAGACTCAACTGACCACCCAATTCTCATTTATTTACTCATTCAACAAATACATAAAGAGAGTATTTCTTGTGTTCAGGTTCTATTAGGCAAGGAAATACAATCATGAAAATGGTGTAATTCCTTCCTTCAAGGGGTTTATAGTTTCTTTTTTTTTTTTTAAGATTTTATTTATTTATTGGACAGAGAGAGACACAGCGAGAGAGGGAACACCAGCAGGGGGAGTGGGAGAGGGAGAAGCAGGCTTCCCACTGAGCAGGGAGCCCGATGCGGGGCTTGATCCCAGGACCCTGGGATCATGATCTGAGCCAAAGGCAGATGATTAATGACTGAGCCACCCAGGTACCCCTCATTTTTTTATTTGTATACTTGAGAGAGAGAGAGAGAGTGAGTGAGCATGAGCAGGGGAGAGGGGCAGAGGGAGAGAGAGAAGCAGACTCCCTGCTGAGCAGGACGCCCAACATGGGGCTCGATCCCAGGATCCTGAGATCATGACCTAAGCTGAAGGCAGATGCTTAGCCAACTGAGCCACCCAGGCACCCCTCACTTTTTTTAAACTAGGCTCCATGCCCAATGTGGGACTTGAACTCATGACTCTGAGATCAAGAGTCACATGCTCTATCGACTGAGCCAGCTAGGTGCTTCAAGAGGTTTATAGTTTCTAAAGGTAAGGTTAATTCCAATGCAGAAATAAGTGAGTAATAAAGCATACAATAAGAACATATATCATCCCCTTGCTTGTATTGGGTGTGGTGTTTAAGGAAATTTTCCCAACTGAAAGGTGAATAGAGAGTAGCTGGCAAAGAAGGGACAAGGGAATTTCAAACAGAAGGAAAGAACATGATTAGAAGCCCGGAAGTATGAGAAAGCATGTATAATCTGAAGATCCAAACCAAAGCAAACCAAACCAAAATATTCAAGGATTCTAAACCCTTAAATTTTTCTAAATGCTCACTTTCAAGATCTGTACTTCAGTTAGGGAATACGTTAGTCAAATCTGTATCTGTCACCCTGGGGGATGGACTGGAGTAGAGCAAGACCAGTCAGAAGGCTATTCTAGCTCAGTGGACAAATGCAGAGGAACCCAGATCAGGCAGGGCATAGGATGGAGAGGAGGAGCCAATGTAAATGTCATTATGGAGGTAAGCCCGTCTGGACTGACTGGATGGAATGGGAGTGAAGAGAATAAAACATGACTGTCAAGCTCTGGCTTAAGGAAGTGAATGGAAAGTGGTAGAAAAAGTGAATGGTGGTCTAGGGATCCCCATTTCTTAGGGGGTGAGGTGAACTGAGGTTCACTGAGACTGAGTGACTCTTTGAAGGCAGAGAGATCAATATGGGAGGAACGAGCCTGAGGTATGCACGTTCTCTAGCTCTTTCTATACAGAGCTCAAGTTTCACCAGAGATTGAATTCCTGTACTAGTGTTTTTCAAACTATCAGTGGTGAATGATCTTTTTAAATTACCATCCCACCACTGACCAATACTTCTTAAAAATAACAAAATGAATTACTAGAAAAGTGAAATTAAAAGCCCAAAGACCTACAAAATATAATCCCTAGGTTTTATATTATTTGATTCAACAAACATAACATTAGTCTGTTAAATTGGTATAGAGATTTCTAAACACTCACTTTCAGATTCTGTTCTTATCTCTTCCCAGATGGTAACAAATAGTTTGTAGACTGCTGGCCCCACGTTTACAGCTATAGCTCTGATGATTTCCTAGGAAGTCTCCTCTCTGTGCTCCTTCAGCCCTAGGGTGGTAATGGCTTCTCAGGATTGCTTGCCATAGATGCTCTACCCTTGACTTTGCTCACACTTCAGTTAACAGTTCCTTCATTAAACACCCTTTGAAAAAAAAAGATTTATTAATTTGTTTTTGGAGGGCACAGGGAGAGGGGGAGAGAAACTTAAGCACACTCTGCACTTATGACCCTGAGATTACGACCTGAGACAAGACCGAGTCAGACGCTTAACCGACTGCCACCCAGGTGCCCCAAACATCCTTTTTTTTTCAGCTTTATTGAAGCATAACTCACATTCAATAAACTCCACATATTTAAAGTGTATAGCTTGCTGAGTTCTGACAATATACACTGTAGAGCCATCACCATGATCAATAATCATTCTCACTACCTCAAAAGTTTCATTAAACATTCTTTGTTTCTTTTTTAAAAAAATCATTAAACATTCATTCTTTTGTTTTTTAAGTAAATTTATGCCCAACGTGGTGCTTGAACTTAGGAGCCCAAGATCAAGAGTCATATGCTCTACTGACTGAACCAGCCAGGCACCCCATATCATTTTTTTTTTTTAAAGATTTTATTTATTTATTTGACAGAGATAGAGACAGCCAGCGAGAGAGGGAGCACAAGCAGGGGGAGTGGGAGAGGAAGAAGCAGGCTCATAGCAGAGGAGCCTGATGTGGGGCTCGATCCCATAACGCCGGGATCACGCCCTGAGCCGAAGGCAGACGCTTAACCTCTGTGCCACCCAGGCGCCCCCAGGCACCCCATATCATTAAACATTCCTGAATTAAACATTTGAATGTGCCATCTCTTCCCTGTCAAAACAAAATTCATGTTTTTTACTCTAAATCCAATGATCTCTTTATATCATATTCTATAATTTTATAAACAGTCTTAGATGATCAGTTATCTCTCGAACATTTATGTTTTATTTCTGTAACTCTATTGTTAGTTCAATTAAGGTCATTGCCATATTTCATTTTGCGGCATACATTCCACTGATCTCAGAAGAACACTTGGTAAGTAGTTGTTCTAACGTAGAACTGTTTGCAAGAGTGATGCCTGGGTGGCTCAACTGGTTGAGCATCTGACTCTTGGTTTCGGCTTAGGTCATGATCTCAGGGTCTTGAGATCAAGAACAGTGTCAGTCTCCGCCCTCAGTGGGGAGTCTGCTGGAGGATTCTCTCTCTCCCTTTGTCCCTCCCCCTGCTCATGCTCTCTCTTTCTCTCTCAAGTAAATAAATAAATCTTGAAAAAAGAAAAGAACAGTTTGCAAGAAACAGAGACCCACTCCAACTATTTAAATACAAGGGGATTATGGTAAGAAGCATTAATTTCAAACAAGAGCAGTGACATGGCTGGGCGTACCTCAGCACTGGGACCTCAGCACAGGTGACCATCAATGCTGTTCCACTTTAATCCTTTGTCATTAATTTGGCTTGACTCTGCTCCACGAAGCTGCATCCTTCTGTCTCACTACCAGCTGGTAATTTCGCTCCGATTTCGTATCTTTTTGAGTCAGGCCACGTAAATCAGAGGTTGCTGCCAATTGACTCTCTACAACCTACCTTGTGCCAGGTGACCATTCTTGGTCACATTAGCTGAAGCTAGGAGACCACATTATGGTTACTGCACAGACTGAGGAAGATTTAGATGGGGTAGAATCTCTGATTTGGGGGAGTAAGTGGATCTAGAGAGAGAGAGAGAGAGAGGAACCTAATTAATATTTGCTCATCAACTAACACAAAGTTCTTATATAAAAGTTAAGTTTTTAGCCAACTCCATTCATTCAACCAGCCATCTTCAAATCCACCCAGCCTTCGTACTTACGCTTTTATTCTAAAGTGCTGAAAGAAAGAATAATCCGTAAGGCTGATGTCACTAGTTCTTAAGGGTATAGAAATCACTGAAGTTATTAAGAGCAAGTTTAGACTAAGCTGCAGGTGCTAGTTTTTAAGTACTAAAAAGTTAGAAAAGTTTCTTCTCTGTGTACTTTTTAGAGGTTATAATATGCATGATGAAGCTGTAAGAGAGAGGCAGGGTATACAGGATTTCCCAAATTATTTTTGATCACAGAAACCTTTTTTCCATGGGCTTCTTAAGGGAACATCCTGTGAGAGATTGTGGATCTGCTAAACACAGTAGAGCGATTAAAAAAAAGGAAAAGTGCCTTATGTAAGGCTTATAGTCTACATGGCGTAGGCTCTGTATCCCAGGGTAGAGCTGACCACAAAATTTTGGCTGTTTGCCAATCTTTAAAACAGGCAGGATCCCAGAGTGTTATGCGCTTATGAAGTTTCAAAAAGCAGTTGAAAAATAGCTGGGGTCTTTAAATCTTTCAGAATAATTGGCACTAATCAGTGTGCTTATTTTGAGATAGTTTGTGTAGGTCATAGTTTATCATCCATGTTTCTCAAATTTTTAGGTAATCTCCAGGCTACATTTTGAAGAACGATATGGAAGTTTCACAGCAAGCCCTTGGCTGTGGGGAATTATCATAATCAAGTGTCATGGAGAAAGGGAGGCAGCTGTTACTTTTAATCAGTGTGCTTGGGGAGGGAAAAAAATGAAGGCTCTTTGTGTTCCTGCTGGTGGACGGATGGCTTGCAGTTGGCAGTTTGCCAGATTACCCAATCAGTTGTTCTTGATATACTTGGTCTCTGGAGAGTTTGAAATGCTTGGCAGTTCACGCAGATCCTCCGCCTGCTCTGTATACTTTTGTGTATGTCAGTCACCTCAGAAAGGAGTTCATCTGTTACCAAATAAATGCAACATTGAGTTTTCCTGGGCTGTTTAGATCTCTCCCACCTCTGCCCTTTTGTCAAGTTGCTCCTGGAAAGCATTTGGAGTCACATAAATTGCTTTTCACATTAGAGGTGATTTTTGCTTTTCTTCAAGTTGCTCTTTTTACTGCAGGGTGGTGGAAACCAAAGAAGGAAAGACACTATGGCCAGTCAAATAGCTATAGCTACTATGGACTGTTTACAGAGCCCTGCTCTGGGGGGAGGTGATAATCTGATGAGCAAGACAGATAAAAATGAAAGAGTAAGAATAGTACAACCTATAACATAGGATATATAACACGTGCGCGATATATAATTCTATGTGATTCAAACTCACAAATAAGAAATCAATTCACTCAATAACCATTTTTGAGTGTTTAATGTGTGCCTGATGCTATGGATGTATTGGTGAACAATACCAGGTAATTAAGTTTTACCCATGTTTTCTTCTAAGAGTTTAATGGTTTTAGCTCTTGTACTTAAGTCCTCAACCCATTTTGAGTTTGTTTTATTTTGTTTTGTATATGGGATGAAGTAAGGATCCAACTTCATTCTTTGCATGTAGATACCCAATTATAGCAGCATCATTTATTGAAGAGATTATTCTTTCCCCATTGAATGGCCTTGGCACCCTTGACATATATATATAATATATATAGTGTGTGTATATATATTATATATATATTATATTCACTATATATATACTATATATATACTCACTATTATATATATGTAATATTATATATATACTCACTATATATATAATATTATATATATGTTATATATATGTAAATGTTTATTTCTGGCCTCTAATTCTATTCCATTGGTGTATATGTTTATCCTTATGCCACTACTACAGTTCCGATTGCTCTAATGTTGTAGCAAGTTTTGAATGAGTAATTTGGAGGATGTGTGTGTCCTCCAAATGTGTTCTTTTTCAAAACTGTTTTTGTTATGAGGGGCCCCTTGAAATTCGGTATGAATCTGAGGATCAGATTTTCCATTTCTGAAAAAAAAAAAAGGCCATTAGACTTTTGATAGGGGTTGCATTGAATCTATAGATCACCTTAGGTAATATTGTCATCTTAACAGTCTTCTGATCCATGAACATGGACTGTCTTTCCATTTATTTGCCTTCTTTAATTTTTTTAAAAAGAAATATTTTATAGTTTTCAGTTTATAAGGCTTTACCATCTTGGTTAAATTTATTCTTTAAGTATTTTATTCTTTTGGATGCTACTGTAATTGTGTGTAGGTTTTTTTGTTTTTGTTTTTGTTTTTTTGAGAAAGAGAGTGCAAGTGAGCTGGGTGGGGTGGGGAGAAGGACAGAGAGAGAGGGAGAGAATCTTAAGCAGGCTCCACACCCAGTGCAAAGCCCAGAGGCAGGACTCAATCTCACAACCCTGAGGTCATGATCTGAGCTGAAACCAAGAGTCAGATATTTAACTGACTGAGCCATCCAGGCACCCCGTGTAACTGTATGTAGGTTTTTTGAAAGCCATACCATGGGAGTCATTTTCAAAGCAGAGGAAACCATGTAAGCCCTAGGGCACAGAGTTGTGAAATACTTCTGTATTGAGGGAACCATATCTAGCTGGGAATGGCTGAATCATCAAATGGTGTGGTAAGAAGAAAGTGAAAAAGTGAGCAAGGAGAAGTGAATCTGGGGCCCTACACACCATGTGAGGTGATACACAGCCAATCAGGGATTGTAGGCTCTCCTGGAAGTCTGGTAATACTTTATCTCTTCTACACATCTTACTGTCCTCTCAATCATAGCTGATGATCTCCCTGAGACAATAGAAAACGATTAGAATGGAACTTCCTCATTTCCACATACTAAATCATTACTCTCATCTGCATGTGTACCCATGGACTCCTTTTTGCCCCTGGTCACCAGGGAGCGGGTATTCTTTTGAGCAAAGGTCACTTTCTACCTGGCTACCAGGTACCCTCCACCCCCCACTCCTACTCAATATTTTGCTGCCTCAGATATCCCCTCTTTCTCTCTATCATCACCGTTTCTCTCTCCATTGCTTCATTCCCACCAATCTACATGCTCTGTTATTTCTCATCTTAAAAACACTTTTTCCTGACCCCATGTCCCCCTCGCACAACCACCTCATTTCTCTGTTCTATGCAACAAAAGTTCTTGAAAGAATTATTTATTCAAATTTTCTTTACTTCTCATCTTTCAAAATTTACTAATAGGTAATATATGTACATGGAGTTAGATTACTTCTATTTCTATACTTTAGCCATCGAGCTCCCCACTCCCTGGAGGCAAAAACTATTACCAGTTTCTTACATAATTCTTTCAGAGATAAACTATAAATTCAAATACATATAGTATATATGTATGACACAAAACAAAGGTGGCCCCTAATGTAAACTATGGACTTTAGTTAATAATAATGTATCAATACTGGTTCATCAATTGTAATAAATATACTACACTAAAGCAAGATATTAATAATTAGGGAATATCTGAACAGGGGGAAAGGGAATATATGGGAACTTTGATATTAGCTGCTCAATTTCCTGTAAGACTAAAACAACTCTAGATCTCTAAAACAACCTGTAGTCTATTAATGGGGCACCTGATTGGCTCAGTCAGTTAAACTTCCAACTCTTGATTTTGGCTCAGGTCATAATCTCAGGGTTGCAAGATCAGGCCCCACGTTGGGTTTAGCGCTGGGTGTGGAGCCTGCTTCAGATTCTCTCTCCCTCTCCCTCTCCCTCTGCCCCTATTCCCCCTCTAAAATAAATAAATAAATCTTAAAAAAAAAAAAAAAAAGAAAACAGAAGAATGCTAGGAATAATAAAGATGAAAGCAAGAACTAGTTCTTTGAAAAAAGCAAATAGTAAAAGAGATGAACTGTTAGCTAATAGAGGAAACTTTATGAGGAAGGTGTTGGATGGAGATTTACTTTAAAAAATTAAAAAAAATAATTTATTATTACATATTTCAGGTATACCAAAAGGCACAAACAATAATGAGGCATGCCTGTGAAACCATCAGCAATCTAAAGAATGAAACATAATCAAAAAAAGCATTTGAAGCCCCTGTGCACTTCTTGATTTCATCTCCCTCTAGTTTCCCATTATCTTTAAATTTTAGTGTTTGTCATTCCAGTGCATTTTGTAATTTTAATTTATATACATTCCCCCAAAAGTTATATTATTTTGCATGTTTTGAATCTATAAATGCTATTTTACACTACATATTCTTCAAACTGTTTGCTTAGCCCTGTTTTTCCATGTTTATCCATGATTTATCCAGATTATCCATGTTAGGAAACATGGAACTATTTCATTCTTTTCTACCTGCTGTATGCTATTGCATACATATACCACCATTTACTTATTCTTGTTAATGTCAATTAATAGATTTTTTGCAACTATTAAGTTTTATCATCAACATTCTTGTATGCGTAGGTACTTCTTGGGGCACATATGTGAGAATTATCCTAGAAGCAGGGTAGACACATGTAATTTTACTAAATAATGCCTAATCGCTCTCCCAAGCACTTGTGCCAGTTTTGAATACAAAACAGTTCCTGTTGTTCCAACGCTCATCAACACGGAAGCAGCGAGACTTTTCACTCTACACCTCTATGTTCATGGCATTTCACGTTATGCGAATCGCTCTCACAATAAGCCAGTGGGTTAGGCATTATTATTCACATTTGCAGATGAGAAAACAAAAAAATCTCTCCGTTTTGACACAATTTTTCTTTTTTCTTAAAAAAAAAGTCTTACTCTTCAATTCGCGTATTGAACCTTTTTCCTGTCAGCTCTGGAAAGGCTGCTTGCTTGGAAAGTAGCTTTCACTGGGCCGGGTGTCCAGAGCTGGCGGCGTTCCCTACCGCTCCTCCACCCTCCCTAAAGGCTCCTCCGCACCTCCCCATCCCAAGGCAGTCGTGGCTCTGCAACGCGGTAGAAGGACAGGGTTTGGACCACTGACGACGCCGTAGTCCCCTCCTTTTCTTCCCCCAGCTTCCCCGCCCCTCTCTGTGCTCCTGGGGCGCCCTCCGCCGCGCTGGAGAAGGCGGGGTCGGAGACTTCCAGCAGCACCACTCTTCCGGATAGGCCCAGGCTTGCGGCGCCAGAGCTCTGGTCACCGGAAGTGCTGCTGTCTCTCCCTCTCCTGAGCCGCTGTCGCCGAGGTTGGAGCGCTGCCCCGGAAGTCCTCCCCCTGTCCCCCGCCCGCGGCAAACATGGCGGTAGACTCGGCGATGGAGCTGCTATTTTTAGACACTTTTAAACACCCTAGCGCTGAGGTAAGGCTTCGCGACTTGATTCCGACCCTGCTTCTCGACTTGAGGACCCTTACAAAAGGTCATTAGGCGTGCCTCGACTTTTCCTTCTGCCGATTGCCGCTTTAACTCCTCACACACACAGCCCCCTCCCCCCAGCTTGGGTGTGGGCAACCACGTCTGAGGGAGGGCGGCGGTAGCCCCCTCATTTCCCTGCTTTCCGTTAGTTCCCCTTGTCTTTGACCGAGTTGTCTGCTCAGCTTGCCTTCCTCTTTTGTTGTTGTGCTGCTGTTCCTGTCAGCTTTGGGCGTTGAAAAGGATCATGGTTCTCAGGTTTACCCCAGGTGGTGTTTGGGAGGGGTCTTGGACAGCTTGAGCTTGACAGTACAGGTGACTGAGCAGGTCACGCAGGCTTCATGGTTCCTAAATCCCTCTTCGTGGGTCCCCTTCCTAACAGGAGTTGTGCTGCCTAGATGTAACACTCGGTTTAGGATTGCGACGTTCTCCAGTTTGCCCCGAAACTTTAATCCTTATCTCTTGTTAAGATTTCACACATTGGGGCCTGAAATACTTACACGGAACGACCTTTGCGTGGAGAGTACTTGCGAAGAAAGAATTGCAGTCAAACTGTACAGCATAGTTGCATTGTTGTTTTTGAGGGGTGAAGTGGGGGTCTTGGTGGAGTAATCGTTCTGTAATAACTTGAGCGCCCTTGAACGAATGACTGGCCCTCTGATAATTAAATTGAATATAGCTGGTTAACTAAAGGTTCCCGAAAGCTGGCAACAATGAGCATTAATGAAGTCCATAGAATAAAACAACCCAGAATTCACATTTTAAAGCACTTTTACTTATCTGGAGATAGTGATGTGAGTGAATAGTTGTATCTTAATGCTTTGGCAAAATAAAAAGTTGACAACTTTGGTCTTCTGATTGTTTCAACGAATGGTTTATAGTATGTAAAGATCAAAACTTTGGAAACTTCAGCATATTTTACAAACAATGAATGAATTTGCAGTCTCATTTCTTGTGGTTCGGTTAGCTGTGCTTGTTCAATGAGCATACTTCTGTGACTGTACTTCCAGCTAGGTTTTAGAAAACTCATAGAGTTAGTAGTTGGATCAGAATAAAGCTGTTATGTGTACAGTAATAGAGAACAATTAAAAATGAGAGAAGCATATGATAAATTAGTGGCATTCTAGTTTAGGAAAATCAGCATTCATTCACTTATATATTTAAGAATCTAGTGTTTCTTCATTCATTCTTAGACATTGAGGACCAGGAGAGGATAGGACTAATTCGGGCAATGACTAAGGGAGGCTTAGTAGAGATCACATTTGACCTGAGCCTTGAAGGAAGGCTAAGGGCTTGTGGGGGATATGGAACATTGAGTTGTTTGTTCCCAAGGCGTTTTAACTAAGTATTGGAGGTTAGGTCCACAAAATTCTGATTGAAGTTAGAATGCGGTAAGTATGTAAAGAAGCAGTGGGAATCCTTTGGGGTTTATCATCTTTTTCTCTTTGTCTCTCTCTTTAAAAGTAAGCTCTATACCAATGTGGGACTGAGATCAAGGGTTGCATGCTCTACTGGCTGAGCCATCCTGGCGCCCTAGGGTTTATTGTCTTTATTCCAAAGTGCCGATTTGTGTCTGACATGTTAGGACCCCAGTCAATATTTATTTAGCTCCCTTAGGTGCTACCAATAAAGGCTGTGTGATTTCAGGGGAGGGAGAGATCACTCTTCATTTGAGAATATCAGGTAAGACTTCATCAAGGCAGTTGGCATGTGAATTTGGTCTTTGGTGGAAGAGGAAATGTTCCACAATTGTAGATAAGAAAGCAGGGCATTCATTCTCCTGGAGTAGTCAGTCCTCTGTAGAGAATGCCAAAAATCCTAATGTGAAGTGGCAGCTGGAGGGCAGTGTGAAGCCAGATCATGGAATTCCTTGAATGCCCAGCAAAGGAGTATGGACTTTATTTTGTAGGAATTAGGTAGTTTTTGAGCAGGCAAATTAATTGACTAGTAAAATACATTAAATCGATTAATTGATCAGTAATACCTAAAATGGTTCAGAAAAATTAGAGGTAGCAAATCAAGAAGAAAAAGCGAGATGTAGTGAAAGTTCCACGTTAGCAGGTAGGCAGTAATCATTGCCAGCATTTATTGAATGCTTATTTTGTGCAAGATGTAGTGCTTTGGAAATTTAAATATATTATCTCCAATCCTTTGAATGATTTTGAAAGATTCTGATCCCCAATTTATAGATAAGGAGAATGAGTGTGAGAGGTTAGGTGACTTTCCTAAAGGTGGCATAGCTGGATTAAGGCATACCAGTGCATATTTCCTGGCTCTAAAGCAGTGCTATACTGTTTCTCAGTGGGAGTAAGTAGGAGGGGATAGGCACAAGATAAATTTTGAATATAGAATTGACAGCATGGCAACTGATTGTGTGAGGAAGAAAGAGTAGTTAAAAATGGTAGAGTTCTAGTTATAGAGACTAGAGAACCGGTGGGAGCATTGATAGAAAAGTCTGACACTGGGTATAAGGGGAACAAGGTAATTTTAGTTTTTCCTGTGTTTAGTGGTACACCAGAGAGATTTGCTCAGTAGGAAGTTGGGAATCTGTTTTAACAATTACTTATGAAAAATACTTCTGAAGGTGAGGTATAGCTCGAGAAGGGGCAATACAAAGAAGAAAACAAACAAAAAACTCCCGAAATCCATTGCCCTTGCTTTCAAAGGAGTTTGTAATCTGGCAAAGAAGATAATTTATTTACATTTTCCAAGAGGAAATTTACTAAATTTTACTAAATGAATTACAAATTGTGTTTGTGGTTTTTATGTCACTTTTTAAAAAATAAATAACTTATTTTAGTGAATTTTGGTTTCATTATAGAAAAATAAAGTACAGAAGAGCAAAGGCTTTCATAGTCCCACCTTTCTTAGTCCTAGCTATGATTAACAGCTTTTTAAATTTTTTTTCCAAATCCTCTAGTAGATACATATGTGCTTAAATGTATACACTATCACCCACATTAACATACCCATAGTGTAATACTGTTTTGTGGTTTCTTTTCTCACCTTACAATATGTCTTGCATCTTTATAGATCAAGAGTTGTGCCTATATAACATTTTAAAAGTGTACTTTATTTTAAAACATTGTCTTTTTATTATCACAAGGTAACACATGTATGAGGTACAAATTCAAAAGGTACAAAAAGGTATACAGTAAAAAGTATGTCTTTTTCTTATTCCTGTCCTCTAGCCATCCTGTTTCTTTCCTTAGATATTATATATAATACCATTTTTTTGGGCTACATAATATTTCTTTGGTAGTGCTATTACTTATATATTTTCGTACATTTAGGTTTTTAACTTCTTACAGTGATGTGTTTATTTTTTTATTTCTATTTTTATTTTTTAAGTAGGCTCTATGCCTACATAGTGAAGCCCAGTGTGGGATTTGAACTCATGACCCTGAGGTCAAGACCTGAGCTGAGATCAAGAGTTGGACACTTAACCAACTGAGCCACCCAGGCACCCCAGTGCATCTTTAATTATTTATTACTTTCTAGAGTGGAATTGCTGGGTTAAACTATAGTCTTACAGGAGTGATTGATGCTAGAAAATCCTACTTCATTTTATTTTATTTATTTATTTTTTAGAGAGAGAGTGGGGGGGCGGTGGAGGGCAGAGAAAGGGGTAAAGAGGATGTTTATTTAGTTATTTATTTATGTGTTTATTTTGTGGGGAAGGAGGAAGAGGGAGAGAGAGAATCCCAAGCAGGCTCCGCACTCACTGCAGAGCCTGATGTGGGGCTAGATCCCATGACCCTGAGATCATGACCTGAGCCGATACAAAGAGTCGGGCACTTAACACACTGAGCCACCCAGGCACCCCAGTCCTACTTTTAGAGTTTCTTTAAGAAACCACTATGGAACTCAACTGAATAAAAGTAATAATGGAAGTGGTAGGAATAGATGAGATAGCTTCAGCTTACCTTTAAGGAGACTATAAAAGAGCAGAGACAATATTTTCAAGGATAGAAGAGGGAGACAGCTATAATGTGACACACAGGAACTCTTTCTGAAGGTAAATGTGTTCAGAGCCCTGGAACTCGTCCAATTTATTCTTCACATTACTGTTACCTCCATAATCATAAATCTTTCATGATTTCCCATTGCCAACCTGTGTTCCTAGGTTTATGTACTCCTGTAGATATCTTTTTTTTATTTTTAAAATTTTATTATATTATTTTTTTAGATTTTATTTATTTGTCAGAGAGAGAGAGAGCACTCACACACAAGCAGGGGGAGTGGCAGGCAGAGGGAGAAGCAGGCTCCCTGCTGAGCAAGAAGCCTGAGGTGGGACTGGATCCCAGGACCCTGGAATCATGACCTGAGCTGAAGGCAGACACTTAACCAACAGAGCCACCCAGGTGTCCCGATATCTTTTTTTTTTTTTTAAAGATTTTATTTATTTGAGAAAGAGAGAGAGCACACATGAACTGGGGGAGGAGCAGAGGAAGAAGAGGGAGAAGCAGACTCCCTACTAAGCTGGGAGCCTGATGTGGGGCTCGACGTGGGGCTCAGTCCCAGGACTCTGAGATCATGACCTGAGCCGAAGTCAGACACTTAACTGACTAAATCACACAGGCGCCCCTGTACTTCTCAAGATATCTTAAGCCCCTACTTCATTGTAATATTTTTAACTCTCTGAAAACACAATTCAATCAGCTTTTATTAAGCACTTATTAAAGTCCTTCATTCATTAAATGAGTTAAATGAAGCACTTATTAAAAGTCTTTCATTCATTAAATGAATAAGCACTATGACTGTAACAGTAAACTGAGACTTGGTTCTTGTCTTCTTGAAATACCACTCTAATGGGAGAGAGAAAAGAAGTGATTACAATTTAGTTTGATATGAGGCTTTGGATTCACAAGGAGAGGCACGTATTTAGACTTGCTCTGGCACAGCTTTCAAGAGAAAGTTGACCTCTAAAAGGAGGTGGGACAGAGGAGTGTGGGAGCAGAGATAATAGCATGAGTGGGGCATGAAGGTGAGAAAGAGCATGGTATGTTGGGGCTATAAATTTAGAGTGATAAGAAGAGACTGTACTTGTTTATTAGACAAGGAATTTGGCCTGGGGACATTAAGGAACAGGGGAGTGATACATACTTTCTAGAAGGACTACACTGCAATAGGAGAATGGAGGGGGACAAGGAAGAAGCATAAAACCGGTTAGGATCCTATTGCTGGAATCCAGATTAGTGTGAATAGTATCTAGAATTAGAAAAGTGACAGCATAATGGAGAGAAATACACAGATTTTAAAAAAAGATTTTATTTATTTGAGAGACAGAGAGAGCACGAGCGGGCAGGGGTGGGGAAGGGCAAACAGAGAGAGAGGAGCAGACTCCATGCCTGAGCAGGGAGCCCGATATGGGGCTCGATCCCAGGACGCTGGGATCATGACCTGAGCTGAAGGCAAACACTTAACTGACTGAGCCATCCTGGCGCCCTGAAATACGCAGGTTTTTAAAGATTATTTATTTATTTATTTATTTGAGAGAGAGAGGGCAGAGTGTGTGAGAACATGAGTTGGGGGGGCGGTAGGGGCAGAGGGAGAGGGACAAGCAGGCTCTCCGCTGAGCAGGGAGCCTGATGCAGGGCTTCATCCCAGGACCATTGGGATTATGACCTGAGCCGAAGGCAGACGCTTAACCAACTGAGCCACCCAAAGTGCCCCAAGAAATACACAAATTTGAGAGCTATTTAGAGGTTTAATCAATAGGACTTGATGTTTAAATGAATGATTTAGGTGAGAGAGAATGAGAAAGAAGCAAAGGATGATAATTGGCCATTGTGTGGATGGTGTTGTTATCACCGATATAGAATATTTCAGTTTTGGACTTGTTGAGTTTGTGGTGCCAGAGGGACACTGAAGTGGAGATGTCTGGTTGGCAGTTGGTTATTGTGGTCTGGGGCTTGGGAGAGAGGTCCTAAATGGTGAGTTAGATTTGGAGTTGACAAATGGCAATGGATAAAAATTTTATTTCTTGTAATTTTATTGATTATATTTAGCTACTCTGCCCTACTTCTCTTTGTCTCCCATTTCCCCCTGTAGCCGTGGTGAACTATGCTTACAGTTTCTTGAACCTTCCAAGTTTTTGTTTGCATTCCTTATGTGCATGCTTCTCCCTTTGCTTGGAAAGTTGTTCCCTCTACTCCTTTGCCACCCATTCTTGTTTTCCTTTAAGACTTACTTAGCTCAGGTGCTACTCTTTTGGGAAATCTTTCCTGATACTCCTCTTTTCCTCCCCACAAATTTTTGCCCACAACCTGAGTTAGGTGAGTACTTCCTTTGACTTTGCCCAGTATCTTGTGTGAGTCTTAGCATAGCAATATGTGTTTGTCTACCACAATAGATAGTCTCTTCCTTAATGGCTGAAATTTATGTCTTTGTCTTGGTGTCTTTGGGACCTGGCATTCCTTGGAACATAATAGATGTTTAATAAGTGTTTAGAAATAAATATTGAATAAAGGGGGTAGCAACTTATGCAGAAACTCTTCTACTTACAAACAAAATAGATTTTGAAAGGCTGTTCATAAAACCTTAAGTTCATTTTTTTTTCCCACCCTAACTACTAATACCATTAACTAATCAGTATAGGGTAAGGTAGAGGAGGATACAGTTAATGAACTTTGTTCTAAGTTTCCTTTGTACATATATTTTTTTAAAGATTTTATTTATTTGTCAAAGCAAACGAGCGAGAGAGTGCTCAAGCAGGGAGAGCAGCAGGCAGAGGGAGAAGCAGGCTCCCCAGTGAGCAAGGAGCCCAATGTGGGGCTTGATCCCAGGACTCTGGGATCATGACCTGAGCCGAAAGCAACTGCTTAACCTACTGAGAAACCCAGGCATCCCTCGTTTGTACATATTAATGAGAACTTATAACATGTAAGCAAAGGAGCTTCTTTATAGTACAATTTATAAGTAGAGACGTTCCTTACAGGGGTGCCTGGGTGGCTCAATTGGTTAAGTGTCCAACTCTTGGTTTCAGCTCAGGTCATGATCACAGAGTCGTGAGATCGAGCCCTGTGTCACTCTGTGCTCAGTACGGAGTCTGTTTGAGGTTCTCCCTCTCCCTCTCCTCCTCCTCTTGCTTGTGCGCGCTCTCTTTCTCTCTCTCAAATAACTGAAATCTTTAAAAAAATAAAAGAAGTTCCTTACAGGAAGGAAACATAGACCAAAGTTTGAGACAAAATGCTAATTTCTTTTATGTTTATCTGTTATAGTGTTTGTGGAATATCTACACTACATTTGTAATAATTAAGATACAAGTTCAGCTGCTGTCACAAAAGTCAAAATAACAGTGGATTTGATAAAATAGGATTTTCTCTCAATCTAGTTGTAAGTATTCTAGGGCTGATATGACAGCTCCACAATGTCAGGGACCCAGCTTCCTTCTTTCGTGTTCCTCTGCCATCCTTAAGAGTATTGCCTGTATTGTCCAAGGTAGCTCACCCATACCATCAGTGTTCTAGAAAGGCAGCAGAATTTTGGAACTAGAGGTAGGAGTTTTTGAAGTCTGAACCTTCCTTTTAAGGACATGATCCAGAATTGCCTGCATCATTTCCATTTCTATCCCATCAATCAGAATTTATTTATTTCTTTATTTTCCATCGATCGGAATTTAGTGATCACATGTACACACTGGCTTCCAGGAGTCTGGGAAATCCAGTCTTTAGTTCACTTGTGCCCAATTCAGGCTTTGTTAGCAGAAGAGGAAAGTGAGTATTGGAAGACAGCAGTCAGCTTCATTTTGCATTCATCCTGTTTATTTTATATCTTTGAGAGTTTTAAAATGAATTTGAATAGTAAACATTATATTATTTTAAGATATTTATGCCTATATATTTAATCATGATCTCCGACTTTAAAAATGCAAGATTGGGAAGTCATCCTCTTTCATATTTTAGGAAAAACTAACTTGAATGGTCTTTTGGTCTGTTGATATGCATGATATTCTGTGCAGCTTTAAGAGAGACTCAGGACTCAGTCTTTCTAGATACAAATAACACGAACCATTCTCATGAATTTTGATCACTAAGTAATCATAGTCAGCTGAACTGCTAGGAAAAGTTGATGTAAGTCCAAAAACAGTGTGACAAATTCCTTTTTAAATTATTGATCACAAAAGCTATCTTTGTCTGATACTGTATCAAATAATACATAGAAATAAGTGTATGCTGAATATAAATGCTATACATTTCTTTATTGTGATAAAGAGTTTGTGGATTCTTTTCTTTTTCAAATTTCAAGAAGGGTTTATCTCAACTATTAAGTACCTAAATGACCCCCTTTGATCTCTTGATATTAGTTGGTATATATTTAAATTAAGCTAATTTAAGCATAGATCCTCAGTCTCTTCTTTGTAATTCAGAAATTCAAAAATGGCAGAAAAATCTGTCCTGAATTCATTTGGCCGTGCAATCTGATTTGAACTGACATGGTAGTTATAATCTTTATTTAGTACATCTAGTTGCAGAAATATTAATGTTTGATTACAAGGTACTGCCCCAGGGGTAGCGGGTGTTAAGAAATATGCAGTATTTGTATTATATTACCTTTCTAAAAACCCAGTAAGTCAGGATTGTGAAAGGCATCTTTCACAGTAAGGGATTGTGGGTCTGTATTGGCTTAAGTAGAACGTCAGCAGAGAGGCAGATATGGTGCAGAAAATGTTAGTACACACATGGAGAGATTTAACTAGGTACGTTTTATCATCAGCTATTTTCAAAACAATGATTTCTACAGTATTATAAATAATAGCACTGTTTTAATGATATGGAATTTAAGAATATTTTTGACATTCTGAAAGAAACAAATTGAAGATGAGTAAATTTTGAACAGTTTGCTTACAGTATGTCCTTCTCCTTCCCTTTTTTTTAAAGCAAAGTTCTCATATAGATGTAGTTCGTTTTCCATGTGTGGTTTATATCAATGAAGTCCGAGTCATACCCCCAGGAGTGAGAGCCCATAGCAGCCTGCCAGATAATAGAGCATACGGGTAAGTCATCTTTCTTTTTAGAAGTGTTTGTGACTAAAGATTGTCCTAGGCATACTCTTAAATATAAAAATTTAAGGTAATCTTTTGGAGGTAAAAAAAAAAAAACAAAAAACAACAACCTAAAACTTTATTCAGTTATGGTTATATTATGTTACATTTAACAGACTATAGGCTTTCTGTATAATCCATGTATCATAAATATAAAAAGAGCAATTTTTTGATCTAAGTACTAGATGGAATTTTTTTCTTCATTTATTTTTTAATTGGTGAAATAGGTTTTTATTTTCTAAAATATTCTAGTGTGGCACAATCTGGTAGATAAAGGTTTTTTTTTTGTTGTGTTTTTATTTTTTGGATGAAGTATTTTTAACCTGTTTTTTTCCTTGAAAATAAATAAGAATTAGTCTGAATATTTAGAAATATATCTTTTATATTATTTTATAATATCAGTTTTCATGACTTAATGGTGATCTTCTTAGCCTGATACATGTGTCTTTTTATAAATTTTAGTTTCACATTATCCTTTAGTTGTAATTAGCAAGTAGTTGTTTGATGCTTTCTCTTTCTTAGGCTTTGTGGGAATAAGCAAAATGTAAGACATGGTCCCTGATGTGGTGTTGATAACTTCAACAGCTGACCTAAAACAGAGAAATTTGATCTTTGTTGTAACAAGAATAATCGTTATCATCTTATTTTAATTACATGAATTGGAAGTATAAGCCAAATTTTGGTTGTGGATGCATGAATATATATAATACATTTATTTATGTGCGTTTTTAGCTTATACTCTCAATACCATATTTCAGTATGTACGTGCTGTGATAGGTTAATTTCTGTTACTTGTAAGAGTTAAACCAGCTGCTTAGTAGTCAGTGTTATGGTACAAGATTCAAAGTTAAAGGCTCATTTTTTCATAATTATGAAATGTAGTTGGCTATTTGTAAAAATAGATATAAAATCTTCAGAGGTTTTCAGGTCATTCAAAAGTAAAACACAAAACAAAGAGTGTTTAATGTTTATAATGAGAAATCATAATTTACCTCATATCTCTTTTTCCATGTTTAAGGAAATTAAAACTTATGTTTTCCTATAATTTCTTCCTATTTTTTCCTTTAAAGGAGGTGTGTGTAGAATGGAAAAGGTGGGAGAATGATAGTGTATCTAACAGTTTTCTCTAATTGTACTGCTTTGGGTCAAGGAAATCTGTTAGTTATCTATTGCTAAATAACAAATTATAGCAAAATTAGCAGCCTAAAACAGTAAACATTTATTATTTCACACTATTTCTGAGGGTCAGGAAACCAGAAGTGGCTTAGTTGGCTCAAGTTCTCTCATGATGTTATAGTCAAGATATAGGCCAGGGCTGAATTCTCAGAAGATTTGGCTGGGGCTGGAGAATTTGCTTAGAAGCTCACTCAAATGGCTGTTGTCAGGAGACTTCAGTTCCTTGCCAGGAGATCTTCTGTATGCGGCTGCTCATGTCTCAGCATGGATTCCTCCAGAGCGAGTGATCCAGGAGTGAGAGAGCTTGCATATAACTTAATGTCAGAATTGGCATACTGTCATTTTTACCATATTCTGTGGATTACATATTCTGCTGGTATGGTGTGGGAGGGAACCACACAAAGGTGTGAATACCGGAAACGATTGGTCTTTGGGGGCTATCTTTGACACTGGCTAGCTCAGCAGGCAAAATGGATCTCTGCCATTGGCTGCAATTGGTAGGAGTATTGTTACATATTCCATCCTCTTTCTCTCTTCTGTTTCTTAGCTGGGGGTGAATGGCAGTTCATGTTTTAATAATTCCAAATACGAAATTATCAGGAACAACTTTATACATGATTAATATGTTATAGAACAGTAAAATGAAGTATTGATATAGTCATGCAAATGTAAGATGTCAGGAAATAATGTTAGAGATCAAGTGATATTTGTACAGCATACTTTGCAGTGGTGTTTTTCTCATTATAAAACTCAGAAATGTATAGGTAAAATTAAAATCCCTTTAATTCCTCCATCCTGAGAAGATCCTTACATTTGATGCTTTGTGTTTTTTTTTTTTTTTAAGATTTTATTTATTTATTCGACAGATAGAGACAGCCAGCGAGAGAGGGAACACAAGCAGGGGGAGTGGGAGAGGAAGAAGCAGGCTCATAACGGAAGAGCCTGATGTGGGGCTCGATCCCATAACGCCAGGATCACGCCCTGAGCCGAAGGCAGACGCTTAACTGCTGTGCCACCCAGGCGCCCCTGATGCTTTGTGTTTTTTAATGTATATGTATATGTTTGTTTATTTCGTTATTTTTTGTAAATGTGGCATCTTATGTGAGGTTAGGTTTTAGAGTCAAGTTTTAAGATGAAAGTATAGTGCAGTCAAATTATTTTATTTTTATTAAAAAAAAGATTTTATTTATTTATTTGTCAGAGAGAGAGAGAGCACAAGCAAGGGGAAAGGCAGGCAGAGGGAGAAGCAGGACTTGATCCCAAGACCCTGGAGTCATGACCTGCGCCAAAGGCAGATGATTAACCGGTTGAACCACCCAGGCGTCCCACCACTGATTCTTTAAATCACTTTTCAGTGACTGACATCTGAGTGTTTGGGGCCTCAAAAGTAAAGAATTTGCATTTGAACCCTTTTTCCTTTCCTTGAGGTATTGAAAGCCAGGGTCTAGTTTGAAGAAGGATAGGAGGGAAAGACTAGAGATGTTGAGCACATATATAGTTGAATTTGGGTAACATAAAGGTATGCTACTCTGATCTAACTGTACACTATTTTGTGTATTTATTATACTTAACATTACATCAGGACTACTTTCACATCATTAAATATTATTTGAAAATATGATTTCTAATGTTTGCATAATCGAATGAATGAATGTACAGTAGTCCCCCCTTATCCACGTTTCACTTTCCGGGTTTCAGTTACCCGCGGTCAACCGCAGTCCAGAAGCAGATGATCCTCCTTCTGACAGATCGTCAGAAGGTCAGTAGTAGACTAACGCTAAGTCACAATGCCTGTGTCACTCACCTCACTTCATCTCATCACAGAGACATTTTATCATCTCATATCACAAGAAGAAGAATGAGTTCAGTACAATAAGATATTTTGAGAGAGACCACATTCATATAACTTTTATTATGGTATATTATTATAATTGTTCTATTTTATTATTAGTTGTTAATCTCTTACTGTGCCTAATTATAAATTGTAGGTTTATATATATATTTATGTAGGTACATATATATGAGAAAAAACAGTATATATAGGGTTCAGTACTATCCATGGTTTCAGGCATCCATTGGGCCTTGGAACGTATCCCCTGTGGATAGCGGGGTACTACTGTACTGTAGTTTATTTGGCTAGTTTCCTGTGTGGGGATCATTAGGTGTTTTTTACTTTTCAAATTACAAGTAAGAGTATGATGAGCATCCTCTTGAAAAAAATCTTTGTATAACAATGTTTCCATAGAAACACTTCCTAGAAAAAAAGCATTTCTGGATCAAACGGTGTGAACATTTTCACATTCTCCTGAATTTTATTGCCATATTGCCTTTCAGAACAATTGCACCTGTTTTTACTTCTATCAGTGCATGAGGGAACCTGTTTGATATACTCTGGGCATTACACTTTTTACCATTTGGATTTTTTGTATATAAGCAATAAAGTATGTGGTATTTAAAATCAAGGTTTTTAGTTGAGTCTAAGGAATTTCAGCCAAGGGTGAAATATATATCAAGTAAGATTTAATTCTAACACAAATTAAATAGGCTTTATACTTAACTATATAAATCTACAGAATCAAAATATTTATGTAAATTGTTGCTACACAAATAGGAATTTAGGCTTTAAATCACAATTTAGGGCTCTGATGCTAAAATTATTATGATCTTGTATTAATGTGGGCTAAGTTGAAATCAAATTGTAATTATATAATTTGAAGTTAGTTAACTCCTGATTCTTTTTGCTAATGGAAGGGAATCATGCTATAAATAATTATGAAATTAGATGTCACAATTAATTAGCATTTGCCCTTATAATACATTAAAATTTAAAAATATTTACGTGTTATTAGAATCGTCCAAGTAGCAGGCTAAAGATACTTGATTATTAAAATTTCACTTTCAGTGATACTCAAAGTGAATAGTTCCCTACTTGAGAATGGATATGAATAAAATTATGGAAGATACTATAATTAACTGCATATTTTTATTTAAATCTTAAGATAGAATTCTGCAATTGCTCTTCAATTTGTACTTACTTTGTGTTTTGTTTTAATTTAGGAACTGATTATTGCCAAGGCTGACGTTTCAACTTTGTTTTATTCACAGGGAGACCTCTCCGCACACATTTCAATTAGACTTATTCTTTAACAATGTAAGCAAACCCAGTGCCCCAGTTTTCGATAGGTTGGGAAGGTATGTACCTACTAGGTAATTTTACCAGAAACTCAGGAGTTAATAGGCAAACCTTTTTATTCTTTAGATAGAAGAAAAGGATTTATTTGACCAGTTGGCATTAGTAAAGAAATGTCAAGCTCTTAGGAAGATGCTGAGTTTCTTTGTAAAATAAAATTTTAAATGTATGAAACATTAGCCATCTTTTGTTTGCTTTTTGTTGGTGTATACATTTCTTATACATACCAAATGATTTGATAATCTTATTTGAAAAAAATTGCTTTTTAATTTCTTTAAAAGAACTGTATAAACACATTGAGAGCTAATAATTTGTGTCTTACATCACACTGCTACATAATAAAATTCCGTAGTCATATTTTGTAAAGTGAGAATTTTGTTAATGAAACCCCCATGTTGGATTATTTAATACATGCTCAGTATTATTAAAACTAGTTGTTTTGATATCTGCAAAAATAATTGACCATTAAATGAGTTTATTTAGAATTCATTTATAAAATAAAAAAATTTAAAGGTGGCTTAAAAATGGAAAAATTTCTATACTTGTCTAGGAAGTAACAGTTTTTTAGATTTCACTTGTATTTACTTGATCCTTCACTCAGTTACTATTATGTTGATAATTTAACTTTAAAAAAAAAAATGAGGGGAACCTAGATAGTCTGAAGCAGCTGATTTTTAATATTATAGAATGTTTTTATGTCAGTACCTACTTAATAAATTTAGGTACTTTATTCGGTTCCATTATACATTTTTGGAAGGCTGTAATGCAGTGGTTCTCTACTTTGGCTGTATATTGGAATTACCTGGGTTTTTTGTTTTTGTGTTTTTAACCTGGGATGCTTTTAAAAAAAATACTGATACCTATCCTCATCCCAAACTAATTATTATTATTTTTTTAAAGATTTTATTTATTTATTCGACAGAGATAGAGACAGCCAGTGAGAGAGGGAACACAAGCAGGGGGAGTGGGAGAGGAAGAAGCAGGCTCATAGCAGAAGAGCCTGATGTGGGGCTCGATCCCAGATCGCCGGGATCACGCCCTGAGCCAAAGGCAGACGCTTAACCACTGTGCCACCCAGGCGCCCCCCAAACTAATTAAATCAGAATCTCTGGGGAGTTTGTTTTATACTTGATAACTTTTTGGGGGGAGTAAATTAAAACTAAACTTTGTGGTTTATTGAAACAATAATCTAGCATTTGGTTTTATTAAAACATAAAAGTTTAGAAAGACTTCTTCATGAACTGTGATGTTCAGTGTTTGAGCCTATATATTTATTCCTACTCTTTTGGCAGCCTGGAATATGATGAGAATACTTCTATCATCTTTAGACCCAACTCAAAGGTAATTGCAGAAATCAGTTTTCATCTTGTTCCTACAGTTTGTTTTCACTTTCATTGAAAATTTTGTTCTAAATGAACCAGTGATGCAGAATATCAGCCTATTTGGTTCTAGTGCTGCAGGTTAACATCATTTCTTGTCTGATTCCTCTTGTGTCTAGAAGCTATTTTAAAATGGAGCAAAGGCAATGTAATGTCATTGTCTACCCATAAAGCTCTTTCTTCCTCTAATTCTAATGTGAGTCAGGAAGAGGCCAGCATTTGTGCTTTCTCTTCTTTCCTTTAGGTGAGCAAGTTCAGAAGATGACAGGAAGGTAAATTGTTATTAGATACTACTGTGCCTTAAGTTTCTTAACAGATATGTATTTTATATCTCTTCCTTTCTTATCAAAAGTATGCCTTTTTTCTTGATTTACAAAATGCCATTCTGAAAGCATCTAGAAGAGCTAAATCACGGGCAATCAGAAATATAAAAATAACTGTGATCTAATATGGGACTACTCAGCCTGTTTGCTTTTTTGGTGGGGATGTAGGTATCTAATCCTCTACATTCTGTTTAGACCAAAAATTATCCTCCTTATCTCTTAATTTGTCTTCCAGTGGGGCTTCTGTTTAGAATCTGTTGATCCCTGGGGTAGTCTTTGAGCCTTTCTTCTGGCCCCCAGTTTCCCTTTACTGGAGTTTACTAGAGTTAGCAAGGAAAATAATAATTTCTTTCTTCCTTATGCCTTTAGAAGGGGCCCATTACTACTTATTACTTCATCTTTACTCAACATGGTAGAGTGGAAAGAGCTCAGAAGTTAGGGGCTTTGTTTTCTAGTTCAGATTCTTCTGCTGACACTCTGATTTTCTTACTTGTGGATGATATTCACTCCGGCTACCTTATAGTTATTGTGAAAATACGGCAATTAATGTAGATAAGTATTGAAAAACAAAAGAAAATATTGAGGATTGATGGCATTGATAAAGTCTTTGATCTTTTTATTTATTTTATTTTATTTTTTTTTAAAGATTTTTTTTATTTATTCGACAGAGATAGAGACAGCCAGCGAGAGAGGGAACACAAGCAGGAGGAGTGGGAGGGGAAGAAGCAGGCTCAAAGCAGAGGAGCCTGATGTGGGGCTCGATCCCATAACGCCAGGATCACGCCCTGAGCCGAAGGCAGACGCTTAACCGCTGTGCCACCCAGGCGCCCCAGTCTTTGATGTTTTTAGGAGAAAGTTTCTTTGCAAAAATACTTTAATACTTCTGGTTACCCTTAGTTTTTAAATACAATGTGGGTGTTTGAAATATACCTGCATGTATGAGTTGGGCATGTAAAAAGAATGCTGTACAATTTTATGGACTTCATAATTCTTTAGGGAGGGCACAGTTTGGGCCTTTGTGCACCGCAACCTCTAACTATTGGGGTTTAATTTATTAATTGGCAGTAACTCCCACTTAATTTTGTTCTCTCTCATTTTTATTCTCTTGATTGGGAATCTGGTTATGCTTTTTTGAACAGAGTTGACATCAGGTATCAGACAGGGGAGATGTAGTCTTGAGACAGGTTTAGGCAATTCTGGAGGGCCATTTGAAAGCTATGCCTTTGGGTAAATTTCCACCAATGTTGACCTTTGCAGTTTCAGCATACTTTTAAAGACTTCAGTTTAACCACAAAGTAATTTGATGTCAGTTTACTTTTGGCATATTAAAACATTAACTTGAAAGATATTTTCCCCCAACAAATTAGGTGAATACTGATGGTTTGGTGTTAAGAGGCTGGTATAATTGTCTGACACTGGCAATATATGGATCAGTGGATAGAGTGATAAGTCATGACAGAGACTCTCCACCTCCACCACCACCACCTCCACCTCCTCCCCAGCCACAGCCAAGTTTGAAAAGGAATCCAAAACATGGTGAGAATTTTAAATTTGTCTTTGTCAGTGACACTTATGTTTATTATAGTAGGAAAAGGTAATTCAAATAGCTCTTTCACCCTTTGAACCTTCCTTAAAACTTGAGAAGATATCATTGTTAGTCTCCCAATTCTTTCCTGTAGGAGTTTCTTTTTATGCTGAGTGGTTACATTTTATTTTCTTCCTCTAGTTTCCTAGAATGCTTTTTGAATTGACCTGAGGTTTTTTATTTAAAATATGTAAATGTAATCCAGTAGTTACTCATGGTTTAATATCAAAATTATCTCCGAAGAATTTGAGGAATAGGCAGTAAGTTTGGTATATATTCTTAGAATACTCATGTATTTTTTTTTTCAGGAGTGCATTTCAGATTTGGTTAGATGTCTAAATGCAGATTTTTTCCCCCATTTTTTTAAAGGATTTTAGTTATTTATTTATTTGAGAGAGAGAGAGAGAGAACATGGGCGGGGGTCAGATGGAGAAGCAGACTCCCTGCTGAGCAGGGAGCCCCGATGCGGAACTCAGCCCCGCGACTCCAGGATCATGACCTGAGCCGAAGGCAGTCACTCAACCAACTGAGCCACCCAGGCGCTCAGATTTTTCCCCATTTTTGAGAACCTTTTGCTCATTAACTGGAGGCGAGAAAAATAACTCTATTAAATTTCAGTGGCTTTCCTTCTATAAAGCAGGTAGCTGGACTTCTGTTTCCCAGGATCTCTTCTCCTTATTCCAGTATCGTTCACCATAAGCTGTTGAAATAAGGAGATTCAGGAATACATTTTGAAATTATAATTGAGGTAACTAGGGAAAAGTATTTTGCTTTACAATGAACATTTTATGAGCCAATAAAATGACCTCCTCTTAAGCATGATGTAATGTGGTGTGAGCTCTTTGTCTCTGATAGTCACACACTGTATTTTCATCTCTTTTCTTTTTTAAAGATTTACTTATTTATTTTAGAGAAGGGAGAGGGGCAGAGAGGGAGAAAGAATCTTTTTTTTTTTTAATTTAAATTCAGTTGATTAACATATAATGAGCTGAAACCAAGAGTCGGGATGCTCAACTGTCTGGGCCCAGGCCCCGGCGCCCGGCACCAGTTTCATCTCTTTTCTTAAATCTTACCTGCTCAGTAAAGTTAATCTTTCACTTTTCTTTTTTAAAGACTTACCCATTTATTTTAGAAAGAGAGAGTGAAAGCTTGGGGCAGAGGGTGAGATGGGGAGGGGGCAGAGGGAGAAAGAGAGGGAGATCCTGAGCAACTCCCTGCTGAGCATGGAGCCTTACAACATGGGGCTTGTTCTCAAGACCCATGAGATCATGACCTGAGCGAAAACCAAGAGTCGGAGGCTTAATCGACTGAGCTATCCAGATGCCCCATCACTTTTCTTTCCCTTTCTCTTTCTCTCTCTCTTTTTTCTTTTCTTCTCTTTTTCCTTCCTTCCTCCCTCCCTCCCTTCTTTTCCTCCTTCCCTTCCCTCCCACCCTCCCCTCTTTTCTCTTTCTTTCTTTCTTTTGATTTTATTTATTTGACAGACAGAGAGAGTACAAGCAGGGGCAGTGGCAGGGAGAGGGTCTTAATCACAGTGCCTAAATATATAGTGGCTACTCAAAATTTTTGTTTAATTTACTGACTTGTTTTAAATTGACACTTGTGCTCATACATTTTCTGTATATGAATGTATGTATGTTTTTAGTTTTTTATTTTGAAACAATTGTAGATCCATAGGAGGTTGCAAAGAACTGCATGAGGAAGTCCTATGCACTCTTTCCCCAGGTTCCCCCATTGATAACATCTTTTACAACTGTAGAACAATATCGAAACAAAATTCTCTAAGAGCTTGTTCAGATTTCGCCAATTGTACGTGCACTTGTGTGTGTGTGTGTGTGTCTGTGTAGCTGTATGCAGTTTTATGTTATATATAGCCTTTCATAATCAAGTATCTTGATTGTACCATCAAGTTATTCTGGTGTTATTCTTTAATAGCTACGTGCGTGCCACCCATCCCTAAGCTTTAGCAATCACTAATCTGTTCTCCAACTCTATAATTATATTATTTCATGAATATTACATAAATGGAATCAGGTAGTAGGTATCTTTTTGAGATTGGCTTTTTCCATTCATAATTTCTTTGAAGTTCATCCACTTTGTTGTGTGTATCAATAGTTCATTCTTTTTTATTGCTGAGTAGTATTACTTAGTATGGATATATCATGGTTTATTTAACTGTTCAACCCCTGAAGGACACTTAAGTAGTTTCCAGTTTTTGACTTTCGCAAATATTATTCAGCTGTTATGAACAGCTTTTTGTGTACATCTTCCTGAGGAAAGTAAGTCTTCATTTCTCTGGGATAATGCCCAGGAGTATATTTTAATATGTGGGAACTCACAAATTCTAACTTTTTTTTTTTTTTTAACATTTTAATGATTTTTTGTTATATTATGTTAGTCACCATACAGTACATCCCCAGTTTCCGATGTAAGGCTCGATGATTCATTAGTTGCTTATAACACCCAGTGCACCATGCAATACATGCCCTCCTTACTACCCATCACCAGCCTATCCCATTCCCCCACCCCCCTCGCCTCTGAAGCCCTCAGTTTGTTACTCAGAGTCCATAGTCTCTCATGCTTCATTCCCCCTTCTGATTACCCCCCCTTTCTTTATCCCTTTCTTCCCCTATCGATCATCCTAGTTCTTACGTTCCATAGATGAGAGAAATCATATGATAGTTGTCTTTCTCTGCTTGACTTATTTCACTTAGCATTATCTCCTCCAGTGCCATCCATGTTGTAGCAAATGTTGAGAACTTGTTCTTTCTGATAGCTGAGTACAAATTCTAACTTTTATAATATAAGTTAACTAGTAAAATTTGTTAGATTTTGGAAAGGAAAAGTTTATCAATAAATTCCGAAGATGAAAAACGCAAACAATTAACAGCATTTTTGTCATGCATTCATTTCACTTTGTTTTAATAATTTGAAAGTTCTTTTTTTGTCTCTATTAAAACTAGCTGATGGGGAGAAAGAAGATCAGTTTAATGGAAGCCCTCCAAGACCACAGCCAAGGGGACCAAGAACTCCTCCAGGACCACCTCCACCTGATGATGATGAAGATGATCCCATACCTTTGCCAGGTATGAATAAAATCAGCACACCCCCCACCTTGATTAGTGTTATAGTGCTTTTTGATTAAAGGAAGAAAATTAGATATAGGTAATCAAATCTTGATGAATGCCCCCCACCGTTTTCCTGTGCAGTGTTTCCTTGTGCTTTTCTGTTGGCAGGTGAACTTGTTTAAAAAAAAAAAATCAGTTCATTCATTTGAAGCTGTACCAACATTGCTTTGAAAATAAAGTGCTGTAGAGATATATACAGAAGAGTACCAGTTAAAAAAAAAGCGTTATGTATTGGGAGAGATAATAACCTGTGTACTTTTTAGCTGAAAAGAAAAGGGTTAGTTTCTGGTGTTAGAACATAAAATAGTGTACTTTACACAGTACATACTCTTAATATTTTTAAAAGCAGGTGATTCTACAGCTTTTTTAAAAAGGGTATTTATGAGCTAAATCATCCAAAGTGTCATTAAGTAGCTGTAGTATCCAGTCCTGCTACCTCATGGTATTTAAACCATTAAAATAATCTGTCTCTTAAATCTCAATTTTTCAGTGTCTGGTGATAAGGAAGAGGATGCTTCTCATAGAGAAGATTACTTTGAACCCATTTCTCCTGATCGGAATTCTGTTCCCCAGGAAGGGCAGTATTCTGATGAAGGAGAAGTAGAAGAAGAGCAGCAAGAAGAAGGAGAAGATGATGAAGATGATGTGGATGTAGAGGAAGAAGAGGATGAAGATGAGGATGATCGCCATACAGTAGACAGTATCCCTGAGGAGGAAGAAGAAGATGAAGAGGAAGAAGGTGAAGAGGATGAAGAAGGTGAAGGTGGGTTATATTTATTAGGACTTTTTGTTTTTAAGTACTAGGAACTAACTTGATGTAGCTTTGAGCAGTGCAAGAGAATTTAGAACAAAAAGATAAATGGCTTTCAAGAAACTCAAAGGATAGAATGTAGCTGGGCCTCAAGACTTGACTAGAACTGGGAACCCATTTTTTGTTTGCTTTATGTTTCTACTTTATTTTCTCTCTGTCAGCTAACTGTTGTTTCTCTGTTCACCCCACAGGTTTAATCTCCTCTTTTTAACCAACCAGCCTAATCTACCCGGCTGTATCTCAGTCTTATTTGCATTTTCCTGGGAGAAAGGTTGTTTGGCTTACTACAGTATCAGTTGCTCCTTGGTACCATCAGTTTTGGCTAGGGAAGCAAGATCATGTAGCAAATACCTGATGATTAGAGATTTGGTGGGCTGTTTTTGGAGTAAGGAGTGGTGCTATAAGCTGGATGGAATTCCTAAAGATGTCTGCCATCTAGATACTCTAGCAAAATGCTATATTTTTAGAAATTCAGGGAAAAAAATTCAACTATACAGGGTTGTATGATAGCATGATGCAGTACTCTGATTAGGCTTTACTTTTCTTTGAAAGCGAAAAGTGAGAGATATTCAAACTAATTGACTCTTTATTTGTCCAAGAAATAGCATGTAATGTTAAAGCATTTATGTAAAATGACAGACAAACTGCCTTATTTTTTTCTAAAATAGTGAAGGTAAGGATGATTTTACATGAGAGTAGATTTTGGTATCACAGGGGCCCCTTTATGGACTAGAAATAGTTAGGTTATTGAGTGATACTTTTTTAGCCTCCCCCATTTCCAGAGTAGCAAATAATACTTTTTGTACTTACTGTATTTGGCAAATAGTAGTTAGATTTCAGGCAGGCTTTTTCTTAATCATTTTTGTAGAAAAGATGAGAGAAAGAGGCTGGTTTATTTGGTCTTTAATAGAAGATATCTGGCTTAACCCGGAGTCAGGCCTCTGTAAGCCCTTATCTTTTCAGATATCATAAGTATATGGCTAAGGCTAACTTGTTTTGAGCAAAAGAATGTCAAAAGATGGCTGATGCTGGAGAACATTTCCTTTTCTTACATAAACTGTTACTACTCATGCCAATTTTCCCACAGCCAGGCAATAGCAGTATTAAAAAGTAAAACCATATTTTCTCTCTAATCTTATTTTTTTTGAAATAGAGGAAAAAGTTGCACATGTATAATGATAAGAAAGCTCTGTTTTGGCCCAGCTGAGCATTTTCAGTGATCAACTTTTCCATAAAAATAAAATGCAGACCTAAGAAACTGTGTGATAGGTAAACGAAGAGAAATGAAAATTCAGGAATATGAAATTAATGTTTAAAAAGAACTTAAAGTGTTTTCACTGAAAATATTTGGTTTAGTTTTGTGATTATGGCATTATTAGTTAAATTTAATCTTTCCCTTCAATTTTTTTTTCATCTTAAAAATACTTAAAAATGCTCTCATGAGGCTAAGGTTAATTTCTTCCCTTTTGAGAGAGGTATTTTTGTTACTTTATGACATTTCTAATTTTATTTCTGTAGCAGAGTTAGTTGTAAAGTTGAACAGATAGAAGACTTTGCTTATGAAGTTTCTCATTAATTCTATTAGAAATTTAAAAATGTTGGTAATTGTCAGTAAGATGTTGGGGCAGAAGTTAATTTTGTTGAAAAATCATTAATTCTTATTTTTTTGCCATACTACTAAATAAAATATATTTTTTTGATTAGGTAGATTTTTTTTCATTAAACGACAGTGATGTAATATTTAAATATTATTCAAACTGATTTTCAGGGGATGATGGTTATGAACAAATTTCCAGTGATGAAGATGGAATTGCTGACTTGGAACGTGAAACCTTTAAGTATCCGAACTTTGATGTTGAATACACTCCTGAAGACTTAGCTTCAGTTCCTCCTATGACATATGATCCATATGACAGGGAGCTTGTACCACTTTTATACTTCAGCTGTCCCTACAAGACTACTTTTGAAATTGAAATCAGTAGAATGAAGGATCAAGGTCCAGATAAAGAAAATTCAGGGGCAGTAGAAGCTTCAGTGAAGTTAACTGAACTGTTAGATTTGTATCGGGAAGATAGAGGTGCAAAATGGGTAACAGCTTTAGAAGAAATTCCAAGTTTAATAATAAAAGGATTAAGTTATTTGCAGTTGAAAAACACAAAACAAGACTCTCTTGGCCAGTTGGTAGACTGGACCATGCAAGCTTTAAATTTACAAGTAGCTCTTCGCCAGCCCATTGCCTTAAATGTCCGACAACTCAAAGCTGGGACCAAATTAGTGTCCTCACTAGCAGAATGTGGGGCTCAAGGAGTCATGGGATTGTTACAAGCAGGAGTAATCAATGGATTATTTGAGCTCCTATTTGCTGATCATGTCTCATCTTCCCTTAAGTTAAATGCTTTTAAAGCTTTGGACAGTGTGATTAGTATGACAGAAGGAATGGAAGCTTTTTTAAGAGGTAGGCAGAACGAGAAAAGTGGCTATCAAAAACTTCTGGAGCTCATACTTTTAGATCAGACTGTGAGAGTTGTCACTGCTGGTTCAGCTATTCTTCAGAAGTGCCATTTCTATGAAATCTTGTCAGAAATTAAAAGACTTGGTGACCATTTAGCAGAGAAGACTTCATCTGTTCCTAACCACAGTGAACCTGATCATGACACAGATACTGGACTTGAGAGAACAAACCCAGAATATGAAAATGAGGTAGAGGCTTCAATGGATATGGATCTTTTGGAATCCTCAAATATAAGTGAAGGGGAAATAGAAAAGCTTATTAACCTCCTAGAAGAAGTTTTCCATTTAATGGAAACTGCACCTCATACAATGATCCAGCCGCCTGTTAAGTCTTTCCCAACAATGGCACGTATTACTGGACCTCCAGAAAGGGATGATCCATACCCTGTTCTCTTTAGGTAAGACATTTTTGGTTTGGGAAAATATATTTCACAGATCACTGCAGGCAATTTTATGTGGTTGATTTTGTTTTTTTAAATTTGTAAGCAGTGCATATCTGTGTAAGGATATTCTATATTTCAAAATAGATAGTAGTGAAACTGAGAGTATACTACTGTGGGAAAGCTATATTTTAGTTAGCACTTAAAGTAGTAATAGCGATTTAAGTTAAAGAGAGTGATAAGCACATCTATGAGCAAGAATAAATGAGGAATTGTAGAGTTGTTTCTGGGAAGGTGGTGTGGTACAAAAGGATGGCCCAGGAAGGAGAGAGCTTTTCTGTGTGAACCTGTTTGTACTTTATCTCTCTTACATTGCAAGTTAAATTTATATTTTACTAATTTAATTTTACAGACCTGCTTAAATATCTTTAAGGTTCCGTTAACCACTTATTTATGCTCTCTAACTCTATTTGTTGTTGTTGTTGTTGTTGTTGTTTTAAGTAGACTCCATGTTCAATATGGGGGTTGAACTCGCAGCCCTGAGGTCAAGAGTTGTATGCTCTACTGACTGAGCCAGCCTGGTGCCCCTATCTGACTCTGTTTGTTGGTACAGTTTTGCCATTATTATGGTCAGCTCCCACAGTAGACTTTTAAATTTTGTTTTAATTTTTGATACTTTTTTTGCATTTTGCCTGTATATACTTTTCTAGCTAATGGGAAAATGGCATTTTTATTATGCTATTCCTTATTTCTGTGATTAATTTTTGCCTTGATTGGGGCATACTGCATTAACAGAAAATGGGGTACTTGTCCATTCTAAAATCTGTACCTATCCATTCCTGTTTTTAGCTGAACTATTAGATCTTGCCTTAGTTTCTTTTGGGAACAAAAGATGGTAATGGTAGAGCAAGGTCTGGTAGGAGATGAAGTCAAGAGTACAAGTATAGGGGTTTGGCTTTGAACAGAAGAAAAGAAATCTTATGTGTGTACAGATTTGTTTTATGGAGACAGTAAAGGAGCCAAAGCACTTTGCACTGATCACTTCATTTTTAGTAAGGTAAGAGGCGAGGTCATAAACTGAGGATAACTGAGGGTAGTGACTCTAAGGAACGGAGTAATGCTTTCAGGCACTGAAGGGAAACTGGTAATTAAAGGGTTATTAAGTATTTTCTCCTCCGTAACTGGAGAAGGTACATTTAGGTATCAGACTTGAGGAAATAAAGGGCCTTGAATGCTGTGCTAAGGAATTTGGTTTTTATTTTTATTTTATTTTTTAAATTTAATTAAAAAATGTTTTTTAAAGATTTTATTTACTTATTTGACACAGAGAGAGAGAACACAAGTAGGGAGAGCGGCAGGCAGAGGGAGAGGGTGAGGGAGATGCAGGGTTCCTGCTGAGCAGGGAGCCTGACATGGGGCTTGATCCCAGGACACCAGAATCATGACCTGAGCCGAAGGCAGACTCTCAACCAATTGAGCCACTCAGGTGCCCCTATTTTATTTTTATTTTTTAAAAAGATTTTATTTATTTCCAGAGACCGTACAAGCCCCAGGGGAATGGCAGGCAGCGGGAGAAGCAGGTTCCCTACTAGGCAAGGACCCTGATGTGGGACTCGATCCTATGACCTTGAGATCATGACCTGAGCTGAAGGCAGACACTTAACCGACTGAGCCACCCAGGCATCCCTGGATTTTGTTTTTAGAATGTGGGAAAATCTTGACTATTTCGGAGTAGTAGATGTGATAGGATCAAAGTAGTATTCTAAGATTATATGTTGTAAGATGTATTGCAATGAAAAAGAAATTGGAGTTATTAATGATAACTAAATGAGCCAGTCTAGATTGTACTATGTTAAGTACATGATATAGTGGCACTTACAGGGAATTGTGCTAATATTGAGAGCTTGTGAAAAAGCAGTTACTAGGACTTGGCAACTGGACCTAATAGCTAAGAGAAAGTGAGAAGGATCTAAAGATGTTTTGAGGTTTCTACCTAGGGTAACTATTGGAACTGGGGTTTTATTGACAAAAACTGGCAAATTAAGGAGGGGCAGTGAATTTTGAAAGGAGAAATAATTTTTCATTTTGGAAGGATTAGTTTGAAGTGATAATTAGGCCCTAATGTCCTCTGAGTAGAGGACAAGATCCAAGATCACTCTCAGGATTTGCCAGTGGGACTCACAGGACTCAGCACTGTACTCACGACTATGATTTATTACAGCAAAAGGATATAGGGCACAATCAGGAAAGGAAAAGGGTACATGGGGAGAAACTTGAGGAAACCAGTCAGGTGCTTCCAGAGTCCTTTTCTAGTAGAGTCACGTAGGACCTGCTTAATTCCCCCAGTGAGAAATTGTGACAATGTGTGTGAAATGTTGCATACTGAGGAAGCTCATTAGAATCTAAACACCCAAGCTTATTATTGGATGATAGCCCCATAGGCCCCCAATATCTACTGTGTAACAGAATCCCAGCCTCTTAGAAGGAAAGCAGGTGTTCAGTGTAAACCATATTGTTTGCATGAACACTGCAGGCACAGTGAGCATTCTTATCAGTTGGGTGATGGGAACTCTCCCCAAATCCAGGTTCCCAGATGCTAACTAAGGGCCTGCCTTGTAAGAAGTCGTTCTTAAGAATATAAGTAGTTTGAGGCCTGCAGTGTTAACTATTTTCTGAACACTCCACAAGGTGGTTAAAGATATTCTTTGAGCATAGTAGTTATGGGTTTTTGTCTTCTTGAGGGTTCTGTTTGCCTTCATAATCAAGAAGTTACTGGGGGTGTTTATTATCCTAAACTAGAAGCCTGAGTTTAAGGAGTAATGTGAGAGGCAGTTATATACTCTGTGATTCCAAATATAGGACATTCTGAAAAAGGCAAAACTATGGAGACAGTAAAAAGACCAGTGATTGCCGGGGTTAGGGTGAGGGAGAGGAACAAATATATGGAGCACAGTATTTTTAGGACAGTGAAAATACTCTTGTAGCATTTGTGTCTATTTTGGGGTCTTGAGTAAGTTCACATTTTTTCTAAAACGATGTATGGCAAAAAATGGTTTTTGGGTTTAATAAAAGTGCTATGTATGGTAGTATTAACTCTTCAAATACTAAAAATTGGTAATTTGGATCTGTTTTCTCTATAGGTATTAATTCGGATATACTGCCTATAGTAAATATGAATAAACTGTATGTTTTTTATAGGATATGCACTATATTTTCCCAAGGTTAATTCAGATATACTGGTGCACCATGAGTAGAGAAGGACCATGGTGAAAAAGGAACATTTGATAAGTGGTCTGGAAAGAAGACCCAGAATTTAAAAGTCAAGGTTGATTCTGGAAAGAGAAGAATTGTCAATGGTTGTATGTCAGATATCCGTTGAATGTTAGCTAGGAAAAAAGCCTCACATAACTTTCACTTTTATTTGACACAGTGGAGAGAAGACTTGTTGCCACATTATGTTTTTAGTTAAAGTAGTGTATTGCTAAGGATAAGGATTATGGCCATTGAAATTTTTACGCCTCTCCTACCTAACGAATACTGAGTAAATGAAGAATGTTTTGCACTGACTTCACATGTATCAATTTTTCTACAGGTATCTTCATAGTCATCATTTCTTGGAGCTGGTTACCTTGCTTCTGTCAATTCCAGTAACAAGTGCCCACCCTGGTGTGCTGCAAGCCACAAAAGATGTTTTAAAGTTTCTTGCACAGTCACAGAAGGGTCTTCTTTTTTTTATGTCGGAATATGAAGCAACAAATTTGTTGATCCGAGCTCTGTGTCACCTTTATGATCAAGACGAAGAGGAGGGTCTTCAATCTGATGGTGTTATTGACGATGCATTTGCCTTGTGGCTACAGGACTCAACACAGACACTGCAGTGTATTACAGAACTGTTCAGCCATTTTCAGCGTTGCACAGCCAGTGAAGAAACTGACCATTCAGATCTCTTGGGAACCCTTCACAATCTTTATTTGATTACTTTTAATCCTGTGGGAAGATCAGCTGTGGGCCATGTTTTCAGTCTTGAGAAAAATCTCCAAAGTCTTATTACTCTAATGGAGTACTATTCCAAAGAAGCCTTAGGGTAATTTTCTTTTTACTCCTTAAATTTTCTGTTATACTGGAAAACTACATCAGTTAAGGGCTAGTTTCTTTAAAGAAGGTATTGCTTTGAAAGTAAAGATTATTATAATTATTTTTTGACATAATACGTAATTTGTTAAGGATTAGAATGATAGAAATTTCTAAAATATAAGATGTGTTTGTAAGGCGAAAAAGTGGATGTTTTAGCAGCTTCCTCCAGTTTTCCCTTGGTGTTGACAAAATTACAACTATAGTAACTTTTGCTAATTTGTATGTAGGGGAATCCTAAGGCACCAGAATATATACTAGCAGAGTAATGAGGACTGTCTTGCTGTCTTGAATTTTCCCTTGCCTTTAAACTATGGTGCTCTGGTTTCAGAAGTACTTTGACTGAATAGGGGCAGGGGATTTAGAATGATACTAGTTTTCAAGAGCTGCCCAGTAGGGCAGAGGATTGATTTTAGAGTCTGAGGAGATAAACATGCTCTTCCTGGCTCCTGTCATACGAAGCGTTGACATCCAGGTAACTGGCCTCACAACAGGGTCTTGGTATGACTCCTTGAGTGACAGTTCTTTTTGGGGGGACTATGAAAGGCAGTGGCTTCCATACATAGCTCTACCTCAGCAGTTTTAAGGTAAAAGACAGTGATGATGGCAGTAGATTGATTCATCACACTTATTTCTGCTTACCCAGGGTGAACATTTTAAAGGAGACCATTGAAATATACTTCCAAATCCTTCATTGCTGATGAAGTATACTTGTTAATATTTCGTTGTTGTTCTTCTGATCTTTCTTAATAGAACTTCACTTTCCATTGTGATGCATATGCTTTGTTTATATATACTTTTAAGTAGTGTTTTCAAGTGAATTGGAGGTGAACTTTAAAATCCGATTTCTTTTCTTTGGGGAGTTAGTCAAGTTTCATTATAAAATTCCTTGGTTTCTTTAAAACCAAATAGAAAAAAATGTTTAAAATTATTCCTGGAAAAATTGTTTTCATACCAAAAACTTTAAAACCTTATTTTGTTTCAGTGATTCCAAGTCTAAGAAGTCAGTAGCTTATAATTATGCATGCATACTTATTTTGGTGGTGGTTCAGTCTTCCAGTGATGTCCAAATGCTAGAACAGCATGCAGCATCTCTCTTGAAGCTTTGTAAAGCAGATGAAAATAATGCTAAATTGCAAGGTATGGTACTTGAAGTTATTTAAGCATTTATGATATGTGAAGGAAAAAGCCTTTGAATATCTGTAATTAGTACTTTATCATGTTTTGATAATATACATAGTAATACTCTGTTACTTCTTGAAAGTACCCTTTATGAAAGTATTTTATATGGTGTTCTTAAAAAGATTTTTAGGAAATTGTCACAAGTACCTTTTCCTGGAAAATCATGGTAATTGGTGGTTAGTTGAAGTTCCTAATCAAAATGGAAGTAGCTTGAAGATGAACTCAAATACTCAGGTTGTTTTTTTTTTTTAAGATTTTAAAATGATTTTTAAGTAATCTCTGCACCCACGTGTGGCTTGAATTTAAAACCATGAGATTAAGAGTCACATGCTTCACCGACTGAGCTAGCCAGGTACCCCAAACTTTTTATTTTTTTTAAGTAGGCTCCACGCCCAGCATGGAGCCCAAGGCAGGGCTTGAACTCACCGCCCTGAGATCAAGAGTCGGACCTTAACCGACTGAGCCACCCAGGCACCCCTTCTGAAGTTCAGTTTTGTGTATAGTTTGTGTATGTGTGTGTTGTCTATATATATTTCCGAGTATAACACTATTCTGAGTACAATTTAGAAATCCATTTGTCATTAATTAACATACATGTGCTGTCCTCAAAAGCAAAGGATAATGAATATGAATGTTATTTTCTAAAGTATATATATCTATGTTGAATGAAGTTTATGGCAAACCTTATGTGGGCAGTCCTGAAAAATTGAAGGTATCTAATCACAGTTTTTTAAAATTTTGTTTTGGTTTCTTTCTGACCATACCAAGTAGAAAATTTGATAACATTGAGTAAATATTGTAAATAGTATGTGGACTTTTTTCTATTTCTTTTTCTTTTATTTTTTTGAGAGAGAATGTTAAATGGAGGTTGGTGGGGGAGGGACAGAAGAAGAGGGAAAGAATCTTAAGTAGACTCCTTGCTGAGCGCAGAGCTGGAAGAGGGGCTCGATTTCATGACCCCGAGATCCTGACCTGAGCCAAAATCAAGAGTTGAATGTTTAACCAACTGAGCCACCCATGCCCCCCTGACTTTTTTTTTTTAATCTTAAATTTTATGTTTGATACCACCAGTAAAAGTATGGGTTAGTAAACTCAACTTCTCATATAGGAAATAGGTTTTTATCCCTGTAGTGTGCCTTTATAAAAGGAGGGCACACAACATCTTCAAAGGTATTATTGATGCTTTATTACTTATTCTGGGTGATGGGTACACATATTTGTTTTATTATTGTTCCTTATATCTTTCACTTGAGTGATACATGCTGAAAGAGTTAATTTAAAAATGCATAGGAAAACTACTCAGATATACATGGTTGTAGTCCTCATGGAGAAGTGTAGAACCAAGGAGAGACAGGACTACTATTTTCAGTTTCCTTTAATTATTCCTAAAAAGTGTCTGGAACTGGCATATCACTTTTAACATTAGAATGCTTTTCTTCAAATAGTTTTGGTGATAAAATATGGGTGTCATAGCATGCTTTCTTTCTTTTTTTTTTTTTTTTAATTTTTATTTATTTATTCAACAGAGATAGAGACAGCCAGTGAGAGAGGGAACACAAGCAGGGGGAGTGGGAGAGGAAGAAGCAGGCTCCTAGCTGAGGAGCCTGATGTGGGGCTCGATCCCATAACGCCGGGATCACGCCCTGAGCCGAAGGCAGATGCTTAACCGCTGTGCCACCCAGGCGCCCCCATAGCATACTTTCTAGGAGAGTTTTTGTTCTTTTCTACGTTATTCCACTCAGTTGTTTTTGTTTTTGTTTTTTTGAAGTATAATTGACACACAATGTACGTTAGTTTCAGTTGTACAACATAGGGATTCCCCAACTCTATATGTACAGCATAATAATTCCACAGTGCTATACAGTTATGCTGTGCTCACCAAAGTATAGCTACCATGTCACATTATAATGCTGTTATACCATTGACTATATTCCCTATGCTCTACCTTTCATCCCCATGACTTATTCATTCTATAACTGGAAGCCTTTACCTCCTACTCCCCTTCACCATTTTGCTCATCCTTCCATACCCCTCCACTCTGGCAACTACCAGTTCTCTGTATATTTATGGATCTGTTTCTGCTTTTTTTGTTTGTTCATTTTTTCTTGTAGAGTTTTTAATTCAGTTGTGGTAAATGGTATATTTCATTTGTGATTGTTTTATAAGCAGAGTTTATTGTTATTATTTTGGGATGATAATGATTACTTTTAATTTTATAAAGGCAAATTAGGAAATGGGCAAAATTTAAAATTCATGTTAAGAGAAATGTCACTCAGCAAATATCCCTCTTATGGGATTGATCCTGTTAGAAATTAATACAATTTTTGCATGATCTTTTGGGGGTGTGGGAGGGAGGTGGCAGTAGCATTAGGTGAATAAACACTATTTTATTATGTTAGTTTATTAGGAGTCAGTTTTACAAATTTTTTTTAATGTTGTAAGTTGAAGGTCCTGTTTAAGCATGTAAACACTTAAGTTTTCAGAAACCAAGTAACTAAGAACGGTCACTTCTTATTTCTAAGCCTGTATGTAGCTGTTTATATTTCACGTTAAAGTTTGTTTAGAGAATTAGACATAAGTTTATCCTTGTATGAGGTTTAGATTATTGAAGTCAATATGAATGTGTTAATGTTCTTCTTTGGAAAAGAATACCTTTACTTCCTTTGTTATAAAGACTTTTATTTTAAAATATGATATGAATGATGTTTTTGTTTTTAAGAACTTGGCAAGTGGCTTGAACCTCTGAAAAACCTTAGATTTGAAATTAACTGCATCCCAAACCTAATTGAATATGTTAAACAGGTAAGTAAAACTAAAAGTGCCTTGATTTTTTTTTTTTAAAGATGATTTATTTGTTTTATTTTAGAGAACGCGCTCACATGAGCAAGGGGAAGGGAGAGGGAGAGAAGCAGACTCCCCACTGAGCAGGGAGCCTGATGTGGGGCTCCATCTCACAAACATGAGGTCATGACCTGACCTGAAACCAAGTCAGATGCTTAACTAAATGAGCCACCAAAGTGCCCCTAAAAGTGCCTTCATTTTATGGAACTATATGGTTCCAAATATAGTAATATTGTTTTAAGTCATTTATGTAGATAATGCAGTAATTGTTAAGTGTACTTGATTGATATGCTAGACTTTGGTACAGATTGGTACGTGTATGTAGATGGGTGTGTGACTATGTATATGTGAACACGCTTGCGCACAACCCTGTGTACTGTACTACTTTCCACTACCAGATTCTGTCCTATTTTTTTTCTCAAATTAGAGTAATACCACCTATCATTTTGATGATCTTTACAAAGGCATTTTAAAGTTAAATGCCCTGATAATTTAAAATATAATTGTTTCAGTTAAACTTTAGTGAAAAAGAACTTCCTTCAAAATTTTTAGGTGGAAACCAACAAGAGTCAATTCTAGATAATTACAGTGGAAACTAGTTCTAAATTTGTTAATTTGGGATGGTCACATCTACAAATAAAATATTCATAAAAGTTGAAAATCCTGTATCATAATAGTACATTTGAAAAATTCATGTATAATTCAAGTAATTAGTAATGTAAAAATTCATTGAAACTGTTGCATTGTTAATTAGTTTTAAAAGTGTAGGATAGGAAGGACTAAAGGTGGTCATAGATGTATAAAAAATTTTAAGCTAGAAAGACGGAATTGGACCTTGAATTATTTCCTCCTCCATTTAACAGATGAGCTGTATTTGCGTGTGCGTGTGTGTGTGTGTGTGTGTGTGTGTAAAACATCTTGATTTTGGAGTTGAAATGTGTATTATTAAAATAGCAACCAAATACTTACTGTTTGGGTTTATGTACTTCAGATTTTTCTTTACTAAGTTGTCTGCCCTTATGTTCTCTTTTTACTCCATCTTTCCTAAGAGTACTTTTACCTCCTGTGGTGCCATCATATTCTTCTGTGTTCCTTACTCTGTGACTCACATGTCATCTAGAGCTTCTCATGTATTCAGTCTTTTATTTGGCAGAAGTACACTAGATTCTGTAAATTTAGATGGTCATGTGTTCAGGGTACTTGTGCATGGTCAGGAGAATGTATATGGTGTCCAATAAAGTTTATATACTGGGGTAAAAGTTTTTAACCACTAAGAAATTTAGCTCTAGAAATTTAAATTACATGCTGTAATTAAAAGAATTTTGATTTTTATGTAAATCCTTATCCATTAATTAGAGTTAATAACAAGAGATTCTCATTCCAAGATATACCAAAAACAGTTGATCTGAGATTAAAACCTCTCTCTGTGCTCCATGCGGCTTTATGTAGTTTGTTGAATTATTGTGGAAAGGCAGCAAGGAAGAAATTAGAAAAAATGTATAGGGGAAAGGAATTTTCTTATTTTTCTTCTTAAGTTTCTCCTCTGAGGGTTAGCAGCTGAAATAGTAACATTTTAAAATATTATTTCTTCAGAGTTTTTTCAAAATCATCTATGCTGCTCTGTGGAAACTACAAAAACAAAGAAACTTAAACAACTATTTGTTGTTAGGAAACAGCATGGGCAGGTGTTAATGACATAGGCAACTGTATTTCTTTTTCCTTTAACCATGCCCTAACTGGTCATCACAGCTAGATTCCTGTGGTATCTGCATTGAAGTGTATGTTATGTAGTACTAAAACATTCCCTGTTGCTTCCCCAGTTTTGAAAGAGGTTTAGTACAGGGTTTTGTAAAATTGCTTCATTTTTGGGTGGGAGGGTATATAGAAANNNTGTATGAAAAAAATTATTTTAAATTTTTAACACAGGGGGTCACATTCATTTTTGTATGTTACTTTCATTTTAATCTGTACTTTTTAATATATTTGAACTTTGCAATTATTTTTATAAAAAAACCTTTATAAAAACTTCATTAGCTTTATTCATGTTTTAAATTTACTTAAGAAACTTAAAATGGTGTAAGTACTTAACACGATACTCATATTTTTAACTAATGTCTTCTTGAAATTTTTTTCTTGACTCATATCCAGGCACCAAGAAATTAAACTTTCTGTTCATTTTTATTTTTAAAGAATATCGATAATTTGATGACTCCAGAAGGAGTTGGCCTTACCACTGCCTTGCGTGTTCTCTGTAATGTGGCATGTCCACCACCTCCTGTTGAAGGTAATATGGCTATTATACTTAAAAAACTCTTCTTAAAGCCAAGTACAAATGCTATTTATTAAACAAAATATTCAAAAATCTTAACTGATTATTAACATGTAAGTAATTAGTTTTTTTTCCCCCCTTATCCTATATAAAGGTCAACAGAAAGACCTGAAATGGAATCTTGCCGTTATTCAGCTTTTTTCTGCTGAAGGAATGGACACCTTTATTCGGGTTCTACAAAAATTGAACAGTATTCTGACTCAGCCTTGGAGGCTCCATGTCAACATGGGGACTACCCTTCACAGAGTTACTACCATTTCAATGGCTCGCTGCACACTCACTCTTCTTAAAACTATGTTAACGGAACTCCTGAGAGGTGGATCCTTTGAGTTTAAGGACATGCGTGTTCCTTCAGCACTTGTGACTTTACACATGCTCCTGTGCTCTATCCCTCTCTCAGGTCGTTTGGATAGTGATGAACAGAAAATTCAAAATGATATCATTGATATCTTACTGACTTTTACACAAGGAGTTAATGAAAAACTCACAATCTCAGAAGAGACTCTGGCCAATAATACTTGGTCTTTAATGTTAAAAGAAGTTCTTTCTTCAATCTTGAAGGTTCCTGAAGGATTTTTTTCTGGACTCATACTACTTTCAGAGCTGCTGCCTCTACCATTGCCCATGCAAACAACTCAGGTATCACTTCCATATAACATGCATCTTATAAATGACTGCAGTAACACTTTAAAAAAAGCCAGTGATTTTGTTATTAAAAAAAAAACTGACAACCCTCAACCCTTAAAAAAGACATAAAATAACTGGATGAGGGTGAGATAAAACTGAAGCAAGTTGGTCATTAAAGAAATATGGAGGCAACATTTTAAATAAATTTTTGTTAATGTGAATTTTATTATGCTGTTCTGTATACTTGTACTTTTGTTATTTTTAAATCCTTCTTTTCCCTTTATCATGTGTTAGAATTTGCCATTAACTAGGTTGATTCACCAATGGACTCTGCTCTACTGACTGCTAACCCGAGAACGATAAGATTTTCTAGATGCATTGAATTCAAGCAAATGTTTAATTGTGTAATAGAAAAATGTTTTAAGCATGTAGTAAAGATGTTCTTTTCATAACAGTTCTTCCTGAACAGTTTTTGTGACTATAAATAAATATTAAAAAAATCTATGTACACACACAATATACTTTTTTAACAGGTTATTGAGCCACATGATATATCAGTGGCACTCAACACCCGAAAATTGTGGAGCATGCACCTTCATGTTCAAGCAAAGTTGCTCCAAGAAATAGTTCGCTCTTTCTCTGGCACAACCTGCCAGCCCATTCAACATATGTTACGGCGTATTTGTGTTCAATTGTGTGACCTTGCCTCACCAACTGCACTTCTGATTATGAGAACTGTGTTGGATTTGATTGTAGAAGACTTGCAAAGGTATTTTCATTTTGCATTAAAAATTTTTTCCTCAAGTTATTCTTGACACATACATTTTTTTCACTTAGAATTTGAAAACCAGGGTTAGAATGCTCAGATAATATATATTACATATAAATATATACATATACATGTATGTGTGTGTATATGAATATATGTAGATTATTTTTAATTAGAAAACTATTTCATGTGCAAGATACCTTGAAAGTCTTGATTTTGGGTGTTTGAAAGGTGAACTATAAAATACTCTGATTTTAAAAAAAGATACTGAAATCTGAATTTATAAAATTTAATAGTAATTGTAAAATTCCAGAGAAGTCGTCATATCCAAGGAATGAAGTGTTTTATACAAGATTTGTATATCATGATATGTGTTGAAAAATAAATATTAGTTAAATAATGCCCTAAAATTAAGAATTTTGTTTACTAAATGTATTGATTTTATTTCAGCACTTCAGAAGATAAAGAAAAACAGTATACTAGCCAAACCACCAGGTTGCTTGCTCTTCTTGATGCTCTGGCTTCACACAAAGCTTGTAAATTAGCTATTTTGCATCTAATTAATGGAACTATTAAAGGTGACGAAAGATATGCAGAGATATTCCAGGACCTGTTAGCTTTGGTGCGGTCTCCTGGAGACAGTGTTATTCACCAACAGTGTGTTGAATATATCACATCCATTTTGCAGTCTCTCTGTGATCAGGTATTTATGGTTATTTTATAAATTCTGTGTGTTTGTGTGTGGTTTAAAATCTTCTCTTGATATAAATCTTGGCTGTGAACAAAGAGATCTCATTTGTTTTATGAATCCTGTTGTTTAGGGAAATCAGTTTGACTAGTGAACCAACAGTAAAATGGTTTCGTCCTTCATAGCTTTCTTTGGGTTTGTACTTCACAGGTTTCTCTGAAGTCTCTTTTTCTTTATGAGATTGCATCCTTGGATAGTTACTTCATGTGCCACTGAATTCTTTGGGGTTGGTTATATCTAGTATTTTCATTTTCCTTCCACTTATACACAGATTCATTCTTGAATTTTATAGCTTTGTGATTGGTTGAATTAATAATATCATGTTCTCTTGTTAGGACAATTTTTGAAGGTATCAGAGACTACTACAGTTTTAGTGTGTTTCAGAGTACTCTGCTTCCAGATGTTGACTTAAAGTAGTAGTATCTCTGCTTGTCTATATTATTGGCTTCCAGTTTATAATTCCATCAGTTAATGGTAATTGTTTTGACTTTTAAAGCCCATTGTGATTGAGATCTTTGAAGATTTTTTTTTTTTTTAAGATTTTATTTATTTTAGAGAGAAAGTACACACACAAGTGGGGAGAGGGGCAGGGGAGTGAGTGGGGGGGGAGGGACAGGTAAAGAGAGAGAATCTCAAGCAGACTCTGGGCCAAGCATGGAGCCCGATATGGGGTCAACGCGGGGCTTGATCCCACAACCCAAGATCATCACCTGAGCTACCAAGAGTAGCCCAACCGACTGAGCCACCCAGGTGCCCAAGATCTTTGAAGATTTCTGTATATATTCGTACTTTCACTTATCATAATGCTCTTGCTATCTCATTATCAGATGTGGTTTTTTTCAGGCAGAATATTTTTAATAGGATCCCATGTTGAAAGGTTATCTTTTTTCAGCTGACAAAAATCCAGTTTGGTTACATTTAACACTTAAGAAGGAGCATATTTGGTGTGACTTGTTTTCACAAAAAGAGGATCTGGTTGAAAATAGTTTGCGACCTGGTAGAAAGGATATTTGAAGTCCTTATTAAGACCTTAAAATGTCCTTTTGACTGGTGTTTGTTATATAATCCACGTCAGGTTTTATGACTAATCTGAATGATACTATGGCACCCTAGCTACCCTGTTCACATAAACTTCATTCTTGGCCTCATCTTATATATTTTCCTTCTAATTCAAACTTTGTTTTATAGCTTTAACCCATGTTGAATCTTAGTTTGCAGTATATTGAAGTATTTAAAGGTGATGAGATATACCCCAAAAATATTTCTGTAAAATCTACTTTATTTACTTCTATAAAAAGAGTGGTGGGAATTTTTATTGTTGGTTAAACTTGCTTGAGCATTGGAAAACTTGAATTTTAAAAGTGTATAAAAACTAGAGGAAAATAGTTAGAAGACTGCCTAAATGTTTATTTGCTCCATCCATTTCTTTCTGTGATGTTTTAAATTCCAATATGGATATGTTTATTTATTTTAATTGATAGCACAAGCAGGGGGAGCAGCAGGCAGATGGAGAAGGAGAAGCAGGCTTCCTGCAGTGCTTGATCCCAGGACCCTGGGATCATGACCCAAGCTGAAGGCAGAAGCTTAACCAACTGAGCCACCCAGGCAGCCCAATATGGATATGTTTATTAACATTTAGTTCACTGAGGGGCACCTGGGTGGCTCAGTGGGTTAAGCATCCACCTCTTGGTCTTGGTTCAGGTCATGATCTCAGGGTCATGAGTTCAAGCTCCGCCACCCCCTTCCAATCTGGCTCTGTGNNNNCAGCAGGGAGTCTGCTTGGGATTCTTCTTCCTCTCCCTCTGCCCTGCCCCCCTCCCCCCGCCACTGCTCACATGTGCATTTGCTCGCTCTCTCTTTCAAATAAATAAAGTCTTTTTAAAAATTTTTATTTCACTGAATGATTTCTTTATAAATTAAAAAACTATCCAAATGAATCAATAATACAATGATTTAAAATATTTTAGTACCAAAAGTAGTTCACTTAACCATTTGAAGATAAAAACTACACTCAGTGTGATGCAGAAGGAAAAATTTTGGGGGGCACCGGGCTGGCTCAGTTGGTAGAACGTGCAACTCTTGTCTTGGTGTCATGAGTTCAGGCCCAACTTTGGGCATAGAGCCAAATGAATAAATGAGATGTTCTTTTAGAGTAAAGGTATTGTAAAGTAAAATATTTGTTTTTATTTCTTTAAGTGTATATCTTTGTATCACCTTTTATAGAAGAGCAAAATGACTCCTTTGTGTTTGACTTTATATTTAGGATAGGAAGGTAACAATATTTTGATGAGGTAATTACTATTAATTGGTATGTATTTCTAATATTAAAATGTTAATTCTTGGTGATAATAATTAAAGAAAAATTTTTCCCTTACTCCTCTCCTCCCTCACAGGACATTGCTCTTATTTTGCCAAACTCTTCTGAAGGTTCTGTTTCTGAAATGGAGCAGCTCTCCAATTCTCTACCTAACAAAGAACTGATGGCCGCAATCTGTGACTGTTTACTGGCTATGCTAGCTAACTCTGAGAGCAGTTACAACTGTTTACTGACATGTGTCAGAACAATGATGTTTCTTGCAGAGCATGATTATGGATTATTTCATTTAAAAAGGTAATGCTTAATTTAATACATTCTTGGATTTAATTTTTACTCTGTCAGCCCTCCCCAAATTGATTAATTCATGGCTATCTATAGAAGGTTGAAGATCTGATTTCTTTCATGTGGAGAAATTTGTATTTATGGAAAAGATTTTTGTGCTAGTAATAAAATCTTTAGAATTAAAATTATAAATTGAATAGATAGATTAATGTGGACATCTTATAGTATTTAAGAAGGGAGTCTTACTGTTCCAGGGATGTTAATTTATACTATATTTGCTTTGTTGATGTATTTATCTATAGTCGTTCAAAAGTGATGGTGGTGTGATATTATGGGCCCTAAAGCTAAAAGTACTGATTCTGCATTTTTTATTCTGTAGAATAGCTGAGATAAAATTAATTTGAGATATTGTAAACCTCAAGTATAATTTCTGCTCCAGTCTCTCTGTCCATACCCTCATCTTTTTCTTCTCTAGGAAGGTAGCTGGATATTATGTAGATTTCCTTGGGAATTTGTAGAAGTATGTAGGATTATGAGATAGAAAGGAGGAAGAAACATACGTTGTGCCTCTCATTAATTCTTATAACACTGGTTGAAAACTTATGTTCCAAATACTGTGATTGGTGCTGGCTCCTACTTTCTCTACTTCCTTCTCCTGATAAACCTGTCTCCTCATTTATATTCTCTCTCAGTTGGTGGCACCTGCTGAAAATCCAAGCTTTCCTCCTCTTCCTGCTCCATCCCGATTCTCTCACTATAGTCTTTACATTTTACTTCTGGAATGTCCTTTTTCCTATTGCCTGGGTATTTACTCTATATCCTTTAAAACTCATATTCTTCACCTGCAAGAAAGCAAAAAAAACTTTCCTCGATTCCTGCATTCCTAGCTCTTACAGATACTCTTTGCATACATTTGCCATAGCATTATATGTGATGTTTTTGGCTTTGCTGGATTCATGTTTCTGGTCTTCTTCCTGCCAGTAATCTTTTCCTAAGCTGCCTTAATCTATTCCCTTTTCTTCCTCTAGCTCTGATTTTTCTGCTGAGCTCCAAATAACCCATCCATCTATTTGACATCTCTGCTTGGTTGTTTAACGGAAGTTCAAACTGAATAGACCTAAAGCAGAGCCCTTGATATTCTTGCTTCAAGCATGTTTCTGTCTTGTTCTTCCCAGTAAATGTTATCACCATCCACTGAAGTATTTCTTGGTGATATCCACCTTGATCCCTTGACTGAGGTGCTTTTTTTCATGATTCTGCACTTTAAACCTAATAATTTTACACTTTTAATTACTAAATATTTTGGTGAATATATTTTGAGACTATGCATATATCTTATTTCCGCTTAAAATTCTTGTCCACTAATTTTAGTATTCATCAGTGTATCTTGGCATGTGGCAGTTTTTATTGTGGTGTCCTAATGCAAATGTCCTAATTCTCTTATTCCTTTTTAATTTATTAATTATCCTTCTGTAGGGAAGAATTATCACTTTTCCCTCATTTGTTTACTTATTTAGGGATTTATATCAGTATGGACTTATGGACATTAATTTTTTCTTTGTATGATAATCTAATGCTATTGTTACTCATTTTGTTGTTCAGCTTGTATCACTGATTTTGGTTCTTCTCATTGGATAGAGCTAGAAAATATATGCATGTGTCCTAACTCATGCTTATACATATCTATATTTGTTTTTGTACGTATGTATTTTTTAAAATGAGTACATAATGACATTTTTTATTCCAATATTAGATGTTGATTCTAGTGTTCTCCCTTTCTTTGTAACCTTGTTCATGTTTCATGTTGTACAGTTCTGTGGATTTTTTTTTTTTAAAGATTTTATTTATTTATTTGACAGAGATAGAGACAGCCAGCGAGAGAGGGAACACAAGCAGGGGGAGTGGGAGAGGAAGTTGCAGGCTCATAGCGAAAGAGCCTGACGTGGGGCTCGATCCCGTAACGCCGGGATCACGCCCTGAGCCGAAGGCAGACGCTTAACCGCTGTGCCACCCAGGCGCCCCCAGTTCTGTGGATTTTGACAAATGCATAGAGTCATGTGTTTGTCACCACAGCTGCATACAGAGCAGTTCCATCACCGTAAAATTCCAATGCACTGCTTTTTTATAGACAACTTCTTTACAAGTTGAGCAACAAAAATACCAGATTTTGTTATTGTTAGTTTTTTAAATTTTAGACATTCTAATAGGTATGTAGTGGACTCCAGTTTTTGGTAGATCGTGGAAGTAAGGCTCATTTGCTTAAAGTTATATGTAGAGGCTAGTAATCGGTATAGTCTAATTTTAAACCTATGCTTTTTTCATTAATCATATTATCTATATTTGTATTTAAATCTCAGTCCTGTTTATTGTGCCTTATCCATTTCATTATTTTATAAAGTTCTCAAGGGCAGGAGTCTTTCTCTTTCTCTCTTTTGTATTACTTTACCAAGTTTTCTATGATGGTATCTCAGAATCCAACCACATTTTCCAAATACAAACACTGCCTGTTTAGTGTTAATATAATCTTATTTTTGTTTTAACTAATTATGAATTATTACAACTTAAGGACACAATTGAATATTAGAATACTTTGCCCTTGAAATTCTCTGTTGATCAACAGAGCTGTGTAAATGTTTAGAATAATTTTTATCGAGACTGTATATTGTCATAATTGATTGTTATGCTTAAACCTGTCAGTATGAGGGGTTGGCAAACCATGAGCCATAGGCCAAATCCAGCGCACCACTAGTGTTTGTAAATACAGTTTTATTGGAACATAGTCAGCATTTATGTATTGCTTATGGTTGCTTTTCCACTATACAAGCAAGTTGAGTAGTTGTAACTGAGACTGCCGTTGTGTATAGAGAGAAACAGACTGCATTGTTTTGTAACCTGGAAAGCATTAAATATGCACTATCAGGTTCTTTACATAAAAAGTTTGTAGATCCCCAGTCTATGCCCTTGATTTTCTTTTATCAGATTATAGTGCCAAAGGGATAGTTATTTTTTGTAGTTACTATGTAAATCAGTCTCTCTGGTCAGGTTTCTGAGGCAGCTATATAACCTCCTTGTATTAGAGAAATCCTCAGAGTATAAAGAGTATAAAAATAGGGAACCTCGAAGTTTCTTTTGCTAAGTTTTATATCTTTATATTTTGGGTAAATATTTTCTTTTTGGGGGGGATGTTTTGTTTGAGAGCTTGAAGCTTATTTTTAAAAGGAGGTATCTGTAGATTTTGTCTTATTAAATGGTTTATGTAATAGCTGCACGAAAACATTTTTGAAATGGTGGACTGAATTTTGTTCTGTTTGAACTGGAGATGATTTATTTCTTATACTAGATTTATGCATTCAAATTTCAAGACATATCCTCTCTATTTACAGTTCTTTAAGGAAAAACAGTAATGCTTTGCATAGTTTACTGAAACGAGTGGTCAGCACATTTAGTAAGGACACAGGTGAACTTGCATCTTCATTTTTGGAATTTATGAGACAAATTCTTAACTCTGACACAATGGTAAGTGTACATATATGTATATGTATGTATTTGCTATTTTTTAAATTTACAAACTTCATCATAAGTTAAAAAGAATCTCTTGTTTTCAGAAATATCTTAGGCTGTGTTTTGGAAGTTGAACTTAGAATAGTGTCTTTTTTTTGTGCCCTTATCCCACTATAAATGCAAGTTTTTGATTTATTAAAAGATGTTTAAGAGCAGAGTTTATTGAACTCTTTAAATTTATTAAGGATCATTAATTTGTGAATATCTATGATTTGGCAGCTTAAGTAGTGAAAAATACTACCCATAGTGCCTTCTTTTTTTTTTAATTAATTTATTCTTTTTTTTTAGAGAGAGCACACATGTATGAGTTGGGGGAGGGGCACAGGGAGAGGGACAGAGAGAAGCCTCAGGCAGAGTTCCCTCTGAGCTTGGAGCCCAACTCGGGGCTCAATCCCAGGATCCCAAGATCATGACCTGAGCCAAAATCAAGAGTTGGCCGCTTAACCAACTGAGCCACCCAGTTGCCTCTAGTGCCTTCATTTTTTACATTAGGTTACTTTGCCAGGGACACTCAAGAATGTTCAAATTTTTTACATTAGGTTACTTTGCCAGGGACACTCAAGAATGTTCAAATTTTATCAGTCTCTTAATCAAGTATTTACCTACTGTCATTTAATTGAACATTTACTGATTGATTGTGTTTTGGATGTTGTGATTTTGGGGTGATTTTTTACCAGGGTATTTTGGATCCATCATAGATACAAATTAAAGATTATTTCCCCAACTCTAAAATCTTATTGTTAAAATCTAACTAAGAATTTCTCTCATTAGTATTTTCCAAAATCATGATATATGTTGTGGGCACAATTCCAGAAACCTTTAATATTTAATAGGCTTGCCTTCAAAGTGTTTGTGGTCAGATAAGTTTGGAAATGTCTCTCATGATGGAACTTAATTATGCACATTAGTATAGTAAGAGCTCTAAAAGTTCCTGGATAAATAGAAACTTACTTTGCTGCAGTTGAATCTAGCTTTTTCCAAATGTATTGCCTGCAAAATACTTGCATGTGTGAGTGTGTATAACGTGTGTGCACGCAAATGCATATAGCTAGTTAACATCCTGTAGGTCTGTATTCTGTCAACTCTGGTTTAAGAAATTCAGTTCATATATAAGATTTCTGTTTGGGAAGAGTTGTAGTGGACCTGTTTAGTACAGTTATACCAAAGCAAATGTAAAATGGGATTATTTCATAAGAAAAAATTAAATTTACTGTTTAGTGTATTTCTCTTATGCATGTAATTTATATTAAGAATATTTATTTCAGTAAGGGGTGCCTGACCAGCTCATTTGTTAGAGCATGCGACTCTTGGTCTCAAGGTCGTGAGTTTGAGCCTCATGTTGGGCATGGAACCTACTTTAAAAAAAAAATTTACTTTAGTCAGCACTTTTTGGCTGTGTGTTGTGTTTGTAGTTATTTTTGTGCCGATTTTAGCAGCAAATTTGTGTTTGTTATGTGTCAGATACACTTTATTAAAGTGATTAAGTTTACCACATGCTTTGATTCTGAAAGATCAGATTTTGATTCTGAAAAATAAAAAGCATATTTAATGGTAGGATTGTAGCTCCTGTAAAGAAATTTTAGAGTTTTTACTTAATGGAAGACTACTTATTAGTTTATTAGTTTTATCAGATCCCGTGTGGTGTGTTGTTAATAAATCAGTTTGACAGATTTTTTGTACATCTGATCAATTAAGCAGTTCCTAATCAGAAATTACTAACCACTGTTCATTCTTGTTATCCAGGAGCTACTGGGTCCTCAGGACTGCTAATTAATGCTTTTATTCATCCCTTACCAATGTGTTTCCTTTTCTCATCTTTTTCACTGAGAAAAGATCAAGGTCATCTGGCTTGGTTTCTTAATCCTTTCAGAGTCTATCCCTGTTCTTTCTAACCTATTGTTTCCTTCCTTAATCAGAGGAAAATGCCCCCCCCCCCGCATCATTTCATTTTTATCTGTGACATAGATCTTATACTTTCTAATATCATACCTGGCTCCTTTTCCCTCTCCTGTGTTTTCCTCTCCTCTCTCTCGTCTGTCTCCTTGCCCTTGGCTACTTGATAGAATCTCTGAATATCCCAAACCAAATTCATAATCTTCCCACATATACTTGATTTATCTTTAACTGCCCTACTTTTATGTCATGATCTTCCTTGACCTTCAAGGTAGAAATCATGAAATAAAACTCAACTTTCCGCCTTTTCTTCATCATCTTTAGCAGCTGTCATTCCGGTCAGTTTTATTCATAAAACCTTTCATATTTCGTTTCTTTGTATTTCTGTTACCTTAGATTTCCTTCTTGCTGCTGCTTTTTTTATAAAATTTTTATTGATATGTGATCTACATCTCATAAAATTCACCCCTTCAAACTGACAGTTTGGTGGTTCTTAAGTATATTCACAGAATTGTGCAACCATCACCGCTATCTAATTTCAGAATGCTTTCAGAATTCTGAAAAGAAGCTCTGTGCCCATAACAGAAACTCCCCATTCCTCCTTTTTCCTGGGCCATGGCAGCGACTAACCTACTTTTCTGTGTCTGTATCAGTTTCTGCAGAAAGATTGCTGAGATTTTGTTAGGGATTGTATTGAATCTGTAGATCAGTTTTGGGAGTATTACTATCTTAATACTATTAAGTCTTCACATCCATGGACATGGCATGGCTTTCCATTTATTTAGATTATCTTTGATTCCTTTCTAAGATATTTTGTAGTTTTCAATATACAAATCTTGTACCTCTTTTGTTAAGTTTATGGCTCTAAATTGGGAATTTTTTAATGCTATTGTAAATGGAATTGTTTCTTAATTTCCATTTTTGAATTGTTCTTTGCTAGTGTTTAGAAAAATAGAGTTGATTTTTGAATCTTGGTATTGTATCCTGTGACTTTGCTGAACTTGTTTATTAGTTCTAATAGTTTTTTTGTGATTTTCTTAGGATTTTCTGTATATAAAATCATATCATTACAAATAAGATAGTCTAACTTCTCTCTTTCCAATCTGAATATGTTTTCTTTCTTTCTTCCTTTTTTTTTTTTTTTTTGGCCTAATTCCTGCAAGAACCTTCTTCAGTACATATTGAATAAAAGTAGCAATAATTGACATCTTTGTCTTGTTCCTGATCATAGGGAGAAGACTTTCAGTCTTTCACAATGAAATACAGTGTTAGCTATGGTTATTCATAGAAACCCTTTATCAGTTGAAGAAATACTTCTGTTCCTAGTTTGTTGTGTGTTTTTATCATGAAAGGTTGTGGATTTTGTTTGTCTTTTGAGATGATCATGTTTTCTCCATATTCTGTTGATGTGTAGTATATTATATTGATTGATCTTTACATGTAGAACTGGTCCTGTATTCCTGGGATAAATCCCACTTGCTCATGATATATGATCCTTTTTTTTTTTTTTTTTTTTTTTGCTATATGATCCTTTTTATATGTTGCTAGATTCAGTTTGTTTTATTTTATTGAGGAATTTTGAGTCTCTGTTTCTTTTTTTTAAGACTTATTTATTCATTTTATAGAAAAAGAAAGGGCACTCACGCAAGCAGCAGGAGTGACAGAGAGAGAGGGAGGGAGTCCCAAGCAGACTCCCTGCTGATTGTGGAGGCTGATGTGGGGCTCGATTCCAGGACCCTGAGATCATGACCTGAGCCTAAATCAAGGGTCAGACGCTTAACCAACTGAGCCACCCAGGTGCCCCTGGGTCTCTATTTATAGGGATATTGGTCTACAGCTTTTTTTCTTGTGGCATCTTTGGTCTCATAGAGTGAACTGTTAATTGTTCTTTTTGCTTTTAGTTTTTGGAAGCATTTGTGAAGGATCGTATTCATTTTTTAAACATTTGGTAGAATCACCAGTGACGCCATCTTGACCTGAGCTTTTCTTTGTGTAAAATGTTTTTGATACAAATTAAATTGCTTTACTCAATATAAATCTGTTCATATTTTCTGTTTCTTCTTGAGTCAGTTTTGGTAGTTTGTGGCTTTTTAGGAATTTGTTCCTCTTCATTCAACTACATTAACTTGATGGAATATAGTTAATAATATTTCCTTATAAACTTTTTTACATCTGTAAGATTGTTAATGATGACCTCCTTTTCATTCTTGATTTTTGTAATTTGAGTCTTCTCTCCTTTTTTTCTCCTTTTGGTTAGTTTAGCTAAAGGTTCACCAGTTTTGTTGATTTTTTTTTTTTTTCAGATAACCAAATTTTGGTTTTTTGATTTTTTTTTCTTTTTTTTTACTTTTTTTTTTTTTTTTTTTTAAAGATTTTTATTTATTTATGTGACAGAGAGACAGCCAGCGAGAGAGGGAACACAGCAGGGGGAGTGGGAGAGGAAGAAGCAGGCTCACAGCGGAAGAGCCCGATGTGGGACTCGATCCCGGATCGCCAGGATCACGCCCTGAGCCGAAGGCAGACGCTTTAACGACTGCGCCACCCAGGCGCCCCTTTTTTTACTTTTTTGATAGAGAGAGAGATCATGAGCAGTATGGGGAGGGATGGAGGGAGTGAGAGAGAGAGAATCCCAAGTGGATCCCCACTGATCAAGGAGCCCGTCCAGGGCTCAGTCTAACAACCCTGAGATCATGATCTGAGCTGAAATCAAGAGTCAGACGCTTAACCGACTGAGCCGCCCAGGTGCCCCTTCTTTGATTTTTTCTATTATTTTTCTATTCTCTATTTGTTTATTTCTGCTTTTATCCTGATTGTTTTTTTCCTTTTACTTGCTTTGAGGTTAGTTTACTCTTTCAATTTCTAATTTCTTCAGGTGGAAGGTTAGGTTATATTAATTTGACATTTTCTATTTATGTGTTTTTCTTCTTTTTAAATGTAGGTGTTGACAGCTATAAATTTTCCTCTGTACACTGCTTGTGTCATGTCATGTTTTTGGTTTTGTTCGTCTCTGAGGATTTTCTAATCTCCCTTGTAATTTTTTCTGCGGCCCATTGGTTATTTACGGATGTGTTTAATTTTCACATAAGTGTGACTTTTCCAAATTTCCTTCTGTAATTGTTTTCTAACTTCATTCCATTGTGGTCAGAGGTCATACTTTGTTGAGGCTTATTTTACAGTATAGGGTATGTGCTATCCTGGAGAATGTTCCACGTGCCCTTGAAAAGAATATGTCTTCTGCCACTGTTTGAGGGCATGTTCTATACATGTCTGTTAGGAGTAGTTGGTTTATAGTTGTTCAAGCCTTCTGTTTCCTTGTTGATTTTCTGCCTAGTTGTTCTACCCACTACTGAAAGTAGGGGACTGAAATCTCCAACTGTTACTGTTGAAGTGTCTGTTTCTCCCTTTACTACTGTCAGGTTTTTGCTTACAGCATCTTGAGCTCTGTTGTCAGGTGCATATATGTTCATGTTTGTCTTCCTGATGGATTGATGCTTTTGTTATAATGTCTTTCTTCATCTCTAATAATAACTTATGTCTAGTAATAACTTATGTCTAAAACTTTATTTTGAATTATTGGTATAGCCACTCTAGCTCTGTTTTGGTTGTTGTTTGTATGGTATATATTTTTTCTACCCTTTTACTTTCAATCTGTTTGTATCTTTTAATCTAAAGTGTGTCTCTTAGGGCACCTGGCTGCCCAGTTGGTGGAGCATGCAACTATTTATCTCAGGATTGTGAGTTGGGTGTGGGCCATGTTGGTTGTGGAGCCTACTTAAAAAAAAAAAAGTCAATCAATCAATAAATAAAATGTGTTCCTTGTAGATACCATATAGTTGGATTGTGTGTGTTTTACATTCTGCCAATTTCTTTTGATTGGTATAATCAATTTATGTATGTCTAATTACTGATAGGGTGTATGTCTGGTGACCGGTTTGTTATTTACTTCCTATATAACCTTTTTTCTCTTTATTATATTGTGTTAAATAGATATTACTTTGCCATTTCAACTTTTTTTTAAAAAGATTTATTTATTTGTCAGAGAGCGCACGCACAGGCAGGGGGAACCCAGGCAGGGGGAGAAGCAGGCTCCTTGTCCAGCAAGGAGCCCAATGTGGAACTTGATCTCAGGACCCCAATGTGGAACTTGATCTCAGGACCCTGGGATCACGACCTGACCAAAAGCAGACCCTTAACCTCCTGAGCCACCCAGGCACCCCCATTTTAACTTTTTTTGTTACTTGTTTTGTTTTGTTAGTTATTTTCTTAGTGGTTTTCCTGAGTACTACATTTAACACCTTAATTAAATACAATCTACTTCACATTAATGCAACATAATTTTAATAGTATATAAAAAATGCTACAGTATAGCTTTATTCCCTTCCTTTGTGCTGCTGTTATCATGTAAATTACATTTTTATACATTATGAGCCCATCTACACGGTTTTATCATCATTGCTTTATTTTGTTGTCTTTCAATTCAGATAGAAGAAAAGAGTTACAAACAAAAATATGTTAATATTGCCTTTTACCTATATATACTTTACTGACATTATTTTTTCATGTGAATTTAAATTGCTATTTAATGTCCTTTCATGTCAGTTTGAAGGAGTCCCTTAAGTATTTTTTGTGGAGTATGTCTGCTACTGGTGAATTCTCTCTCTCTCTCTCTCTCTCTCTTTTTTAAATCTAGGAATGTCTTATTTCTCCCTCTGTTTTGAAGGATAGTTCTGTCAGTTATAGAGACCTCTTGGTTGATAGCGTTTTTCTTTCAGCACTTTGAATATGTCTTTCCTCTAAATTCTGGCTTCCATTGGTTTCTGATGACAAATCAGTTAATCTTGTTGAGGATCCCTTTTATTACCTGAGTCACTTCTCTTTTGCTGCTTTCAAGATTCTCTGTCTTTGGTTCTTAATAGTTTGATCATGATGTGGCTAAATATGAGTGTCTTTGAGTTTGTTGATCCTTTTGGAAATATAGATTAATGTTTTTTATTAAATTTGGGCTGTTTTCAGCTATTATTTCTTCATATATTCTTTGCGACTCTCTTCTTTCCTCTTTCTCTGGGATTCTTATTATATGTATTTTGGTGCTCTTGATAGTGCCTGGCAGGTCTCTGAGGTTTTGTTTTGTTTTTAAAGATTTTATTTATTTGACGGAGAGAGACACAGCAAGAGAGGGAACACAAGTAGGGGGAGTGGGAAAGGGAGAAGCAGGCTTCCTGCTGAGCAGCGAGCTCCATGTGGGGCTCAGACCCAGGACCCTAGGATCATGACCTGAGCCAAAGGCAGATGCTTAATGACTGAGCCACTCCGGCGCCCCTAGGTCTCTGAGGTTTTGCTTGTGGGTCTTCATTCTTTTTTCTTTCTGTTCCTTAAAGTGGATCATCTCAGCTGACCTGTCTTTAAGGTTGAGCCCCTCTACTGAATTTTTTATTTCAGTTACTGTACTTCTCCACTCCAGAATTTATATATAGGTTTTTAAAAATTGATTCTTATACCTTTATTGATATTTTCTTAGAGAGTATTGTATCATCCTTCTTTCTAGTTTCCTTCCAAACATTTACTTCTCTCACATATTCTGAATAGTTCTGTGTGAGTTCATATCTTTCTAAATCAGACCTCAAATCATGTCCCTGCATCCTACAATAACTTTTGGTGTCTGTTGAATAAATTCCAAGCTTTTTAGCATGGCATTCAAGACTATTTATGACCAAAAAGCTACCTTTGCAACCACTTCTTCCTTAGAAAACATTTTATACTATGCCATCATCCTTAAATCTCATCTATATATACACATTTTTCCTTGGCGATGCTTCTCTTAGCTTTTGGTCTCTTTGTCTTTTTTCTGATAAAACTAATCTGTTCATAGTGCCTGTTTAATTCATCCCACTTTGTGAAGCCTTTGAGATCACTTTTCTTTCTGTACACTTTAAAGCATGTTATTAGATTTCTTTTTCATAGATCATTTACAGGCCTTTTTACCATTTCCCACACCACTTTCAGAATAGTAGCTCACTTAGGTCAGAAAGCATGTCTTTCTAGTTTTTCCCAGAGTACTTGTACAGTGTCTTGTGTGGTCTAATACAAGCCTTATATTTAATATTTATTTATAATTATACTATATAAATATAAGTATTTATAATTAACACTATATTTAATATACAAGCAATATATTTAATATGAAGCATTGTGTTTAATACAAATAGCTGTGTTTGACAAGTGAATAAGGAGATTTGAAACTGTATTACAAACAAATTTGATAGAATTTTCATTTTCCTGAAATAATTTTGTAGAGTATGTTTTTAAAAATCTTCTTAAAAATTCTTTATTACTACTTCTAATAGTAGTGTATATACAGAATACTTCAAATTGTGCCAAATTTGACCCTAGATTTTGTAAGATGGCTTTTAGTATAAAGTAAGTGGATTAAAATGTAAAATGCATTTTATTTTGTTCAAAACTATTTCTGCTCATAATAATGAAAAAGAAATAGTATGGAGAGATGAAAAATTTGCATTCTTCTGAATATTTTAATTCATAGTTGTTTTTTTTTTAAAGATTTTATTTATTTATATGACAGAGAGACAGCCAGCGAGAGAGGGAACATGAGCAGGGGGAGGGGGAGAGGAAGAAGCAGGCTCCCAGCAGAGGAGCCTGATGTGGGGCTCGATCCCAGGACTCTGGGATTATGCCCTGAGCCAAAGGCAGATGCTTAATGACTGAGCCAACCAGGCACCCCTAATTCAAAAATCCTTCTTTTTTTTTAGATTTTTTAGAGCAGTTTTAGGTTTACAGCAAAATTGAGTGGAAGGTACAGAAAGTTTCCATATACTCCTTGTTCCCCCATCTCCCCCATGCACAGGCCTCCCCTACTATTGTACAGTCTTCCCTACTATCTTCTATTATCCCCTAATATCCCTTACTACCAACCTACCAACCTTCTGCATTATAATGATATATTGATGGACTTACATTGATACATTATCTCAATCCATACCAATATCCACATTGACACATTATCATAATCCTTGTCAAAATCCATAGTTTATATTCAGGTTCACTTGGCATTGAACATTCTGTGGTTTTTGACAAATGTATAATGATGTGTATCCACTATTTTAGTGTCCTGCAGAATAATTTTACTGCCTTCAATTTTCTGTGCTCCACTTATTCATCTTTTCCCTCTTAACCCTTGGCAACCACTGATCTCTTTACCCCCTCCATAGTTTTGCCTTTCCAGAATGTTAGGTAATTGGAATCATACAGTATACAGCAAGTCTTCCGTGTTTTTTCATGGCTTGATAGCTCTTTTCTTTTTAGCACTGAATAATATTCCATCGTGTGACTATCTTACATTTTTTTCTATCCATTCACCTAGTGAAGGGCATCCTGGTGGTTTCCAAGTTTTGGTGATCATGAATAAAACTGCTAGAAACATCTATGTGCAGGTTTTTGGGTGGAAATAACTTCTCCCCCTTTCTTTTAACTGATTATTTTAGTCTGTTTTCTCTGACCTTTAAAAATAATGACCATTGTAAGGTTTTCTGATTCAACTACACTAAACTTTCTATCTCTTGGTGAAAGTGATATGAATAACAGAGTGAGAAAAGAAGAAGATGCCTTTATAATTTGTTATCTGGTTAATATACTTATTTCTGTAAAATATATCTAGTCTATTAATTTGTCCATTTTATCAACATTTAGGGGACAGTTCCTTTAAAGAGAATGCTGTATAGTCTGTTTCTGTCAGTGCACTCTGATTATTTTTAACTCATTTACCTCAATTTTTAAAAAATAAAACATAGGCTAGACCATTGTCAACCTACCCTTTACCCTCACCTCCAAACAAAGCAATAAAACTCTTATAATGTTTTATTGAATTTCTCATTAAAACTATATACCGTCTTCCTTAACACAACAGTGAATGACTTCCTTAGTCTAGTGTTTTATGAAATGTACAAATGTGCTTCAGGCACAGTGTTGGTTTGAGTGGGAATCTATTAAGAGTAATTTTTATTTGGGGCACCTGGGTGGTTTAGTCGGGTGAGCATCTGCCTTTGGCTCAGGTCATGATCCCAGGGTCCTGGGTATCGAGCCCTGCATCGGGCTCCCTGCTCATTGGGGAACCTGCTTCTCCCTCCTCTTCTACCTCTCCCCCCAGCTTGTGCTTGTCTCTCTCTCTCTCTCAAATAAATAAAATCCTTTAAAAAAAAAGAATAATTTTCATTGAAATGTGTCCAGTTATAAGACAAATGTTAGGAACTCCAAAGAAAATTTTTATTGTTAATGCCTATTTAAAAATACTAAATCCTGCATGTAGATTGGTGTATATAGTCTCCTCTAAGAGACCATATTCGTTTTGAGCCATTTAAGGTGGGACACTTGTCTGGCTCAGTTGGAAGAGCATGCAACGCTTGATCTTGGGGTTGTGAGTTCAAGCTCCACGTGTAAAGCTTACTAAAAAAATAAACTTTAAAAAAATTTTAAAAATAAAATGGGCAATGCATGGGGAATATAGTCAATAATATTGTATTAACTTTGCATGGTGACAGGTGGTATCTAGACTTAGTGTGGTGATTAGTTCTCAATGAATACAAATATCTATTCACTGTTGTATACCTGAAACTAATATAATACTGTATGTTAATTATACCTAAATAAAAATAATAAAATAGGATTGTGTTCTAAAGATTTGGAACTACTTAAGTGTTCTATCATATGTGACAATGTGGATAGGTTTATTTCATGAACCAAGATTTGGTTTGCTGGATGACTTTTCTAGTATTAAATTATTATCACGCCAAAATTCATTTTATTATATGGCTTACTTTTTAAAGCAGGAAGTCTAACTTTTTTCATGACAGAATATAGCGTTAAATATGGTAGTTACTGTTTTCTTTAGTTGTTTGCCTTAACTCCAGAATGATAAATCCAGGTTCTATCAGATCTTTATTATAGTAGGCATTTTATTGAGTATCAGTCTGTATGTTACATGCCCTGCAAGTGCCATTGTATTTGCATTGGGTGTTTTTGTTGAGAAATCTTGCTGCTAGTAAATTGAATATGTGTATTTACCTATTTATTATGTGAGTCTTACTCAAAGAGATGTATTTCAGCCTTGAGCTGACTACATCTTTCTTAAAACTAGCCATTTGTACTGATGTAAAACCAAAACATTGAGGGGAAGATTGCAGCAAATAGCTTAAATATCTGAATAAGTTTGGAAGATCTTTGCAAATTTCTATGCTCTCAAATTTAACTTGTGTGTGACATTTACAGGGATGTTGTGGAGATGATAGTGGTCTCATGGAAGTAGAGGGAGCTCATCCATCACGGACAATGAGTATTAATGCTGCAGAGTTAAAACAGCTTCTACAAAGCAAAGAAGAAAGTCCAGAAAATTTGTTCCTTGAACTAGAGAAGCTTGTTTTGGTAAAAAACAAAACAAAACAAAAAAAAACAACAACAAACCAAAAAACAAAAAAAAAACAGAAACAAGATAAAAACAGTTCATTCACAAGATACATTTTCTTCTCTTTTTGACTAGTACAAGTTTTTCACAGTGACCTTTTTAAAGAGTGAACCCTTAGTTGGGTACTTACAAAGTTTGAAATACTCTTTGAATTAATAATTTGGGGTGAAGTCCTCCATACTATTATGAATCTTAAGAAGAAAGCAATAGTTTTTAAATTATCTATTGTTTGAATGCAGGGTGCCCCCTACTACCATTCTTTAGAAATAAAATGACAAGTGTTTTTCATGTTTGTTTTATTTGAACATATTTAATATTAAGTTGATAAGTTTTTGACATTGTTGCAGATTTCTTAGTAATCAAAGAATACCACCTTTTCTAAAGAGTCAGTAGATTATGAGCATAAATATTCTAGTTTTACCTGTATCATCTTATTCTGCTTTTGTCTGTATCTAGGAACATTCAAAAGATGATGACAATCTGGATTCTTTGTTGGACAATGTAGTTGGACTTAAGCAGATGCTGGAGTCATCTGGTGATCCTTTACCTCTTGGTGACCAGGATGTAGAACCAGTACTTTCAGCTCCAGAATCTCTGCAGAATCTGTTTAACAATAGGTAAAACACACAATGTTTTGTGGTTAAGTAGATGATGTGTATTTAATGATTGGGGTCTAAAGAGGGCCAGCAAACTATTTTCCTGTAAAGGGCCAGATAATAAAAATTCTAGGCTTTGTAGGCGACATTCAGCCTTTGTTGCATATTCTTCTGTAGCTTCATTTGTTTCTTACAGCTTTTTAAAAAACTTAAGAACTTGAAAAAATAAACCATTTCTGGCTTATGGGCTGTACACAAGCAGGCTTGCAGAATGGGGGCCATAGTTCAGTGATCCCTGTTCTAGAGGTTGTATGCGTCTTGATCTTTGGAGCACTGTACTTTTGAAGCATAATGACTATTCAGTTTGATGGAATTATCCCCTAAATTTAGAAAAGTTAAATATATAGTTTCTGTATGCATTAGTACATGTAATAAACTTGGTCTTAAGTACTAATTTTACTAATAGTTTTGAGGGTACCATTTTTAATTGTACCTTTTCAGATTTTGCTTAGAACATAAGCTAAAATATTTGATTTTGGAATTCTGTGTTTTACCAAATACCTTTCTTGTTCTAGGACTGCATATGTGCTAGCTGATGTCATGGATGATCAGTTGAAATCCATGTGGTTCACTCCATTTCAGGCTGAAGAGATTGATACAGATCTGGATTTGGTATGAGTAATTTTATTACTAAATATTAGAAAAAAGTTACTGTTGATTTTTTTGCTTTTTGTGTGTATTATTAGCACTAAAATAAGTTAGATATTGTATGGCTGTGAAAAGCCCATTTGGGGACTAGTACTGCATTATTTTTGTATCAATTGCCTAGTAATGGAATCCAGACCACTCAGTTCTTTCTGGTTAGTGATCTGTGTAGTTGAGAATGAGATTTTTTTAGGGAGAAATTATGTTTTTTGCCTAAGTACCCTGAAGCACTTTGTTTTCTTATATTTGTAGGGTATAGAATAGAGAAAAATACCCCACCAAATTATAGTTCATTCTTGTTTTTGGGTTCAAGGTGGGGAATGGTATTTTGGCAATCTGCTCTTAATTTGGGGGAAATGTAAAGAATCTATTTGTTAAAATAATGTAGGTACAAATGGGAATTCATGTTCTTAAACATAATACTGTGAACAGGTAAGAGTAATTAAACATTTAAAATTTAAAGCACTCCGATTTATGCTTCTCAGAGCTGTATTAGGGAGGATGATTTCAGTTACATTATTGTACCATATATGGTATGGTATAGTATTGTACCTGAGCCAAAATCAAGAGCCAGACTCTTAACCAACTGAGCCATCCAGGCACCCCCAGCACGTGACTCTTGATCTTAGGGTCGTTAGTTCAAACCCCACATTGGGCATAGAGCTTACTTAAAACTTTAAAAACAAAAATTAATTTCTCCTTTAGCATAAATTGTTCAATGATTTTTTAGAACTGTTCTGTCCAATAGAAATTTAGCAGTAACAGAAATGTTCAATGCCCTGTCTAGTACAGTAGCCATTAACTTTATGTGACTGTTGAGTAATGAAATGTTGCTGGTATAACTAAGGAACTGAATTTTATTTTTGTTTTAATCTTAATTAACATAAATTTAAATAGGCACATGTGGTTAGTGGCTACCATGTTTAGTATCATAGATCTAAAATATTTGTGTTAGAAGTTGTTGTTTTAGGGGGCGCCTGGGTGGCGCAGTCGTTAAGCGTCTGCCTTCGGCTCAGGGCGTGATCCCAGCGTTCTGGGATCGAGCCCCACGTCAGGCTCCTCCGCTGGGAGCCTGCTTCTTCCTCTCCCACTCCCCCTGCTTGTGTTCCCTCTCTCGCTGGGTGTCTCTCTCTGTCAAATAAATAAATAAAATCTTTAAAAAAAAAAAGAAGTTGTTGTTTTAAAACTTTTATGTTGAAACGCAACTATCTTGGAGTGCCTGGGTGGCTCAGTCGTTAAGCATCTGCCTTCGGCTCAGGGCATGATCCCAGGGTCCTGGGATCGAGCCCCACATTAGGCTTCTCTGCTGGGAGCCTGCTTCTTCCTCTCCCACTCCCCCTGCTTGTGTTCCCTCTCTCTCTGGCTGTCTCTCTGTCAAATAAATAAAATCTTAAAAAAAAAGAAAGAAATGCAACTATCTTGGAATGAAGATTGTAACTTTACATGGTTTAGAAAATTTGGGGTCTTTCAGGTTTGCTAAATTTAAATAAAACTTAAGTAAATATAATTTTTATTTCTCTGGAAGTAAACTTAGGTTGGACCCTCATTTAATGCATAGAGCTTTGAGAACTGTGGCACAGAATCCTTTTATTATAGATATTGTGACTATACAAGGCTTACAAAGTATGTTATTTTCAGATTGTTTTGGAAGAGTTCTGGAGATGCTACTTTGTTAATTTATATAGATAAATCCTGAGTTCTTGTCAGACAGCAGAGGTCTCCCAAAATTAACAGCCCTTCTTTGAGAAGGAACGCCACCCCACCCCACCCCACCCCAAAATGCAGCTGAATTCCTAAGATTTTTTCTTTAACTACCAGTGATGTTGCTCTTTGAAAAGATGAGGGAAAGGGGTGCCTGGCTGGCTTAGTTTTCAGAGCATGCAACTCTTGATCTTGGGGTTGTGAGTTCAAACCCCATGGTGGATGTAAAGATTACTTAAAAATAAAATCTTTAGAGGCACCTGGGTGGCTCAGTCATTAAGTGTCTGCCGTCAGCTCAGGGCGTGATCCCAGCATTCTGGGATCGAGCCCCGCATCAGGCTCCTCCGCTGGGAGCCTGCTTCTTCCTCTCCCACTCCCCCTGCTTGTGTTCCCTCTTTCGCTGGCTGTCTCTCTCTCTGTCAAATAAATAAATAAATCTTTAAAAATAAATAAATAAATAAAATAAAATCTTTAAAAAAAAGGATGAGGGAAAGGGGCAGACCTATAATTTATTTATTATGAGAGTTAAATATAATCTATAGGAAATATGAATTTCTGTAATTAAATGTTACATTAATAATTACATTTAAGATGTATTTCTCATTTTGTTTAATTTTTATGACTGCAGGTGAAGGTTGACTTAATCGAGCTCTCTGAAAAATGCTGTAGTGACTTTGACTTGCATTCAGAATTAGAGCGCTCATTTTTGTCAGAACCATCATCTCCAGGGCGAACTAAGACTACAAAAGGATTCAAACTTGGGAAGCACAAGCATGAGACCTTTATAACTTCAAGGTAAAATTTATTCTACTAAAGATGTTGATTGTGGTCATGGAAGCTTATTTATTGTAATGTACTTTAAGATAGACACAAAACTATAGAGAAAAAAGGAAGGTGACATAATACTTGAATCATGAATATTGTTTGGAATTTTTTTTAAAGATAATACTTTGGCCAGGGATATACCCAGTACATTTGTTACATTGTTTTACTTTATAAAGAGTTTATAAGGTTTGAACAGTGGTGAACTGGATTATTTTAAATAACTGTCAGTCATATCAGTAAAATGTGAGTACCATTCTTAGCTACTTTTGTTGTATATCCTGGAGAGTAATAGAGATATTTGCAACATTAACTGAATGAAGAAATAATTGAAATGTAGTTTTCAGTATTGCAAACATTGACTTATATATTCACTGGAAATGTGAAAAAAGGAAAAAGCATTCATGGAGTGTTTTTGTTTTAATAGTGGGAAATCTGAATACATTGAACCTGCCAAACGAGCTCATGTTGTGCCACCACCAAGAGGAAGGGGCAGGGGAGGATTTGGACAGGGTATACGACCCCATGATATCTTTCGTCAGAGGAAACAGAACACAAGCAGACCACCATCTATGCATGTGGATGACTTTGTTGCGGCTGAGAGTAAAGAAGTGGTCCCTCAAGATGGAATACCCCCACCCAAACGGCCACTCAAAGTATCACAGAAAATTTCTTCTCGTGGTGGATTTTCAGGCAATCGAGGAGGACGGGGTGCTTTTCACAGTCAGAATAGGTTTTTCACACCACCTGCTTCAAAAGGTGACTACTTAATGTATATTTTCTAATGGGTTGGAGTATTGGAATATTAGAATATTGAATAGAAGTGATTTAGTTGTAAGTGATTCACATAAAGTATTTTTTAGTTACTACAGTTAAGTTACTACCTTAGTCCAGTGGTAACTATTTGTAGAGTACTTTATTGGATAGAAAAAATCTTTTTTAAGTTAATGTTTAATTAATTGCCTGTTTAGTGATAAGTTTAAAAGAAGTCAGTTGGCTAATTATTTTCCTTTTCACATTGGGAATTGTGTTTATCCTTTCTGAGTAGTATCTGTACATTCTGAGTAGTATCTATACAGTTCTGCTTACCAATAATTTCTTTAGGATTCTTTTTTTTTTAAGATTTTATTTATTTATTTGAGAGAGAAAGGGGTAGTGAGAGAGAGAGAGAGAGAGCATGAGCAGGGGGTAGAGAAAGCAGGCTGCCTGCCAAGCAGGGAGCCTGACATGGGGCTTGATCCCAGGACCCTGGAATCATGACCTGAGCTAAAGGCAGATGATTAACCGACTGAACCACCCAGGCGCCCCTCTTAGAATTCTTTTGTGTAGTTCACCTTTGAGTCTCTCATCTACTTGCTTCTTGATGTTATATCTAATCAGTATGTTGTTGTTTTTTTTAGATTTTATTTTTAAGTAAATCTCTACACCCAACATGGGGCTCAAACCCACTACCCAAGATCAAGAGTTGCATACTTTACTGGCTGAGCCAGCCAGGCACCCCCATTTAATCCGTTTTAAATTGCTTCAAGATTTTATCTGTTAATGAATTCCATTTCCAACCTTGTGTACACCTGTGTCATACCTATTTCAAAATGCCACCCTCCATATGGGAACTAGGGAGACCACTGCACAGCAGAGCTTTAAACACAAATCTTTTTTCTTTTTAAAGCTGCTGTTATAGAATATAACAAAAAAACACAGAATTTGTTTTATTGATTGTTAAAGGTGGCTGCTCTTACTGCATGATATTTTTTTGCTTCTTAGATTTATTAAACATTATTCCTATTTAAAAAATGCTTCAGATTTTAGAAACTACCTGAATGTACTTGTAGGAATTATACTTTAAATTAAATGTGGAACTCCATCCCAGGGCCCTAAGGTCATGACCTGAGCCAAAGGCAGATGCTTAACTGAGTCACCCAGGTACCCCAAGTGTCGAATCTTTTTTAATCCAACTGAAGTAGTAGATTTTGATTGTGGTATCTGTGTTTAGGAAACTACAGTCGTCGGGAGGGAACAAGAGGCTCCAGTTGGAGTGCTCAGAATACTCCTCGAGGAACTTACAATGAAAGTCGAGGAGGCCAGAGCAACTTTAACAGGGGCCCTCTTCCACCATTACGGCCACTTAGTTCTACAGGTATACGTTCTTCCTGGTTGATATTGCCGAGAGAGGGAGGTGAATCCTCCTTTTCAAATTGTCGGGTATCATATACTCTCATTCTTGGAGGGAATATTTTAGAATGTAGACTTATTATTCTAAAGGCAATTTAATTTTATATCTGCAAATGAATGCCCAATGTATATTTCCTGTAGGAATAATCAAAATTCTGGATTCTGAACTATGTGTGTAATCTGAGCAGTTTCACAGTGTTTTTCGTAATCTTAAAAGATTTTATTTATTTATTTATTTATTTATTTATTTATTTATTTATTTGGAAGAGAGAGAGAGCATGAACAGGAGGGGTAAAGGGAAAGGGAGAGAGAATCTCAAGCTGACTCTGTACTGAGCACGGATCCCAATGCAGGGCTCAGTCCCAGGACTGTGAGATCATGACCTGAGCTGAAACCAAGAGTTGGACATCTAACTGACTGGGCCATCCAGGCGTCCCATGCTCTGTTTTTATATTTCAGTAATGAAAGCCAATCCTTAAGGTACTTTTTGACCAAAGTATTTTAATAATAGAGATATCTTCATACAATATATTCTGTTTTTGTTTACAATATTGTCTTGTGTGTGTAGGCGTGTAACCTGTTTTTCCTAAACCACTATTATATCAAGTCCGGATCTCTTCTGACCAGAAGTAGCTTTTAGTTTCAAATGCATTTTCTTTTTTACAGCAGTTTTATTTGAGATATAATGCTCACATATCATACAATTTACCTTTTTCAAGTGGATAATTCAGCAGTATTCACCACATTTACAGAACCTGCACATGGATTTAAAGGAGCAAAGAGTAATTCCTATCTTAATTTGAGTTCAGTTTTATAGATTACTATTTCTGTAGTGGGAAAGGAAAGGATGTATGACTAAAAACTGTATTCTTTCTTTTGTAGGCTACCGCCCAAGTCCTCGTGACCGTGCTTCCAGAGGTCGTGGGGGCCTTGGACCTTCCTGGGCAAGTGCAAATAGCGGCAGTGGAGGCTCAAGAGGAAAGTTTGTTAGTGGAGGCAGTGGTAGAGGTCGTCACGTACGATCCTTTACACGATAAAAATTCTTTTGGGAACATCCTGAGCGTATATGAACATTTCATGAGGATGATAAAAATAAAATAAGACATTAAAGGACCAACTTAGACTTAGCAGTTACCTGGAGACATCTGAGAGAATATTTTTATCTGAAGAAAGCAGATTTTGTTTGATACCTAACACAAGATTTCAATAAAAGTCCAAACTTTGTATGTATATTTGTATATATTTTTTCCCTTTCATATATAACTATTTACAGAATTTCTTAGGTAGAAAATGAACAATGAAGTGACTTTGGTTTTAGTGTATTTTTGCCTATGCCACAGATGCCCCCAATATATTCTCAGCTCATGGTGCCCTTTAGTGTTGCAGTAACTTTTTCATAGCACATCTAAGCCAAAAGAATTACCTAATACTTATTTATTAACAGTTGGGTCCAAACAACTTAATAAGAATTTCTGCCATAACCATGAGTAACTGCTGACACTGCCAACTTCTTAAACCTTGGAATCAGCTTGGACACCCATCAGTATCATTTTCTCTTCCACTGTGCTTTTCCCACAGTACTTTTTATCACAACTATTAAAGACCTGGTTTTGCAAAGATATACTGTCATAAAAAAATTTAGTGTTACCTAATATAAAAAATGTAAAGTACCTTGAGCAAGTAGTTTGTGCTAACAGATTTGTTTCTCTTAAAATCTTTAAATACCATGTGGCATCTGTGTTAATTTACTAGGGTGCCCTAGTATACAGTTTTGGAAATCTCTTGGCTATGCCAAAAGAAACATGACACTCTTCTTTACATTTGAAAGAAATATGTAGGGGGGAAAAAGAAAGAAATATGTACGTCCTTTGTGTTTCAGCTTTATACCTACTTATGCTATTTTATTATGCAATTTTATAAAGCCTAAATGAGAATAGCCTAATAATGGTCTTTTGAGAATCAGAAACATCTAATAAAATCTGGACTTTATGTACAGAAATGAAGTTTATAACTTTGAGAAAATAATCATATTTTCCCCGAGAAGTATCTTAACACACTTAGCCTATATAAGTGGCAAAAAAAATAGAGTTCTTTTTTTTTTTTTAAAGATTTTTTTTATTTATTTATGTGACAGAGAGACAGCCAGTGAGAGAGGGAACACAAGCAGGGAGAGTGGGAGAGGAAGAAGCAGGCTCCTAGCCGAGGAGCCTGATGTGGGACTCGATCCCGGAAGGCCGGGAACACGCCCTGAGCCGAAGGCAGACGCTTAACGACTGTGCTACCCAGGCGCCCCAAAAAAATAGCGTTCTTAAACAACAAAGGAATGTATGAATCTCATTCCATCCCTTTATCACTGTTTTGCCAAACTATTTGTGAGAGTACAAAGTATGTTTGTTTGGAAAATACTTTAAAGAAAAGCTCAGGAAAAAAACATAAAAGAAAAGCTCAGAAAAAAAGAAAAGAAAAGCTCAACTCTAAAGATTCTGATTTAAGCAAAAGGTAATGGAAATCTTTCCATAACTAATGGCCTCAAAAAATCCAAGATAACCTAAAACTCTCTTAATCCTGAAACCTAATGAGTTCATTCTCTCTGAAGATGCATTTTCCACGTTAGATAGAAATCGAAGTTTGTTCCTAATGCCTGCTATTAGTACATGGAAAAATAGTTGTTTTTTAAAGTAACTGCATTTCTTAAATAACGTAACTGCATTTCTTAAATAATAACATATAGTTATATATAGAGAGATACATAATTACTTGATTTGTTTTTTAACTTTAAGTTGAATATAATCTCAGAGTTGTTTCTGCTCTTTGCCGTAGGTTAATGCCTAATAATTCAGGCCAGCCAAAGTAATAAATTATTAACGAATGCAAATTAATACCAGACAAGTTTAAAATGTTCTGAGTAATTAAGTCTTTTTTTTTTTTTTTAAAGATCTTATTTATTTGAGAGAGAGCAAGAGCACGGGTGGGGGCGGGGGGGGGGAGGAACAGAGGGAGAAAGAGAAGCAGATTCCCCACTGAGCAGGGAGCCCAATGCGGGGCTCAATCCCAGGACCCTGAGATATGACCAAAGCTGAAGATATGCTCAACTGACTGAGCCACCCAGGTGTCCCAGTAATTAAGAGTCTTAGATAAACATGTTGACTATCCCTTTCATGCATATATCACTCAGTCTTTATAACAATCTAGCAAAGGAAGTATACCATAATTTTATAGATGGAGAAAGCTGAGGAGCTTGACTCAAAAGTGATAGAAGCAGGATTTAAAACCAGGATGACTAGCTTCTAATTCTTTACTTCTTTTTTATAACTTTGAGAGGTATGAAGCTACTTCTTAGGTTGTTGAGATTGAATATAAAAATTAATTTGTCATATAGAAGTGGAATTCCAAAGGCTTAACACTGTTTTTGCCATTTCAGAAGTGAGCCAGATGGATAACTGGGGGATGGTTGCTGTCATATATATTTAGATCTATGTGGAAGACCACATACCTTCAAAAATAAATATTTAAAAAATCAATTTTAGGGGCGCCTGGGTGGCACAGCGGTTAAGCGTCTGCCTTCAGCTCAGGGCATGATCCCGGCGTTCTGGGATCGAGCCCCACATCAGGCTCCTCTGCTATGAGCCTGCTTCTTCCTCTCCCACTCCCCCTGCTTGTGTTCCCTCTCTCGCTGGCTGTCTCTATCTCTGTCAAATAAATAAATAAAATCTTTAAAAAAAATCAATTTTATATGTACTTTGGTGGAATGGGTCTATGTTTTATTTGCAAAACTACTTTGTTTTACATAAGCATTTTAGGAAAAGTTTTGACTGGTATTTAGAAATTAATGAAAATGGAGAATACCTTTGGGAATAAAACTTATTCTATTTAATATATAATACAAGGAGTTAATGAGTTAAATCACTGATAGAATGATTCGTATTTCTTTATAAGAATAAGGGGGTGCCTGGGTGGCTGCTGCCTTTGGCTCAGGTTATGATCCCAGGGTCCTGGGATCAAGGCCTGCATTGGACTTCCTGCTCAGCAGGGAGTCTGCTTCTCCCTGTCCCTCTCCCCTCCACCCCACTCGTGCTCTCGCTCTCTCTCTCTCAAATAAATAAAAAGTTTAAAAACAAAGAATAAGAGAAAAGAGGGGCATCTGGCTGGCTCAGTCAGTAGAGCATGTGGCTCTTGATCTCGAGTTTGTGAGTTTGAGCCCTATGTTGGGTGTAGAGATTACTTAGAAATAAAGTGTTTAAAAAATATAAAAAAGAGGGGTGCCTGGCTGGCTTAGAAGAGCATGTGATTCTTGATCTTGGGGTCATGGATTTGAGCCCCATGTTGAGTGTAGAGATTACTGAAAAAAGGAATGCTCTGAAATATTGCTGTGCTTCTTAAAAACAATATTTCCAGGTAGTAATCCGTATGTGAAACAGTAGCAAGTCCCATTAGTTTATTCTTACTGCTTCGTATAAAAATACAAAAACCTGCAAACTGAGAATGTAAGAATGAGGGTATGTCTCCTGAGCATCTGCTGTGTTCATACACCCGAGGACAGCCTGGGGAATATAAGGATTTTCTGCCATCTAGAGGATCACAGTGTAATGGAGAAAACACTCATGTAAGCAAACTTTTTTTTTTTTTTTAAGTAGAGTTAATAGGTAAGTGTATAAACATGGAACAACTCAAGAGTTTTTGACTAATCCAATCAGTACATTTCAAAACTGAAGTTTTTAAAGTAGCTATTTTTAAAATAGCTAAATAAAAAAAAAGACTTGACATTAGAATTGTATGATAGACCATAAATAACATCTTCTTTGGAATTGTTTTTGTATAAAGTTAAGGTGAAAAAATTTTGTGATTTTTTATTTTTAAATTCATAGGACAGATTAAGAATTAGCAAGATTTTTATAAGGGTCCTGTAGATTCATAAGCTAGAGAAAAGGATGCAAACTCAACTACTAGCAGTGGCCTGGAAAGTAACAGAAATGTGAGAATGAGCTGAAGAACAGTCACTGGAGAAGAGTTGTAAGTTGGCATTTTGGCCTCAGTACCAGGGAGAAAATCAGGAGGGTTGAAGCAGGTGGCCCTGGAGATTGATTGCCTGCAGTGTTAAAGGAAACTAGTCTTTAGCTTCGGCTGATTGATACCTTGGAAGGCTGATAGGTCCAATGCTGATGCATCTTCTGACTTCTTAAAAAAAACTTTTTAAATTTTATCTTATAATTAAAAAAAATATTGTTTGTGGTCAAACACAATTTATCATCTTAACTGGTTTTTAGTGTACAGTTTAGTAGTGTTAGGTATATTTACGTTGTTGTATAACCAATATCCAGGACTTTTGCCATTTGTAAATCTGAAACTACATACCATTTAACAACTCCTCAGTCCACTCTTCCTTCAGACCCTGGAAATCACCATCCTGCTTTCTGTCTATATGAATTTGACAAGATAATCATCTAAGTGGCATTTGTCTTTTGTCACTGGCTTATTTGACTTAGTATAATAACCTCAAATTTCATCCATCTTGTAGTATGTCAAAATTTTCTTCTTTTTAGAGGCTGAATGATATTCCATTGTATGTATATGCCACATTTTTTTTTTTTGTTCATGGATACTTGAGTTGCTTCCACTTTTCAACTTATAAATAATGCTAAGAACATAGATGTGCAAATAATCTGCTTAAGACCCTACTTTTAGTTCATTTGGGTATATCCGCAGAAGTAGGATTGCTGGATCATATAATCATTCCCTTTTAGGGGTGCCTGGGTGGCGCAGTCGTTAAGCGTCTGCCTTTGGCTTAGGGCATGATCCTGGCGTTCTGGGATTGAGCCCCACATCAGGCTCCTCCGCTATGAGCCTGCTTCTTCCTCTCCCACTCCCCCTGCTTGTGTTCCCTGTCTCGCTGGCTGTCTCTCTCTGTCAAATAAATAAATTTTAAAAATCTAAAAAAAAAAAAAAAGACTTAAAAAAATAATTTCCTTTTAAATTTTCTTAGGAACTGCCATACTGTTTTCCATGTACCTGCACAATTTTCCATTTCTATCAACAAGGATTCCAATTTCTCCATATCCTCACCCTCTTGTTATTTTCTGAGTTTTTAAAAATTTTTAATAGTAGCCATGCTAATGGATGTGCTTCTGATTCTTTTTAAAGAGAAGCCAAAAATCTGGATTATTGTGTAAACAGTTTTCAAATGTGGCAATTAATATCATCATCTGAGCCAAACAAAACTCAAGTGCAAAGCAAAATGTGGCCAGAGGGTTCCATCCTGAAGAGTTTGATAAACCTCTACTTTAGAAATTGGAACTGGATTACTATAAAAGCTTACTTTCATTTGAGACAGTAAAATTTACCAAGTAAATCTGTGATAGGACATGATGCTAAAGGCTAGAATTCTTTGGCACCAAAAAGCCTGGATTTGAGAACCAGTTTTATCATCTACTAGCTGTGCAACTTTAATAAACTTTAACCTCTGGTCCTAAATCTATCTGCGTTTATCTACCTCACTAGGTTTTGAAGATTAAATAAAGTACATATTAGATTTTTTTTTCTTTTTTGATGTGTAGAGCAATATTATTTTAAATGAAGACCTCTACTGCCTGGAAAAAAAAGCATACTAAACATGACATACTTTTACTTGTTATTTCTGACGTCCTGGAAATTAGTGCCTGCTTGAGAAATAATGTGGAAGTTATGGGAATAGAGTACCAATTTGTAGCTCTACTAAAGTGTTTTTGATGTGGATTTTAGCGAGATTTTTAGTTTGGGGACACTTTTATAATGGTCTTGTAACATGGATTCTAAGTGAAGATAGTCCGGTTTCTAATAATTCCTGGGATACTTAGGGGCATGTGGTAATAATTTTTATATATAAGGTGGTAGATGATATGAATATGCAGGGAATAGTGTGAGTAGTCTACTTTGGCCAGTGTAGGATATAGGGATGGGGGGTAGAGGAAGTGGAGGGAAGGTGTGTTTGGGGCTAAATTGCAGAAGGTCTTATTATTTGCTATGCTCAGCCATAAGAATAAAATATTTTTGTTAATATGAATGACATTTTCAAATTTGGCACACCTTTATAAGCATCTGCTATTGACCAGTGACTGTGAAAGGTGTTTTCCATAAATTAATCATAATCAGATTTATGCTTTAGAAAGACGGCTGCTCCTCTGGTGCAGTGAGGATGGATTAGAGAGGGAAGGAAGAGCCTGAGCAGAAAGAGCGAAGAGCAAATAAGCAATTACAGCGAAGATCTGAATCAGTGATTTTCAGAGTGGTCCTCAGACCAGCAGCTCAGCATCACCTGGGAATTTGTTAGAAATGTGTATTCTCAGGCACCACCCCAGACCTAAGACATTGGAGTTGGGGCCCAGCAATATGTGCTTTAACAAGCCCTGCATGTGATTCTGCTAAAATTTGATGTACCCTACAGTTTGAGAACCACTGATGTGTATCAGTGGTTTTCAAATTTAGGAATCATCTGGGAAGGTCATTAAAAGTGCAGGTTCCAGGGACCTACTAATTTTTTTTTTAATATTTTACTTATTTGAGATAGTGTACAAGAAGGGGGAGTGGAGAGGGAGAGGCAGGTTCCCTGCTGAGCAGGGAGCTAGACTCGGGGCTCGATTCCAAGACCCTGGGATCATGACCAGAGCTGGAGGCAGATGCTTAACCAACTGAGCCACCCAGCACCGAAGCAGGCCTCCGGGGGAATTCTGATAATCAGCCAGGTTTGGATCCAGTGACCCAAATGAAAAGTAATGTCCTCAGCTAAGACAGTGATAATGGAAATGGAGGGATCAAATACAAAAGGTACTTCTCAGATACTGTAATAACTCAAATTATTTAGGCCATTAGATGGCATAAGTTGGTACAAAGCAGTTACTGCTCTGAAAGAACTTTCTAGTGGGAGAAGTGAAGGACAGCTGTTTGGGAGCAGAATGAGAAAAAAGCATTTCAGAAGAGTTTGAAGCACCCGAAGAGACCTGAAGTTTGGTGGTGGTAAGTAGTGTCAAATGCTCCAAAAGGATCTCAAAAGGTGAAAATGAAAAGATGACTAAATTTAGCAATTTGAAAGATTTTATAACTTCTGTGATGGCAGTTTTTTTGGAGTGAATTTGGAGGAAGGTAAACCATAATGGTGTTTGTTGCATGATTGAGAAGTGAGAAATAGGCAATGAGTATTTTTTCAACTTGGTGGGAACAGAAGAGAGATTGCTTAAAAGTTATGCATACCGGAGACCCCCTCCCCAACATACTATCTATAAAGTTTGCCTTTATGTTTGTGGTACTAGACTATATCTTCAGAATCTAGTTATATTTTTTGTGCTTCCATACTTGACTACAGATTGCCTTGGAAATTGCATTTCTGAATTGTATTTCTGAATATTGCATTCTAAGTTCTTCTGTCTACTTCTTTAATACCTAAGATGTTCTTGGGATGCCTGGGTGCCTCCTTCGGTTAAGTATCCAACTCTTGGTTTCAGCTCAGGTTATGATCTCATGGGATATGGAACCCAGCCCCAAGCCCCGGGTTGGGAGTCCTGCTTAGGGGTTCTCTCCCTCTGCCCCTACCCCCACTTGTGCTCATGTGAGCGCTCTCTCTCACTCAAATTAATTAATTAATTTTTAAAAATGAAGATGTTCTTCACTATGCTGCATTGCTTCATGCTTCCTAAGTATCCTTGAGGTGTAATTTTTGCTTCCAGCTTCTCAGACCAAAAAGACTTAGAGTCATTCTTCCCTACTATGTTTCTCTCATACTCTACTTCTGATCTGACTTCTGTCATCAAAACATATGTAGACTCTAACTGTTCCACCTCGGATGACAAGTCACCATTGTCTCTTGTCTGAATTATGGTAATAGCTTCCTAACCCAGCTCAAAACCCTTCAGTGGCCTCAGAATAAAAAATGGAGTTCTTACAATCACCCACAGGTTTTTCACCCCTCCTTGTTATTTCTTTGACTACTTTGACTACTGTTTCATCTACTACTCTCTGAGCTCACTTTGCTTCAGCTACCACCTTCTGACTGTTCCTGCTGGCCTTCAGTGCATTATTGCTTCAAGACCTTCAAAGAAGCCTTCCCTGGTACCCTATATAAAATTTCAATACTGTCTATCTCTGCTTATCTCTGCTTTACTTTTCTCCTTACCACTTTTCATTATCTAACACTATATAGTTTACTCATTTATCTTCTTTATCATTGGATGCAAATGGTAGACTTTGTGATTGAAATGCAGAAAATTACAAATCATTTATTTATGTAATAAGATATATTAGTATTGAGAAATAGTTGTATTCTTTCTGACTAAAATGACAGGTAACTTTCTAGCCTATCTTTTTCTCCTAGCCCATCTTTATCTAGTATCAGAAAATAATTAAGTGAAGTAAAATAAGTACTTCATGATGATAATTTTTGTTAGAAAGAATTAAAAGCGAGATTGATTTCTCCTCCCATAAATCCTATAAAATACAAATAAACCTTTTGAAATTTACTGTTTGAAAGAAAAGTATTTTATTTGCTGTGTTCTAAAGAAGACTGTACTTCTTTTGGATTATACTCATCAGGTATAATTTTGCTGCTTGTCCTTATCTTTTTTTTTTTTTTAAGATTTTATTTATTTATTTGACAGAGAAAGAGCCCAAGCAGGGGGAGCAGCAGGCAGAGGGAGAGGGAGAAGCAGGCTCCCCATGGAGCAGGGAGCCTGATGCGGGGCTCGATCAGATGACCTTGGGATCAGGACCTGAGCCGAAGGTAGATGCTTAACTGACTGAGCCACCCAGGCGCCACTGTTCTTATCTTTATTGTAGAAAATTAACCCTAATGTTTGCTGCTATACAACTCATAACATATTTATCTAAAAGACCAATTTTGCTAAAATAAAGACCAAAAAATTGTAACAATTTAGTATATAAAAAATGATACAGGGCACTTGGCTGGCTCAGTTGGTACAGCATGTGATTCTTGATCCTGATCAGAGTCTGAGTTAAAAAAAAAATTAAAAAAATGATAGTCTACCACTGTTTGGTAAAATTTAATATTCCCTAGTTCTTCACATATATTTTAGAGTAAATGGATTTTTTTTTTTTTTTTGAGAGACAGTGTAAGTGAGGAGGGGTAGAGGGAGGAGAGAGTCTTAAACAGACTCCATGCTGAGCCTCCATTGTGGGGTTTGATCTCACCACCCTGAGATCATGACCTGAGCTGAAATCATTAGTGGGATGCTTAACCAACTGAACCATCCAGGCGCCCCTAGAATTAATGGCTTTTGAAAATCAGGCTAAATTATGAAAATTATTTTTTTCACACATTTTCTTGATTTCAAGTGGGCTCCACACCCAACCTGCCCAAGGTGGGGCTTGAACTCAGGACCGTGATATCAAGACCTGAGCTGAGATCAAGAGTCCAATGCTCAAGGGACTCAGTCACCCAGGTGCCCCTATTCATGCATTTCTAAGTGTTTTGTTTAAACTGGAGTATTTTTACAGCTAATACAGACAGTGACCTGGTTTGGAGATACTTTTTTAAAATATAGATTTTATTTATTTATTTATTTGAGAGAAAGAGAGAGTGAACATGAGTGGCAGGGGTAAGGGGCAGGAGGACGGAGAGAGGGAGAAGGAGACTCCCTACGAAGCACGGAACCCACAGGGAGTTGGCGGCCAGGACTCTGAGATCATGACCTGAGCTGAAACCAAGAGTCAGAGGCTAAAGCAACTGAGCCACCCAGGTGCCCCTGGAGGTAATTTTACATTAAAAGGCCTATGACCTGTATATTTCTCTGCCTTGTCACTATATTAAAAGGTGTCAGACCACTTCTAAAACGTTAGTTTGCCTATTTGTGCAGGTACTTTAAAAGGCCTATATTATTTTAACAATGTTGCTAAAGTCACTTCATTCTTAAAATGCTGCATAATTTAAGAGCTTTATGGTAAAGCATATTTGCATACTATTTTTCCAAGCACATACTATTATGCAGACCATTCTAACTGCCTAACCACATCCATGTAGATGTTCTTAGATTTAAGAAGTATGCGTCATCTGTTCTAAAATGAAGTCTGTATCAGTACCTACAGCATGTGGCAGTAGGCAATAAATACATATATACATACATACATACATACACACATACAAATATTTTTCGAAGTAAATATTTAATTGAACCATAAAGCTGAATCAAACTACGAATATTTAAAGGGAAACGCAAAGAGACATGCGCAGTTAAGGTCGTCCAATCAGAGTCCGGCTGAACGAGGCGCAGCCGCAGAAAGGTAGTGCGCACGCGCGGCTAGCTCCTCCGCTATAGGCTGCGCCGAGGCGGGAGCCTTAACCTCCTCTGGTGGTTGAGGGGGGCGGTCCTCTGTCTCCCTGAATTCTTTCTCGCAGGACGCGCGGCTTCTGTCGATCTTTGCCGGTGTGTCCTTGGAGGGGAAGTCTTGTGGCTGCGGCAGCCTGTTGGCTCGTGCGGGACAGAGTGGGGAGAGGCGCCGAAGCAGGCCTCCGGGGGAAGAGGGAAGGAAGGCGGTGGAGCGGCCGGGGGAGGGCGACCCGAAGTGTGAGGGACGCCCTCACTGTTGGAGTGGCTGGTGCGGAGGCTGGCGGTAGGAGTGCTTTTGTGGCGGGAAGGTCCCAGGGAGAGGCGATTGTGGGCAAGTGGTCTCGCAGCGGTCTGCCGGCTTTCCGTCTGCGGTGCTTGGGTTTGTTTCCACCAGAACTAATCAACATTATCCTGCACGGTATTAGCCGGTTAATTAACAGACGATGTCTGTAGGCACATTTAGCGGGGCCACAAAGTCAAAGGAGCGACTTAAGTAAGTCACGAAGCGTAACTGCCCCTTACGGTACTTGGAAGCCAAAAAAAGCAGGTCTGTTGCTGGTTCTTGGCTGTTTCATTTACGTTCGTGCTCCTAGAGGTTTAATGGTATCTAATCTATGGTATTATCAAAATACATATGCTCAAGTTTACACCATTCAATTTAAGTCTTAGATTCTTTTCAGTAACCCTTTGTGATGAAAATAAAGTCTCACTAGCTGTGAAACTTGTTTTCTAAGGTTTTTTTTTTTTACAGGTTTATTCTCTTATATTTTTAAAAATACGGTTGTAGTGATGAGCTATTTTCATGTTTGGAGTTAATTCTGTCATACTCATGGATGATTTCTGTTTTGGGTATTTTTTAGGTCGGTACTGCTGAATATGAGACGATCTGCAGCACCGAGTCAGTTGCAGGGAAATCCCTTCAAAAAACTAAAATTTATACCACCAGGGAGAAGTATTCCAAGTCCAGATGAAGAGAATACAAAGATGAGTCCAGATGTAAAATTATTTGAGGTAAAAAAAAAAAAAAGCATAATATAGAGAAGCATGCATTTTTTTTTTTAAAACGTCGTTTAAGAAGTTAACACTTCCTCTTAGTATCTTTGACAGTCTTCCAAAAAGACATTACTTAGAGTAATGATCGCATAATTTTTTTTTTTCTTTAAAGGAATGACTTGCAGTTGGGTCTATAGGATAAAATGTTAAAAAATACCTCTGTGAGGGACATGGTGGATATTCGTGTAAAAATAAATTATTCTAATCAGTGTTCTTTTTAAAGTTACCACATAAGTGAAAACTTTAGGTAAGGGGTACCTGGCTGGCTCAGTTGGAAGAGCATGTGACTCTTGATCTGGGGTTATGAGTTCAAGTCCCATATTGGGTGTAGAGATTACTTAAAAGGAAAATCTTGTGGATGAAACTAGCGAAATATGTCAGAAAGACAAATACCATATGATTTCACTCATACGTGGAATTTAAGAAACAAAACAGTTGAATATAGGGGAAGGGAAGGAAAAATAAAATAAGATAAAAACAGAAACGGAGGCAAACCATAAGAGACTCTTAACTCTAGGGGACAAACTAAGGGTTGCTGAAGGGGAGGTGGGTGGAGAGATGTGGTAATTGGGTGATGGGCATTAAGGAGGGTACTTGATGTAATGAGCACTGGGTGTTATATGCATCTGATGAATCACTAAATTCTACGCTTGAAACTAATAATACAGTGTATGTTAACTAAATTAAATTTAAATAAAACATTAAAAAAAATAAAATCTTAAAGAAAAGAAACTTTAGATAAGGTGATTTAAAGAGTAAACATAGATAAGTAATAATTTGTATCACAATTCAAAACATTTCCTTCTTTTTTTTTTAAGATTTTATTTTATTTTTTAAGTAATCTGTACTCAGTGTGGGGCTCAAACTCATGACCCCAAGATCAAGAGTCACATGCTCTACTGAATGAGCCAGCCAGGTTGCCCCGTTTCCTTACATTTTTATCTATAAAAAGTAAATGCTTAAAGCAGTACCCTACCCCCAATTTTTTTTTTTTTAAATAAGCTCTACGTCCAGTGCTCTGAGGCTTGAATTCATGAACTCGAGATGAAGAATCGCATGCTCTACCAACTGAGCTAGCGTGGTGCCCCTAAAGCAGCCTTGTTTTTTACTACTAAAAAGGATTGTTTTTGTTTTATGTCTAAGACCAAAGTTCTTATTTATATAGATGGTATGTAAAGGTATATAGAAGGTATATAAAATGGGCAATCCACATTTCCTGCTGCTCTGCAGTTTTCTGATCCATTCATGGTATGGGGATTAAAGTCTACAAATTCTTTTTCCCCTCTCCTTTTTGGTTGTTGTAGTTGACATACAGTATTATATTTCTGGTGTACAACATAGTGATCTGACAATTACATACAGTATGTCATGCTTATGATATTAAGTGTAGTCACAATGATCAAATAGCGAAAATAACCCAATTATCCCTTTTTCCCTTTTTTTATTGTGGTAAAATATATATAACATAAAATTTGTTATTTTACCATTTTTAAGTTTGCAAAATAAGTGGCATTAATTATGCTTACACTGTCGTGCAATGATCACCACTGTTTTCAGTTGGAAACTTTTTCATTACCCTCAGCCAGACTCTATAACCACCATTTAACAGTAATTCCCTATTCCTTCCTTCACCCACCCTCTTGTAACTACTACTGGACTTTCTTTCTTCATAAATTTGACTTCTGTTTATCTCATATAAGTTGAATCATAAAATATTTGCCCTTTTGTTTCTGGTTTATTTCACTTAGCATAATATTTTCAAGATTCATCTGTGTTGTAGCATGTTGTAGCATTCATGACTTTGTGTGGTTGAATCACATTCATTTATATGTATAAACCACATTTTGTTTATCCATTCATTTTTTGATGGATAATTGGGTTGTTCTCACTATTTGGCCATTGTGAATAATGCTTCTATGAGCATAGGCATGCAAGTTTCTATTTGAGCTCCTGTGTTCATTTTTCTAGGATTGGAATTGCTGGGTCATGGTAATTCTGCGTTTAACTTTTTGAGGAACTACCAAAATGTTTTCGACAACTGCTGCTGCACTATTTTACATTCCCACCAGCAATGTGTGAGGGTTCCAGCTTCTCCATGTCCTCAGCAACACTTGTTATTTTCTATTTTGTTTTGTTTTGATTGTAGACATCCTAGTAGGTATGAGTGGTTTTTCATTGTGGTTTTGATTTGCATTTCTCTTATGAATAGTGATGCTGAGCATCCTTTCATGTGCTTATTGGCTACTTGTATATCTTCTTTGGAGAAATATCTAATCAAGTTCTTTGCCTGGTTTTTAATGAATTGTTTTAATTGATTGTCTTTTTGTTGTTAAAAAGGTCTACTACTTTTTTTTTTTTTAAAGATTTTATTTATTTATTTGACAGAGATAGAGACAGCCAGCTAGAGAGGGAACACAAGCAGGGGGAGTGGGAGAGGAAGAAGCAGGCTCATAGCGGAGGAGCCTGATGTGGGGCTTGATCCCATAACACCGGGATCACGCCCTGAGCCGAAGGCAGGTGCTTAACCGCTATGCCACCCAGGCGCCCCAAAAAGGTCTACTACTTTTTAACTCTGCTTTTTTTGGTCTGCATGTGTTTGTTTTATCCTACATTTCTTTAGAATTCTGGCCACAGTGTAAGAAGAAAACACAGGTTTCTGTTTTGTAATAAGGTTTATTTTTTAATTATTTTATTTTATTTTTTACTATTTTTAAGATTTTATTTATTTGAGAGAGAGAGCAAGAACAAGTCTGGGGGGAGGGGGAGAAAGACAGAGGGAGAGGGAGCCCGATGTGGGACTTGATCCCAGGACCCCGGGATCATGACCTGAGCTGAAGGCAGATGCTTAACTGACTGAGCCACCCAGGCGCCCCTTATTTATTTATTTATTTTTAAAGATTTTATTTATTTATTTGTCAGAGAGAGATAGAGTGTACACGTGCACACAAGCAGGGGGAGCTGCAGGCAGAGGGACAAGCAGGCTCCCCGATGAGCAAGTAGATTGATCCTAGGACCCTGGGATCCTAGGACCCTAGGACCTGAGCCGAAGGCAGATAACTTAACTGACCGAGCCACCCAGGCGTCCCAAGGTTTCTTTTTTTAAAAGCAGCTTTAATTAGATAAAATTCACATACCATACAATTCATTGGTCTTTATTATATTCACAGTTTTACAACGATCACCAAGATCCATTTTAGAACATTTTCATCATTCCAGAAAGAAATCTCATATATATTACTAGTTGTTCTCCATTTTTCTCCAAATCTCTCAGCGCTTTGCAACCTCTAATCTTTTTTCTGTCTCTTTAGATTTGCCTTTTAGGGACATTTCATATAAATAGAATCATACATTCATCATACTTGTAGCTTTTTGTGACTGGCTTTTTCCAGTTAGCATAATGTACTCAAGGCTCACCCATGTTTTAGCGTGTATCAATAATTTATTTCTTTTTATTGCCAAATTTATTAGTTTTCTATTGCTGCTATAACAAGTTACCACAAGTTTAGTGGCTTAAAAGAACACAAATCTATTATAATTCTGTAGGTCAGAAGTCCAAAACAGGTCTTTCTGGGCTAAGATCAAGGTGTTGGTTTAGAAAATCTGAGAGGCTCCTTGAAATATTGCTAGAACTGATACATGAATTCAGCAAAGTTGCAGGATATAAAGTCAATGTACAGAAATCTGTTGCATTTCTATACTCCAATAATGAAATAGCAGAAAGAGAAATCAAGGAATTGATCCCATTTACATTTGCACCAATAACTGTAAGATACCTAGGAATAAACCTAATCAAAGAGGTAAAAGATCTCTACTCTGAAAACTATAGAACACTTTTGAAAGAAATTGAAGACACAAAGAAATGGAAAAATATTCCATGCTTATGGATTGGAAGAACAAATATTGTGAAAATGTCTATTCTACCTACGCATTCAGTGCAATTGCTATCAAAGTAACACCAGCATTTTTCACAGAGTTAGAACAAACAGTTCTAAAATTTGTATGAAACTAGAAAAGACCCTGAATAGCCAAAATAATGTTGAGAAAGAAAACCAAAGTTGGAGGCATCAAATTCTGGACTTCAAGCTGTATTACAAAGCTGTAATCATCAAGACAATTTGGTACTGGCACCAAAACAGACACATAGGTCAATGGAACAGAATAGAGAACCTGGAAATGGACCCACAACTCTGTGGTCAGCTAATCTTCAACAAAGCAGGAAAGAATATCCATTGGGAAAAAGTTTCTTTTACAAATGGTATTGGGAAAACTGAATAGCAACATGCAAAAGAGTGAAACTGGACCACATTCTTATATCATATACAAAAATAAATTCAAAATGGATGCAAGACTTAAATGTGAGACAGGAATCCATCAAAATCCTAGAGGAGAACACGGGCAGCAACCTCTTTGACTTCTGACATAGCAACTTCTTACTGTACACATCTCCAGAGGCAAGGGAAATAAAAGCAAAAATGAACTATTGGGACTTCATCAAGATGAAAAGTTTCTGCACAGCAAATGAAATAATGAATGAAACTAAAAAGCAGCCTATGGAATGGGAGAAGATATTTGCAAAAGGTGTTGGCAGAGCTGCATTCATTTCTGGAGATTTTAGGGGAGAATCTGTTTCCTTTGTCTTTTCTAGGTTTGATAGGCCACCTGCATTTTTTTTTGCCCTTTAATTTTCAAAGCCAGCAATGACAGTTTCAGTTCTCATGTTACTATGTCTCTGGTTCTCTCAAACTGGGATCATTTGATTAGATTGCGCTGACCTGGGTAAGCCAGGACAGTCTCTCCATTTCAGGAGAGATTACTTCAAGTACATCTTAATTACATCTACAAAATTCTTTTTCCTTGTAACATATTTATAGATCTGGGGAGTATAGGCATCTTTGGGAAGCATTATTCTGCCTACCCTACTGTATAATATTGTATTAATATACCACATTTTATTTATCCATCAGTTGACAGGCATTTGGATTGTTTCCCCTTTTCAAATTATGAGTTATTAATAATGCTTCTGAACATTTGTGTACAAGTTTTTGCATACACATGTGTTTTCATTTCTCTTGGGTACATTCCTAGGTGTTGAATTGCTGGATCAACTCTGTGTTTAACCTTTCATTAATGAACTGCCAGACTCTTCCAAGGGGCTGCAGACTTTTCGTTCCCACCATCATTTAATGTATTAATTAATTAATTAATGTAATAATTAATGTATTTAATTTTCTCCACATCCTTTCAACACTTATTATTATCTTTTTGATTGTAGCCATACTAGTGGGTGAAGTAGTATCTCGTTTGCAGTTTTGATTTGTGCGTCACTGGTGGCTAATGTTGTTGAGCATCTTTACATGTGCTTTTTGGCCATTTGTATATTTTCTTTGGATTATTCAGATCCTTTGACCTTTGTGTGTGTGTGTTTTTAAAGATTTATTTATTTACTTTTGGGGGGCGGCAGAGAGAGAGAGAGAGAGAGAGACTTTCCAGCAGAGTCCATGCTGAGCACAGAGTCCAATGTGAAGCTCAATCCCAGCACCCTGAGATCATGACCTGAGCCGAAACCAAGAGTTGGATGTTTAATTGATTGAGCCACCCAGGTGCCCCCAGATCCTTTGACCTTTGTAAAATTGTATTATTTGCTTTTTGTTATAGAGTTGTAAGAGGGTTTTTTTTTTAAAAAGATTTTTTAAAAATTTAATTCTAATTTAATTTAATTTTTATTTTTTATTAATCCCTACACCTAACATGGGGCTTGAATTCACAACCCTGAGATCATGAGTCCCATGCTCCATTAACTGAGCCAACCAGGCACCCCAAGAGTGTTATTTAAAAAAATATACTCTAGATACGGGTCCCTTATCAGATACATTATTTGCAAATATTTTCTCCCATTCTGTTGGTTATTCACTTTCTTGATATTATCTTTTGCACCACAGAAGTTTTAAATTTGCTTAAGTCTGATTTTTCTGGTTTTTTTGGTGTTGGTACTTATGATTTTGGTATTATATCTAAGAAGGTTATGAAGAGTTACTCCTGTATTTTATTTTGTTAATTAACTTATTTTTTAGAGAGGGAGGGTGGGGGCAGAGGGGAGAGAGAGTGTTAAGCAGGCTCCACTCCCAAACGTTGTTTTTTGGGGTGTCTGGCTGGCTCAGTCTTTAGAGCATGTGATTCTTGATCTCAGGGTCATGAGTTTGAGCCCAATGTTGGGTGTAGAGATTACTTAAAAATAAAATCTTAAAAAAAAAAACTAATTTGTTTTTTATTCGGCTGTGATTGACATACAGCATTATGTTCAGGTGTACGACATAATGGTTTGAGATTTGTAGATATTGTGAAATGATCACTCAGTGTGTCTTTGTAGTTTTAGTTCTTACATTTCAGTCTGTGTCCCATTTTTGAGTTCATTTTTATGTGTGGTGTGAGGTAGGGGTCCAATTTCATTCTTTTGTACATGGATACCTTATTGTTCCAGGATGTTAAAAAGACTCTTTACCCATTAATCATTTTGACACCCTTTTCTTAAGGTTAATTTTTTGATGTAGATTCTAAGGACTAGTTTGAGACCAAAACCATTGATTTACTCTTTTCTTCTTTTAATTCTATCAGGAAACTGAATAGTTACTTTTAAAAAGTAGGCATTTTTGAAGTAGGCATTTTTGAAATTTTACAGCTATTTTAAGCAAGGCAACGTGAGAAACCTTAGTAGTTCACTCTATCTTCTCCTTAATCTATTCCATTCCTAAATTTTTGCTCTTAAATTATTTCTCATCATCTTAGATGAAAATAGTATTGTTTTGGTAACTTCAGGGGTTTTTATTTGTTTGGTCTGATATATACAAAATCTGGAACAAATCGAGTGTCAAAATAAATATGCTAACTGGTAGTAATTCATTGAATTATATAGGGGTCTGAATCTATACTAATATAAGTGAAATATGTGGGGAAAAGAGTAAGCTCTTTCTTAAATTGGAATGCTAAATCATAATAATATAAGTGATGGTGTTAGAAAATATCAGTGAGTGCCATAAGTTGCTAAGAAGTAGATCTTAAAAGTTCTCATCACAAGAAAAAAATTTTGTAACTATGTGTGGTGATGGATTTAACTAGACTTATTGTGGTGCTCAGTTTGCAATATATACAAATACTGAATCATTACTGTTGTACACTTGAAACTAATGTTTTGTGTCAATTAAACCTCAATTAAAAAGAAGTTTAGGCATATCTGTCTTAAGCCAGGGCTGAAGAGAAAACTGCTTTTGGTACTCCAATTAAAGGAGCTTGTTAGCACACAATAATATTTGCTTATGAATGATTTCTGGGGATAAAGGAGGGCTTTTAAGTTGTATATTTATTACACGGGAACACTTAACCACCTACAGTATGCTAGGATTTTAAAATGGAATTAAGACATTTACTATTAGTGTGCTCTGTAACAAAGAGTTTGCATAATGGTTCTCAATCCATGGGACAGAATCTGTGTAATTCTTACAACAATCTAAGGGACTGGTCAGTATGAATTCTAGAAGGAAGTTTGAAGTGTGGAGAACCATAAATGTCACTACCTCCTAGATGTGTGGACGTTGGGTAGAACCACTTTATGTTCTTGCTCACCTGTCTTGCTTTCTGTAGCAGTTGTTGGCATTAGACAGGTATTGGTGTTGTCTATAAAAAAAATTCAATAGATACCAAAACTAGTGGGTGAATGTTAAAGGAAATAGGATGTATATATATGTATATGTATTTATGTGTGTATATATATATATCTTAATCTATTAATTAATTTTTTAAAAATAGGCTCCATGCCCAGGGTGGAGCCCAACATGGGGCTTGAACTCACAACTCTGAGATCAAGACCTGAGCTGAGATCAAGAGTCAGGCACTTAACTGAGTCACCCAGGCACCCCCAGGGTATTTGAATACACTCAAGCATCTCCTCACAATATACTTTTAAAAATTACAAAGGGGAAAATACTAACTTTGCAGGGAGACCTAGCAGATACCACCTTTATCAAGTATATACTTACAGTAATGGGACAAATGGATACTATGTGCTTCTTGATATGATGAACTCTAGTATTTCTGTCCAAATCTCATAACCCGAAGCTAATTATAAGGAAACATCAGACAGTCTATATTGGGACATTCTACGAAATAATTGGCTTGTACTCTTTAAAATAGTCAAAGTCCCAAAAGACAAGTAAAGGTTAAGGAATTCTAGATTAGAGACTACAGAAATATGCTTACTAAGTGTAATATATGATCTGGGATTGGATCCTGGCTCAGGGAAAAATCTACAAAAGACATTATTGGGAAAAGTGACTGAATTTGAATATGGACTGTGGGTTAGATAATATACCAGTAATAAATCTTGATTTTTATAATTTTACTGTGATTGTGAAAGAATGTCATTGCTCTTTGGAAACACATCTTGAAATATTTAGAGGTAAAGGAGCACAATGTCTCCAGCTTAATCTCAGATATTAATATACATAGACAGACACATATACAGAAAGAGAGGGAGAGGGAAGAAGGGAAAACAAATGGAACAAAATGTAAACAAATGGTAAATCTGGGTAAATGCTATCTGGGATTTCCTTGTATTATTTCTGTAATGTTTCTTTAAGTTTGAAATTATGTAAAAATAAACTTATGGCCTTCATTAGTTTATTGTTATGACTTACTTCAAAATCTTACAAGATAGGTTTTTTGAATGCCTCTGAAATTTATTTTAATAAATATTTATAGGGATATGACAACTATGTCTATTATTGTGAATCATATTTAAAAAGATTCAGGGGTGTCAGGGTGGCTCAGTGGTTGAAAGACCAACTCTTGATTTTGGCTCAGGTCATGATCTCAGGGTCGTGGGGTCAAGCCTGCATTGGTCTTCCTGCTCAATGGGGAGTCTGCTTGGGATGCTCTCTCTCCCTGTCTCCCCATTCACATGCATGCTCTTTCTCTCTCTTTCAAATAAATCTTTAAACAAATTTAAACATATACTCTGGTAGGCAGAAAAATGGACCTCGAAAAACATCCATGTTTTAATCCTTGGAACCTGTGAATATGTTACTTTATGTGGCAAAAGGAACTTGGACTAAGTGATCAATGTTAAAGACCTTGAGATTGGGAGGTTATCCTGGCTTACCTGGGTGTTCCCAATATAATGACAAAGGTTCGTAAAAGTGGAAGAGGGAGACAAGAGAGTGTTAGATGTTGTTATGGAAGCAGGGTCAGAGAGATGCAGAGTAGCTGTCTTTGAGGATGGAGGAAGGGGACCACAAGCCAAGAAATGTGGGTGACTTAGAAATTTGTAAAGATAAGGAAATGTATTCTCCCCAGAGCTTCAGAAAGGAGTGCATCCCTACTGACCACCTTGATTTTAGCCCAGTAAGACCCGAGTCAGAGTTCTAACATACAGAATTACAGAACTTTGCATTGCCTTAAATTTGTGGTAATTTGTCACAGCAGCAATGGAAAACTAATACATGTACAAAAATAGAGAAAATAGAATATATATTTTATTTATTTATATATATTTTTAGAATATATATTTAAAAAAAACCCTTACGTACCATTATTTAGTTTCAACAGTCATCAATTCATGACCAATCTTATTTCATTTTTACCTGTTCAACTCCTTCCCCAGTTCTTCCCTACTCATTATTTTTTTTAAAGTTTTTATTTTATTTTGAAAGATTTTAGTTTTAAGTAATCTCTACACCCAACATGGGGCTCAAATTTACAACCCTGAGATTAAGAGTCACGTGCTTTGCTGAATGAGCCAGCCAGGTGCCCCTTAAGTTTTTATTTTAATCACTTAGTGCTCATCATGACACGTATACTCCTTAATCACCATTATCTATTTCAACCATCCTTCTATACCCCCCCTCTGGTAACAGTTTGTTCTCTGTAGTTAAGGGTCTGTTTCTTGGTTTGTCTCTTGCTCTTTTTATTCTCCTTCGCTCATTCGTTTTGTTTCTTAAATTCCACATATGAGTGAAATCATATGGTATTTGTCTTTCTCAGATTAACTTATTTCACTTAGCTTTATACTCTCTTCTCCATCCATGTCGTTGCAAATGGCAAGATTTCATTCTTTTTCATGGCTGAATAATCCATTGTATACATATACCACATCTTCTTTATCCATTCATCAGTTGATGGACACTTGGGCTGCTTCCATATCTTGGATATTGTAAATAATGCTGCTATAAGCATGGGGGGTGCATGTATCCCTTTGAATTAGTTTTTTTGTATTCTTTGGTTAAATACCTAGTAGTGCAATTACTGGATCACAAGGTAGTTCTATTTTTAACTTTTTTTTTAAATTTAAAATTTTATTAGAGAGAGAAATGTGTGTGCGTGTGTGAACACAAGTGGGGGGGAGGGGCAGAAAGCGAAGGAGAAGCAGAATCCTTACTGAGTGTGGAGCCCAATGTTGGGCTCAGTCTCAGGACCCCAGGATCATGACCTAAGCTGAAGGCAGCCACTTAACCGACTGAGCTGCCCAGGTGCCCCTATTTTTAACTTTTCGAGGAACCTCCATACTGTTTTCCAGTGGCTGCACTAATTTGCATTCCCACAAATAATACAAGAGGGTTCCTTTTTCTTCACATCCTTACCAACATCTGTTGTTTCCTATGTTGTTGATTTTAGCCATTCTGACAGTTGTGAGGTGATAGCTCATTGTAATTTTGTTTTGCATTTCCCTGATGATGAATGATGATGAGCATCTTTTCATGTCTGTTGGCCATCTGTATGTCTTCCTTGGAGAAGTGTCTGTTCATGCCTTTTGCCCATTTTTTAATTGGAATATTTGTTTTTGGGGTATTGTATAAGTTTTTTAATATATTTTGGATACTAACCCTTTATTGGATATGTCATTTGCAAATATCTTCTCTCATTCCGTAGGTTGCCTTTTAGTTCTGTTGGCTGTTTCCTTTGCTGTGGAGAAGCTTCTTATTTTAATTTAGTTCCCATTTATTTTTGTTTCTGTTTCCCTTGCCTCAGGGGACCTATCTAGAAAAAGGTTCCTATGACCAGTGTCAGAGAAATTACTGCCTGTGCTATCTTCTAGGATTTTTATGGTTTCAGGTCTCACATTTAGGTCTTTAATCCTTTTTTGAGGGGAGAAGGGGAGTTGTAGAGAGAATCTTAAGCAGGCTCCATGCCCATCATGGAGCCCAATGGGTGGCTCAGTCTCACAACTCTGAGATCATGACCTGAGCTGAAATCAAGAATCAGATACTTAACTGACTGAGCCATTCAGGAGCCCCTCCATTTTGAATTTATTTTTGTGTATGGTGTAAGAAAGTGGTCCAGTTTCATCTTCTGCATGTTGCTGTCCAGTTTTCCCAGCATCGTTTGTTGAAGAGACTGTCTTTTTCCCATTGGATAGTCCTTCTTGCTTTTTTGAAGATTAATTGACCATATAGTTCTGGGTTTATGTCTGGATTTTCTATTCTGTTCCATTGATCTATGTGTCTGTTTTTGTGCCGGTACCATACTGTTTTGATTACTATAGCTTTGTAATATAACTTGAAGTCTGGAATTGTGATGCCAGCTTTGCTTTTCTTTTTCAAGATTGCTTTGACTATTTGGTATCTTTTATAGTTCCATACAAATTTTAGTGTTCAAGTTCTGTGAAAAATGCTGTCAGTTTTTTGATAGGGATTGCATTAAATGTGTAGATTGTTTTGGGTAGTATAGACATTTTAACAATATTTGTTTTTCCAATCCATCTTTCCGTTTCTTTGTGTCGTCTTCATCTTCTTTCACCATTGTTTTATAGTTTTCAGAGTACAGGTCTTTCACCTCCTTGGTTAGGTTTATTCCTAAGTATCTCATAATTTTTGGTACAACATACTCATTATTTTGATGCCAGTCCCTGGAATAGCTTTTCATTTGTGAACAGTTTAATATTTGTCTCTAAACAACACAGTGACAGTATCACTATCCCACATAAAAAATGGAGAATATTTAAGTATTGATTTTAATATTGAGAAACTTGGCAAAAAAGGGCATGACTCTGAGAATGGCATGTTACAACATGTTTAAAAACTCTTCTGATATGTTGTTTAACATACACTATAATTATAAACGATTTTCATTCTGTTGTGTCTTTCAGCTTTTATAACATAATTAAAACTAGTTTAATAGTAAAAATTGGATTTTAAATTTATTTTAAAATATCTATTCCCTATTAAGATATAGAGAAACTGATAGTTTATATTTTAAATTAGGAATCTGTTATGTAAAAATATGGGAAATTAGATTTAATTTCTTCATTAAATACATATTTCCTTTTTTTAGGTTGTTGCAAGTAAGAATACCTTTCTCCAGTTACAAAATAACCCCAGAATATGCAGTTTAAATCTGCCTACTGAGGGAAATGCTAGAGAAGTTAATCATGGGCATAATTATAGTGGAAAACACTGTTCCAAAGCATCTGTAATGGCAACATTAGATCCACCTCATACAGGTAAGACTGCTTTTTATTGATTAGGTTTACACTTGACCAGTTGTAGTACAGTATAATTTAAATTGAGTGTTTCAAGAATGAATGATATATTTGAAAAGTGTTGTAACACCCCTAGATTGTTGACAATGCAGATTTTTTTGGTCATAATTTCTTTAGTGATTGGATTAATAGCCATGTAATTCAAATCTTATACTTTATAGTAGGTTTCTAAGACTTTATTGTGAACTTGTTGGTCAAGTATGGTCTGTTCCTTAAGTACCAAAATAAATTCTGTTTAAAGATTTGATTTAAAAAAATTATAAAAACCATGATAGGGCGCCTTGCTGGCTCAGTCAGTAGACCCTATGACTCTTAAACTCAGGGTCGTGAGTTCAAGCCCTACATTGGGCATAGAGCCTATTTAAAAAAAAAAAAAATTAAGAACATGTTAACAGTACTAAGTTGGAGATGTGAACTTGAAAATGAGTAAAATTGAAATTAATAGTAGTTCATGGAGTACCTTCAAATCAGTTAGATTTGTATTATAAGGGTACATAGCTGAAGGAGAACCAAGGACTTACAGATGCTCCCTCCCTGCATTGTTGAATTGAGTTAAAATACTGATTATGTTTTTTTATCTGTCAGAGATTAATATTTTAGAAGTAATTAAAACAATAAATAGGGTAGTTAACTGGTGTTTATTTGGCCTTCTGAAAGACAACCTAAGACTACATTTTTCCAAATGACATTCATTTTTTGGTTGAATAAACAGATTCAGGAAGAGAGCACCATCTGCTGGTCTGTAGAAGAGTAATTGTCATCCTTAAGATACCAGTGCAAATCAGTAAGATTCCTTAAGCACTTAACCTTTTGAAGGAAGTTCTTGAGGTTTGTGAGGATTGATAAATTTTACCTATGAATGGGTTCATTTCTTGTTGGGGGAGAAAGGAATTCTGTGTTTTCCCAACTGACTAGGATTCTTAGTTTCATTTATGTGTTCTTTATAATTTTTTGAAAGCTGTGACTGGTGTCAGGACAAAGTTGAGAAGCACTTTTGGAACTGGATGTAGGGATCTGAGATCCCTAAAGACAGCTTTGGGTATGTCTAGCTGCTTCACTGTCTCATTGATTTGCTCTCTTCTTATTTCTTTCTTCCTTGTCCCCATCCTCTTATTTTTCTTCCATCTTTAAGTGAATATCCTGTTTTCCCAGGTTTTCTTCTCTCTTGCTAAGCCTATGGCAGATAATGATCCATCTATGCCTCTTCCTTCTTCTATTATAGTAGCTAATCTCTTCACTAGAGAATGATATTTAGACTGTAATACATCCGTGTTACTGATTTGCTGCTTTATTTTTGTTCTACTATAGTTTTTCACTCTTTAACCTGCTAAATATGAGAAAGGAGTTAAGAGTTAAGATAAATGGAAGAGGGAGTTAATTTACTCAGCCTTTAATCCCTTAATCCCTTCTCTGATTTAGTACATTTACTGGACTGGAGAGCCTTTGCCAACCTCCTGACACCCTCTTGCCTCTCATTCAGAGAGAGGTTAATTGGGGAAAAGAACATTGTGAGAAACATCTTGGTTTTTATGGTGGATTACTGGAGAGGGATGTTTTATGGAGAAAAGCGTGGAGATGAGAGATCCATGTAGTATAATTCACTTTTTCACATCTTTTTAATCCTAATCTAATCTACCTTGAAGTGGGGTCCAAGCCTGTTTGTCCCAGTTAAAATATGTTCTCATTTCCCCCCATCGTCTTTTCATTTTGAAGAATTTCCTACATGTAGAGAAATTGAAAGAATAACCTAATTATCATCCTAAATACTACAGTTGTTAACCTTTTGCCTTCCTCCTTCCCCCCCATATGTCCATTTTTTTTCTGGATCATTTGAAAATAAGTTGCAGATGTTATGCCATATCATCCCTAAATACTTCGGCATGTATTTCTTAAAATTCCTTAATAATACATAATATTTAATATCCACTTCATCAGTAATATTATTTTTGCATAAGCTGGTGTAAATTTGGTTTCTTCCTCAACTGAAAGTGCCCTAATGAGTATATTTTCACTCCACTGAACTTCACTGGGCACTTTGGGTCTCTTTATAACTCTGTACCTTTGCAGATAATAGTCCTTGTGTGAGAATGAAAGTGTAGGTCTGATGTGGAGAACAAAGGCAGAAGAAAAAAAAAATTAAACTTTCTTACAGCCCATTGACAAGTATTTGGAACAGGCAGAGTGACCTTCCTCAAGGAAGGTCAACGTTAATACTTTGGTAAGGGCACAAGGCAACCTTAGCTTGACATTAGCCTGACATCCAGGATCCTGTAAGTCTTTAACATATTAAAATCCCTTTGGGGGCACCTGAATGACTTAGTTGGTTAAGCGACTGCCTTCGGCTCTGGTCATGATCCCGGAGTTGGAGTCGCAGGATTGAGTCCTGCATCGGGCTCCCTGCTCAGTAGAGAGTTTGCTTCTCCCTCTGACCCCCCTCTCGTGCTCTCTCTCTCTGTCTCTCCCAAATAAATAAATAAAATCTTAAAAAAAAATCCCTTTGGAAACTTCCTTTATCTTTATCCCCCTCCCAAGATACATGTTAGCAATCATCCTCCAAACATATGGTCCACTGATGTACATCTGAAGGTCTCATGACTAAGGTTTTACTAGACAGTAATAAATGACTTTTTCTAACAATAGCTAGCCCCTCAAGGTCCTGGAAGGCTTGCTTCCAAATTCCTTAGACATTACACTACCCCTAACCTTCTCCCAACTTGAAAGTATATGACTAGCCACTCTTCACAACCGAATTGCAGCTCCTTCTGCCCAGGGTCCTGTCCCTTTGCTCTAATAAAACCACCTTTTTGCACCAAAGACATCTCAAGAATTCTTTCTTGACTGGTTGCTCCTGGATCCCAACATTTCATATCAGGTCTACCACTAATGACTTCATCAATGGCTCAGGGTATATGCCTTTTTTGGAGGTTGTGCTAAAAGGACTCTCTTCTGTCTTCTAAAAAAAAATTTTTTTTTTTTGGGTCTTGTCTACAGCCTCTACTCTTTGCCTTGGCTTGGGAAAATTAAATGGTTGAATTGTGTCCTAAAAAGATGTGTTTTAAGTCCTAACCGCTGGTACCTGTGAATGTGACCTTATTTGTAAATAGGGTCTTTGCAGTTGTAATCAACTTAAGATAAGGTCATACTGTGTTAGGGTGGGGCCTAAATTTAATGGTTGGTGTCCTTATGAGGAGAAAAGGCCACATGTTGATGGAGGCAGAGATTGAAGTAATAACAGCTGCAAGCCCAGGGGCACCAAGGATTGTTGGCAACTGCCAGAAGCTAGAAAGAGGCAAAGAAGGATTCTCCCCTGGAATCTTCAGAGAAAGAGAAAGGCTTTGCTGACACCTTGATTTTGAACTTCTGGTCTCCAGATTTTGAGAGAATAAATTGTGTTGTTTTAAGCCACCTAGTTTTGGTATTTTGTTATGGCAGTCCTCAAAAATTAATACAGGAAGCCCTAGACCTCCTAATATTCTTAACAGTACTTTCTTTAGAAACAGAAAGAAGTTGTTTCATTCTTTGCGATTCCTTCTCTTTCTCTCTCAAACTGTTCAACCACACTGTCCTGTTTTATATTTTATTTATTTACCTGACTAAAGTGTGAATACAAAGGTGGGAACTTTCACTTGTTCAGGTTTTAAATCAAATAGTATGAATTCAAAAACATCTTGTGATTGAATGAAAGGATCTTGAAAAATTTGTAGTTAAGTCCCTTGGGTAAGTCCTTTGGCTCTGAAATGCTTCAGAGAAGTCAAGTGGTCAAGGAGAAGCTACTAGAATATTATAGTTTTCAGGGTTTGGTAATATTTGAGAGAACAGTTTCAAAAAATGGAACAAAAGTCATATTGTAGTAGATAACTAATGAGTGGAAATAGGCAAATGGAGTCACTAAATATAAGTAAATGAAGTATATAAAAATAAATTTGGTTGTGAAGGGAAGGAATAGTATCCTGAGAGAGAGCAGAGGACCAGAGAGGGTTTTGTTGTTGTTTTTTAAGATTTTATTTTTTTAAGTAATCTCTGCACCCAACATGGGGCTTGAATCCACAACCCTGAGATCAAGAGTTGCACGCTACTGACTGAGCCAGCCAGGCACCCCTGTTACTGTTTTTTAAAAGTAGTATGTTATAGGCTGTAAGGAATGAGATAGTGAAGAATATAAAAAGGGAGTGATAAAATCTCTGTCCTGTGTGGATATTACATAAGTGTTTTTCAATTGGGTCTGAAGTCCTAGAGAAGTGGTTGGGTGTCTTCTCAGGGGTTTATAAATTCTTGGAGAAGCTTAGAATTTTGTGTTTTCTTTTAGCTGATATGAATAAATGCATATAAGCATATGCTGGATCTTTTGCATGGCCACCTTATAATTGTAATAAGTTTTCATGCCTTCAAATGAGAACAGAAGTGAACAGGATGTGTTAGTGGTATACTCCTATCAAATGCAGGTTTTATATATTCCCTTAAGATGGTCAAACAGTTGGGGCACCTGGGTGGCTCAGTCAGTGAAGCTCAGGTCATGATCTCAGGGTCCTGGGATTGAGCCCCACGTTGGGCTCTCTGCTTAGTGGAGAGTCTGCTTCTCCCTCTCCTCCCTGCTCATGCTCTCTCGTTACCTCTCTCTTTCAAATAAATAAAAAAAAAATCTTAAAAAAAAAAAGAAGGTGGTCAAATAATTGATCCATTGTTATGTCCTGTTGAAGAAGTTTCTTGGAAAAAACCTGCACCAAATCAGTGGATACCATATTAATGTTGTGAATAACAGTTTAATTTCGGTAGGACATCACTATCATATTAAATTTATGTGATTTTGAATTTTATTGGTTTCATATATATTTAGTTTATAAGTGTTTAATTTTTTTATTGTGATAAAATATGAATAACATAAAATTCACCATTTTAACTATTTTAAAGTGTAGAGTTCAGTGGCATTTAGCATATTTACAATGTTGTGCAACAGTTGCCACTATCTAATTCCAGTTTCATCATGCTAAAAGGAAACCTTGGACCAATGAAGCAGTCAGCTCTCCATTCTCCACTTGCTACATAGTTTCTGGCAACCACCAGTCTACTTTCTGTCTCTATGGATTTGCCTGTTTGGGATATTTCGTATGAATAGAATTATAATATGTAGTCCCTTATGACTTAAAAAAAAAAGTAATCCATCACATGGTAAGGAATTTAGAAGGCACGAAGAATATAGTAAAAAGACTCCCTTCCCTGATCCCTAGCCATCTAGTTCTCTTCTCCAGAGGCAAACCAGTTATCAGTTTTTGGGGTATCTTTTTTGAGATGTTCTATACATTTGAAAACATATTGTGTGTATATATTCTCCCCATACAAATGATTGTTCACTAGCTGCACTGTTCTATACATTGCATTTTTTACTCTAACAGTATATCTTACTGTAACAGTGTATCTTTTTGTCAGTACATTTAGAGCTATTTTATGCTTTCTTTTTTTAAAGATTTATTTATTTTATGGGACGCCTGGGTGGCTCAGTTGGTTAAGTGTCTGTCTTTGGCTCAGGTTATGATCCCAGGGTCCTGGGATCGAGTCCTGTATTGGGCTTCTTGCTCAACAGGGATCCTGCTTCTCCCTCTGCCTGCTGCTCCCCCTGCTTGTGCTCTCTCTTTCTCTCTGACAAATAAATAAATAAAACCTTTAAAAAATATTAAGATTTATTTATTTTAGGGAGAGAGAGAGTGTATGCACTAGCGAGGAAGGGGGAGAGGCAGAGGGAGAGTATCCTCAAGCAGACCCCCTGCTGAGTTCAGAGCCAGACATCTGCTACTTAATTGAGCCACTCGGGCGCCCCATTGAACTACCTCATGTTTTTAAAAGCTATTATGGGGCGCCTGGGTGGCTCAGTTGTTAAGCATCTGCTTTCGGCTCAGGGCGTGATCCCGGCATTCTGGGGTTGAGCCCCACATCAGGCTCCGCTGCTGGGAGGCTGCTTCTTCCTCTCCCATTCCTCCTGCTTGTGTTCCCTCTCTCGCTGGCTCTCTCTCTCTCTGTCAAATAAATAAATAAAATCTTTAAAAAAAACAGCTATTAATATTTCATCATTATGGATATGCCAAATGTACTTAACCAGTGCTTTATTAAAGGATATTTATGTTATTTGGGATCTTTTGTTTTTACAAGCAAAGCTACAATTAATGTCTATATATTATATACATGTGAGAATATATCCATAGGATAAATACCTTGAAGTTAGGGTACTGGTTTTAAGTTGTGTGCATTTATCATTTTGATGGATAATGATGAATTGCCCTCTGCAGAGGTTAGAAGTTTATTCTTCCACCAGCAATGTATGAGCAATGCATATATCATTTATTGTGATGCTCAATCTATATATGAGTATATACTTATGCTTTTTGATATTTGATAATCTAATTGTCAGAAAATCTTATTTTGTTGTGCCTTTTTTTAAAAAGAATTATTTATTTTAGCGTGTACATCCATGCGGGGCGGGGGGCAGTGGGAGAGGGAGACAGAATCTCAAGCAGACTCCCGCTGAGCTTGGGTCTCGATCTCACAACCCTGAGATCATGACCTGAGCCAAAATCAAGAGTTGGATGCTTAACCAGCTGAGTCTGTTGTGCCTTTTAAGTTAAATTTTTAATGTTATATTTTGAGAATGTTTCAAACTTACAGAAAAATTCAAGAATGGTACAAAGAACTTCCACAAATTTTACTGCATTCTTGTGTGTAATTTTTCTGAACCAATTGAGAATAACTTGCTGACATGATGCTCCATCACTCTATAAATTCTTCAGTCTGTATTTCCTAAACAAGGGCAGGATTCTATATAATAAAGTACAACAGTGCAACCATCAGACAGGAAATTAACTTTGATACAGTACTACCCTCTGACCCACAGATCCTTCAGTTTTCTCCTCTTGTCCCAGTGATGTCCTTCATATCAAAAATGAATTTAAAAAATGGATAAGTAAACATTTTTTCCTACTATTCAAGGCTTATGTTGTATTTAGTTGTCCTTTTAGTCTCTTTTAATCTAGAACAGTTTTTTATTTTTATTTTATTTACTTTTTAATATTTTATTTATTCATTTGACAGACAGAGAGCACAAGCCAGGGAGTGGCAGGCAGGGTGAGAGGGAGAAGCAGGCTCCCTGCTGATCAGGGAAGCCCTGATATAGGGCTCAATCCCAGTACCCTGGGATCATGACCTGAGCTGAAGGTAGACGCTTAAACTGAGCCACCCAGCGCCTCTGGAACAATTTTTTAGTCTTTGCTTCTCTATTGGGTAGAATTTTAACATGCTTAAAGAGTACAGGCCAATTATTTATTTATTTATTTTTAAAATTTTATTTATATGAGGGAGAGAGAGAAGAGAGAACACATGAGCAGGGGGAAGGGGCAGAGGAAGAGGGAGAAACAGACTCTCCACTGAGCAGGGAGCCCCACTTGCTGCTTGATCCTAGGACCCTAGGATCATGACCTGAGCCAAAGGCAGACTCTTAACCAACTGAGCCACCCAGGCGCCCCAGGCCAATCATTTATAGAATGTATTTCAGTCTGGGTTTGTCTGGTGTTTCTTTATGAATAGATTCAGGTATACATTTTTGGCAGGAATATCACAAAAGTAATTCTTGGTATAACATTAGGGGGCATATGATGTCAATTTATTCCATTCTTAGTGATATTAAGTTTGATTATTTAAACAAATTAGTGTCTGCCAAGTTTCTTCAATATAAAGTTATTATTTTTGCATTTGTACTTAATAAATATCTGTGGGGAGATCCTTTGAAACTATGTCAATATTTTGTATTTAATCAAATGTTCACCTAATAGTTTTAGCTTTCATTGATTCTTGCTTAATCATGATTGTTGAGATTTTCTAATTTCATCTGTATTTTTAGTTGGCATTCTGCTGTAAGCAAGAGCTCTTCCTTCTCATTTATTTGTTCATTAATTTTTGCAGATTCATCTTGAAGCACATTTGAAATTACTAGGTATTATTCAGGACCATCTGTAGGAGATTGAGTTACCAAATTCTCTCCTGAGTATTAGCATTGCCTACTCTTTTGTAAGACACAGCATGCATGGGAAAAGGCAACAATCAGATATACATACTGAACAGTAGTTCTTAATTAATATGGATTCTAGAGGGGTGTGTGTGTGTGTGTCTGTCTGTCTGTCTGTCTGTAGAGGAGGGTGTTTTGTAATGCCAAAAATTAAATCTCAGTATTATATGCTCCTTGATATCTGATAAAATCAGGAGGGTCTTGAATGGCCTAACTACAAGTTCTCTTCCCTACTCTGTTCCTGAGGATAAGATCCCCTAGCTAAACAACCCTCCTTATTAAATAGATCAGGTGCAGTTTCTGCTTATCTGTGAATAACAGCTTTCATTTCCCTGCCAGCTGCAGAATTATTTAAACAAGCCAATCACATCCTCTTCCAGGAGCCAGGGGACACCTTTTGGTACTGCAAAGCCCGCTTCCCGCAGCCCTTAATGGTTCACTTTGTTCTGGAGGGCAATCCCTCTGGCCCTGCATGAGCGTGGCAGTCTTCCTCCCTCTCGCTGTGAGTTATGTGACTGCTGTTGATTTATACCTGTCCAGTATCAAGTGTTGTGTGTTTGGCCATCCTTGTAACTCTAGAACAGGAATCCTTTTCTCACCGACTAGGTAAATAGGGAGGCAGTTAAAACAGAGGGAGACGTGCATTTTTCTAAGGAGCTTCACTGAGTTTCTCAAATAGTCTTATAACTCTTGCCATCCTTCCTCCCAAGGCTATAACCTACTGGTGTATAAACTTTGTGAGATGTGTTTACTAAGGTCTTTTGGAAAGTTTCTTCATTGCCTAGCATATTAAGCATGTTAAGTTTGGTATAAACGTCCTCTGTTACTCGAATTGGGTGTAAAATGAGAGTATTACTATTTGGCAGAGTTTTTTTTTTTTTTTTTAAAGATTTTATTTATTTATTCAACAGAGATAGAGACAGCCAGCGAGAGAGGGAACACAAGCAGGGGGAGTGGGAGATGAAGAAGCAGGCTCATAGCGGAGGAGCCTGATGTGGGGCTCGATCCCATAACGCTGGGATCACGCCCTGAGCCGAAGGCAGACGCTTAACCGCTGTGCCACCCAGGCGCCCCTATTTGGCAGAGATTTAATCTGGGAATCTGCTTTATGCTTTTGGGAGGGCCGATGTAGAATAATTGAAATAATAACGGTGTTCAGCTTCTACTTTGGGGGGAATGAATTATGTTCATGTGTTGCCTCTTCTTTAAACCCTAATTTAAAAACAAAATATGGGGTGCCTGGGTGACTCAGTTGGTTAAGTGTCCGACTCTTGATTTCAGCTCAGGTCATGATCTCAGGGTCAGGATTGAGCCCTGCATCAGGCTCCGTGCTCTTGCAGAGTCTGTGTGGGATTTTCCTTCTCCTTCTCCCTCTGTTCCTCCTGCTCATGCTGTCACCCCCCCGCCCCCCACTGCTGCCCCTCAAATAAATAAATAAATATAAATAAATAAATAAAGTCTTAAAAACAAAAACAAAATGTGAAGTGGTGCTTTAAGCAAGACAAAATAGGCAAATGGAATAAGCACAATGGAAAGAAAGAAAACACAGTTTTAAAATATCAGTTAATATGCTTTTAGTGTAAGTATTAATAAAAATACTGGCATATATAATTGAACTTTATTGGCATGTGTAGCTATAGAAATTCCAGGCTTCAGGGTTGACTGGTTTAAAGGATGTCATCATGAGCCCAGTTTCTTTCTCTTTTTCTCATCTGTCATCATCCATAGGATTGGCTTCATTGTTAAACTGGCTCCCCTCATGTTAAGTAATAGATTTCAGCAACCATTGGGGCTGTATACTTAATTTTCCTCATCTATCTGATGGCAGGCAGATGCTCCCTACTCATAGTCATTAAATAAGACTTCTTAATTTCATTCTGATATTGTACCACTTTCCTGTGATCAAAGGGATTCCTAACCTTAGACCTATATTATCACTGTAAAGAAGACTTACTGGTTTCTGAGAATCATCAATGTACCAGTCAGATACACATTCTTCAGCTTTGTCCTTGGAAGTGAAAGCTATCTCATCCTGATTTCCAGACTGCTGCACAATGGAGTGGAATGGATGTTAGTGGGACACCCCCGACGTCCATAATGTTAACTATACTGAAAAATGATTAATTGAAAAAATGTCTGAAATAAACATGAGTAGTGTAGCAACATTTTTAGTATACAAGATTTAACTAAAGGCTAGATTCCTGCCAACCAGCTTCTGGGGCAGAGGTTCCTTTAGTTAAACATACATTTTTTTTAAAGATTCTGTTTTTAAGTAATCTCTACACTCAGTGTGGGGCTTGAACTCACAACCCCAAGATCAAGAGTTGCATGCTCTACCTACTGAGCCAGCCGGGTGCCCCTCGTTCAAAATACTTTTACCCGAAGAACAGGACTTGGCCCGACAGGGAGCTGTTTGAGGTATGAAGATGTATATAAATCTAGATTGTATGTATGATGTATGAAGATGTATATAAATCTATATTGTGTAGAGTAGGTTTGTGATTCATGTAGCATGGTTGCAGTGAATTTTGTGATTTGACTGTGAGATAATATAAAATATATCTATTGGTCTCTGACCCCGATTGCTGACATAGAGCTCCAACCCTTCTAATTTCCTCAGTGATAACAGTACTAAAAACATTTTTATTTTTTTGTTCTAGTATTTGGTCTTTGACTCTGGTTCCTGACATAAGGTTCCTACTAAATCCTTTGGAATATCCTGGACTATAGTAGTTTATTTTATTCTAATGAGGTGGGCTTTTGGTGGGCCCTTGGATGCGGGCTGGTTGCCAGGAAGACCAAACCATGATTACAAGCTTGGAATTTTCAGCTTTACTCCCATCCTTCAGACAGAGGAGGGAGGTTGGAAATGGAATTTAAGTATTAAATTAAAAAATATTATCTAACAAAATTTCCATGACTGAGATAATTTTTTTTTTTTACCAGCTCTTCATCTAAAAATGGTTTTCTTTTTTCGTGCCAGAAACCAAGCCATTTTATGGCTGGCCAAAGTTATAGGCTCAGACCTTGTTACATATCATTTAAAAATATTTCTGGGTATTTAATTCTGATTTGAGGTGACTAAACCTCATCCATTCTTGTTGAGAGGAAACTTCATGTTAGATTGACTATGTATTTGTTGTTGATTATGACATTGTTGACAGTGTCTCCTAATATTGTCTAGTATCTAATCTTTAAAATTCTTTTACACAGTGAACCGTTTATTCCTCTTCTGTATCAAATTGTATGCAATGTTTATTGTAAAATTCATGATATGACTTAGTACAGTCTTTTTTTTCTTCATTGTTTCAATAAGAGTACTGGCTTCTGCATCTGTTTTCATTTTATACTAAAAAATTTGTCCATTCTCATTTTTTTGGCTAGAAAAATAATTAACTATAATGCAACTAAAACTGTAATAAGTATTTCAGATTAATAATCAATTACAGTTTACACAGCATATCATTATAATTTGTACTGTCTGGATAAAGTATTCAAACAAGTCCATTAAATGTTACATCATTGCATAGAAAAAAATCATGGAATCAATTTGTTAAGATCTACTACACTGGTGGAGGGGCACCTGGCTGGCCTAGTTAGTAGACTGTTGATCCTTGGGGTCATGAGTTCAAGCCCCTCGTTGGGTGTAGAGATTACTTTAAAAAAAAAAAAAAGAAAGAAAAAAGATTGACTACACTGGTGATGTGATTATGTGTAATATCAAAGAAAAATTGCATTGGACAAGTAAAGTAGGCAAGAAAACTTTACTCAAAACTATTGCAATAGAGGGTAGAGATTGAATTTAACTCCCAATACAACAGGAATTTATAGCCAGTGGGCAGGCTAAGGGAGTGAGTGGATCAGGGTGGAGGTATGAAGAATTTGGTTAGGTAACAAGAGTAGATTCTTGCCAACTCTGGGCCTGGCAGGCTGTCTAGGCCAAGGCCAAGGCCTAGTTGAGAAGAAGGCTCAGATGAGTCTGACTTAAAGTTTGGTCAAAGGGGATGGTCTTGTCAGTAATATTTAGAAAGAGTAGTGTCATATGTGATCAAAAGGTTATGTAAAATGTAATCCTACCAAAACAGTGAAGTTGTATTTAATGGAAAAATGACCTGCTTCAGTTTAAAATTTTTAAGTTTAAATTAATTAAAATTCAATAAAATTTAAAATTTAGTTCCTCAGTTCCATTAACCGCATATAAAATGCTTAATAGCCATACGTGGCTCATGGTTACTGCCAAAGAACAAAATTTGGCCAAGTAAGTTTGAGGATCTCATTGGTTTTATTAAAGAATAATGGATTGGGCACCACCGCCTCTAGCAAGTTGAGAGAGGCACTCCAAAGCCTTGTATAAAATGTAAGGTTTATAGGAGGGTGGGGCAAGAAAGTTATTACCAAAAGAAAAGGATTGACGAGGCTGTTTTCTAGGGGAATGGGTCTTATGCAGAGTACCTCATATTTCTTTGAGGGAGAGAGGACCCAGATGACAGACTCACTGGCACTGGTGGAAAGAAAAATTTCCTGACTGACCAGTTAAGGCCACATTTCTGGGGGAGGTGGACACTGCAATTAGTTTAGGTATTAAGCCGCGATTTGGGAACTTGGTCTACGTGACACTGTTTAGGGCCTGTGGTTTTCTTTTTAACACTACTGTATTAGGATAATGGAGTTCTTAGATGTTTTGGGAGTGCATTTTCATATGTATGTATGTACCTACTTACATTTTGTACCTATGTATGTATATTTTTTCTGTACCTACAGAAATATTTAGCTTTGCGTGTTTCTGGTAAACATAATGGAATTATATTTGTATGTGTTTTTCTTTTACTTGCTCATCTGCCATGTGTTTTGGATGTTGTTCTGTCAATACATAGGAATCTGCCTATTTTATTATTTTAGTGCTGCCTAGAGTAGACTATAATATCGGTGTATTCTAGTGATTTTTTGTCCCCACCTGATGTGCTCTTAGATTGCCTTCAATACTATACAACTTCATAGAGTGCTTTGTTCTTCCTTGTATTTGAATATTTTTCTAAGTTAGATTCTGAGAAGTAAAAATTACTGCAATTTTAGAAGGTTTTACACATGTAAAATATTAATACTCTCAGGCTGCAATCCAAAATGCTGTTTTACACTCCCATGAATAGTACTAGAGAACTCTTTGCCCTGCACCCTCATCCACTTGACATTTGCAGTCTTTAAGAAATTTGCCAATCTTGTAGATGAAAATCATTTTTAGTGTACATGTTTTGATGATCAGTGAGATTTAATTGTTTTTCATATTTTTATTAGTTTTTCATTTTTAATACAATACCAGTTTTTTATTTCAAAAATAACCAAGTATTATCTAAAGACAATATATATCCTGTGTTCTTGCTTTCCTTTGAGTAACTTTGGTCAGGTTGTTGGGGTGGGTCAGTTTTCAGTTTGCATCTCTATGGACAGACATCATTTGCATTTTTATTTTCTGCAATTTACTGAGCAGAATAACTGCTTAAAGACTGTTAGGGAGGAAGAAATATCCTCTGCCCTTCAAGCCTTTTTAGCTGGACTAATAATTAAATTGACATGAGACAGATTAACAGGAGAAAATCAAATTTAGTTTTGTACATATGGGGAATCCACACAGACATGAGATTTCAAAGACAGGGAACTTGAGGCTTATATGACATCCTGAGCTAAGGAGGAGGTTTAGGAGTATTGGGATACAAAGGAGAGGAAGACCTTTAGCAGGAAGGTGATAGTATATGTATGAAAAACAAAGGTTGCCCTGTCATGGAGGTACAGTAGATATGTTTCTTAAGTAAGGAGCAGTCACCGTTAGTAACTTTCTTCCTGGTACAGGTTCCTTTCCAATGTAAAATTTAGGCAGTTGGTGGGGGGGCGTTAAGAGCTTTTCCTGAATCTGCTGGATTTTGATTGCTTTGAACTCAAAGTAATCTTCATCCAAAGTGGCCCATTTTTGTGGTGGCCTGCCCTACACCTGTATATGAGAAGAAAATAAGCTTTTTTTTTTTTTACCTTGTTTACATTACATTTTTGCATATTGTTATGCATACATTTATTATGTTTTCAGACAGGGATTAGAAAATACATTCTAAGTTTGCAAACTGGTGGCCTTGCAAATGGCTAGACTAGCTGTTTACTTTTGTTAAAAAAACAAAGTTCTGCTGAGTAAATTGTGCAGCTCTTAGTGGCTTTATTCAGTGATGTATGAATTGGGCAGCATCCCATTTAACAGGTAGAAAGGAGCTCTAAGGAGCTGTACAAAATGAATGACTTTCATAGAAGTAAGTGGGAACAAGGAAATTATCCTGGCAAAAAGTAGATTGATTGTGTTCACTTTCCTTTAGGAGATGGCAGGAGTCTGTCGGGCAGATTACCTCGCTAGTGCTGATCACATAGTTCTTGATTGACTGGTTTAAGATTCCATTTTTGGGAGAGCCAAAACTGTAATTAAGTCTCAGGTGACGTGGGGCTTAGCATAAGTGACTCCATTTTGAGCCTGGTGTCTCATTTTTAATAATCCAAATTGTATAAATATGGCTAAATAAAAATCCTACTCTTTAATAATAGCAAATGCCATTTTGTTGTGTGCAGTCTTAAGGCATGATTATTCTGTTCTCACTGTGAATGGTGTTTTTTACACATGATAAAGCAGGCTAGCATATTCACATACATTATAGCTACAATAATCCCTTGCTTTAAAAACATAATTTTTATCTGCTTTTCAGAACAAAAATTTTTTCCTAAGTAACTGAAAAAAATGTGGCTACTGTAGACTGTAAAATGAAGGAGAAGCTTAGCTTTACTGTGAAGTCTGAGTCTGGGTGTAACCTAACTAGCTAGAGGATATGCAATTCCTGATTGACAGCAGGACCAGCATTATGCAGATTTGGTAAGAGAGAACAGCAGCTCAGAAAACAGTGATTAGGGGCTCTGTTAGGAATCATTACATTCATCACTCATATCTTTAGTTTTTCATTTTCCTGTCTACTGGATTTGTAAACAAATAGCACAAAACAGTTCCTCTTTTGTTTTTATTAAAGTGATACTGCAATGCAGTTTCAATCTATGAGCTAGGCATACATGTGTGGAAATTCGATATTCTCACTAAATTAGCTAATTTTTAGCTGTGTTCCATGTTTATCTCTAGACCTTTGTGTATTAAATCCTATCTCGAGCTGTTCTCTTTATACACAAGTGTGTTTTGCTTGTGCCTTCCTGTCTTCTTCAGTGAGAAGCTTTATGTAGGTCAGGCTTGGCTTAAGCAGATTTCCTGAACCTGCGTCAGCTTAAGCTGGAGGAATTTTAATAAACCCTCCCCTGTAGGCGTGGGCCTAAATGAGGCTAGCCTAGTTAAGCCTGATCTTTTTCTGTTTGTGAAAAGAGCTGAGCAGAGCTGAAGGCTGCTGCATGGTGGTTTCAGAAACTGCCTACTTAATTTGAAAAGAACAATGGTAGGAAAGGCTAGATCATCCAATTTTACCTTATCTGAAAAGCTTGATTTGCTAAAGCTTGTGAAGCCATATGTTAAAATTCTCGAAGAACACACTAATAAACATTCAGTAATAGTAGAAAAGAATAGATGTTGGGATATCATAGCAGTAAACTATAATGCAATTGGAGTAGATCGCCCTCCTCGAACAGCCCAGGGCCTACGCACCCTTTACAAAAGGCTCAAAGAATATGCCAAACAGGAGCTATTGCAGCAAAAAGAGACCCAATCAGATTTTAAAGGCAATATTTCTGAGCCAACCAAGAAAGTTATGGAGATGATTCCCCAGATTTCCAGTTTTTGCCTGGTAAGAGACAGGAACCACATACAAAGGTAAGCTTTATTTTATTTTCTTGTGCAAAATTATGGCGCCTCCTATCTATTGGGCTCTGGCTTACTTGTGATAGAGATATGCATAGTAAGCATCCCCACTACGGGAGCAATGAATAGTGTCTTTGTTTAGCTTTCTTAAAAAAGAAATGTGAGGCTATAAGGAATTTTTCTGCTGCATTTGATTTAAGCCACTTTTTATTGTCTTCCCCTCCCCCTTCCCTCTCTCTGTAGTTTTTAAAAAGTAAGGGCTAGGGAGGAATAAATGGGATGAAATTTGTAACATAATCTCATAATAAACTTTTTAAGCTTTAAATTTAAATTGCTAATTAGCTTCTGAGAGATATCTTATTTCATTTAAGATTATATTTCATTGGAATTTTCAATTTTATGTAAAGTTAGCAGTTTCAGGAGAAGTGGAACCCTTGTTTTTTAATGAATTGTTACTGTCTATACTTAGTGACTATTAATTGAGCTAAAAACCATTTAAAATCAATAATTTAGTACATTTATCAATGGCATGATCGTATATATTAAGACAGTTTATTTCCAACATCTTCAAAATAAAAGATAAAAACAAGGAAAGGAATTTAATGCCTAATTAGGGATTCAGATTACTTAATAAAAAGTTTTTGTAGTTTTTATTCATTAATAGTCTAGTTTCACTTTGATCTTGATCATACAGAAAAGGGGCAAGCACTCCCATACTATTTTGCAATGATATGAAACTATGAATTTTAATATATGAATAAGCAACTAAGTTCTTATAGGGTTAGAAAGTTTTTTTGGCTAAATTTATGCTCTACATAACTACTTGCCTGGGAATCTTCAAAACTTATTACTAATTCAAATTTTAACCCCTGGCAAAAGATAAAAATGGCAGCTGCATTCTTTTTCCGAACCATTTAGGGTTATTTAAACAAGTTGTAAACTTGTTAGTTGAGGGACATTTCAAACAAAGGTTTGCAATGCTTTCTTCTTGGTGGAAGAGTCATTATATAAGCACAATTATTGATCACCTGTGAAATCCTTTTGAAGTTAGGAGAGAAACAGGGGAGAAAAACTTTTTAGCCAAACTTATTTGTTATTTTTATAATTTACTAGGGTAATATTTTTGAGACCAGCTGCTTACCATATACTGCTTACTGCTAGTAGATAACATAGTAAAAAAAAAAAAAAAAAAATCACCAGTGGGAATCTGGAACTTGGTTACAGTGTATTAATTCATCAGTGCTTAAAATGTTCTCTATGATGAGAAATGATTAAATCATAATTTGCTGGGTATCCAAAAAACTCCACAGTAAGACTTTTTTATACAGTACTACTCATTAAAAATTTGTCCCCCTCAAACCATAGAGAAAATTGGCTTTTGCATTACAGGTATAAAACTACCTTTGGGGTATTAAGTCTAGGTTTTTATAATTTGAAAACTATACATAGAAACTGTAGTTTTAGTTAGTTGTATATTTTAAAAATACAATGAGTATAGAAGAGAAAATATTCAAGTACCTGTTTACATTTTGACTGTTTGTAACCATATTCACAATCTTTTGGGATAACAACATCACTCTGATAAAATGAGTATTATACATTACAAAACCTACTGTTTAAGCAAGAACAACTTTTCATACTTTAAAGGGAAGAATATGAGAAATAAGCTGTTTAAATGCTTATTTGTGTTAGTGTCCACATTGCCATTTTCTTTGTATTAGCATTTTCATTTATTTACATATTTAATGTGCTCACTACTTATTTAATTGACATCTTGGATCTTAATTCTCAGAAGTTTATAATCTATAATCTTAATTATGCTTCTATATAAATATGCCTGTTAATCTCACCAAACTCTCCATTCTTACTGAGGAAAATATTACTGCTTATATTAAAGATATATGCCTGTTTTGTAAGGCTACCTGTGTAGAGCATTGATATATGTCTTCATTTTTACCTCTCTCTGGTATCAGATTATATTTTGTGTTTTTGCAGTCTATTTGATCTTCAGAATTCATAAATTTTAGAAGTCCTTCTGTTTATCCTTTTTTGTGACTTTCTCTAAAACATTTTTTTTTTTTTTTTACTTTGTTATGCCTACTTGTAATGTTTCAAAGAAAATGGCATGGTATATTTCGGATAAAAGGCATTTTAAAATTTACATGGGAGTGTAATGTCTATGTCTAATAGTCTTATACTCCATTATACATACTAATTTGGATAGTAATTATGTGGATTTTTAAAACTTTCATTTTCATTTGTAGTTTTAACCTTTTTCCTTTCTAGTTATTAGGGATGTTGATAAAGGGAAGCCTTACTATGAATTACATTGCTGTTGTATTGTTTTTCTTTTGAAACGCATAAGATGACAAAAAGAATGAAAATTAAGGAATTTATGTAATCTACAAATAGATTTTTCATAACATACTATATCTTATTTTATTTGTATCTCTTAAATATCTGGTATTTCTGGCCATTTAATGCCAATAGTAAGTGATATACGGGGAGTTTTAATTTTTTTCCTTATGTTCTGCTTGAACTTGTTCCAGCATTTTATTTATTTATTTATTTATTTAAAGGTTTTATTTATTTATTTGGCAGAGAGAGACAGCCAGTGAGAGAGGGAACACAAGCAGGGGGAGTGGGAGAGGAAGAAGCAGGCTCCCAGTGGAACAGGGAGCCCGATGTGGGGCTCGATCCCAGGACCCTGGGATCACACCCTGAGCTGAAGGCAGATGCTTAATGACTGAGCCACTCAGTTGCCCCTGTTCCAGCATTTTAATCATCCATGTAGAATGAATGTTTTTTTAACTATGTTACTTATTAGTTGTAAACTATTTTTTAATGTTAAGCATAGCATTTTTTCATTAATGTTCCAATAATCTCTTTCCCCTCTATAACTTATTTTTAAGTTAGGCAGAAGCATAAATTTAAAAAAACCCTTAAGAAACAAGATTAGATATTTTTAATTAGTAGCTTCATGTTATTCATGAAATTGGTTTTTTTAAAAAAGTTGAATTTTAAGATACATTGTGTTTGTCATAACCAATAATGTTATGTCAAAGTTTAAATTATGCTGAAGCTAGTTTTTTCTAATAGAAGTGCATATTTTATGGAAATTACATGTAAATTTAACAGACTTTCAATATATAGTATATAAGCCAGTTAAAAATACTTCATAAAAAAAACATTTTTTTAGTCATTCAACATGTGATGAGCACCTACTAGATTCCAAGTACAGTATTATGCTAGGTGCTGGGGATACAGTGGTAGATTTGAGCCCTTTCCCTGTGAACTTTATCTGACTGATGGTTGAAAGACTGAAAGGGCAATGGAATCAAGTTTAGGATAGGTAAAGGATAAATACCATGGTATCTGAAATTGTATAGTTAGGATAATACCCTGATAGTTGGGCATACCCAGAGCCATACAAAAACTTGATTTTTCTTTTTCTTTTTTTGGACAGATGTAGAAATCAATACCTCCCATAAATGACTTTCTACTATCCTAGAAGTCAGGGACCTTGGTGATTTTTAGATTTTTAATCAGTCCAGGAGAGCAGAAGCAGGATATCTAAGGCTAAGGTGTGGGGATAGCAAGGCCCAAAGTGCAGTAAATGGCCCTTTATACCATTTAAGAATGTCACGCTTGTAGAAACATGTGCTGTCTCTTTGAAAGCATTAACAAAGGCTTTTCTTTTTATTTACTTCATTGGCCTTGGGTAATATTTGTAATTTTTTGTCCTTTTAAGAACTCAATTTTAAAGTTAAGGGTGGGTGAGAGCTATATGTATGTATTTTTGAAATTTTAAATGTAGTCACTTTAATTTGTTATTCCAAGGATTCAATTTTTTTTTGTTTCACAATTTTCTTTATAGCTCTAAAGCTTGACACTTTGATGTATACTAAATATGAAATTATGCTATATCTATGTTCTTGTCTTCATTTGATTTACATTTTATAATGCTTTTTTGTGTGCTGTAGTGCAAACTTGGATGAGGAAGCACAGGCTGGTACGAGTTCACTACAGGTAATGTTGGATCACCATCCAGTTGCTATTACAGTGGAGGTGAAGCAAGAAGAAGACATTAAGCCCCCTCCTCCACTGGTTTTAAATTCTCAACAGAGTGATATTTTAGAACAAAGAGAAGACCATGAATTAGTACATGTTATGGAGAGATCTTTGTCACCGTCACTTTCCTCTGTTGATATGAGAATGACATCGTCTCCATCTTCTATCCCAAGGAGAGATGATTTTTTTCGGCATGAGCGTGGAGAACACTTTAGGCCACAATTAGGGTATGATCCTCAGATTCTGCAAATGCTGAAAGAGGAGCATCAGATAATTTTAGAAAATCAAAAAAATTTTGGATTGTATGTTCAGGAGAAGAGGGATGGATTGAAAAGAAGGCAGCAGCTAGAGGAAGAGCTGCTAAGAGCAAAAATTGAAGTGGAGAAGCTGAAAGCAGTTCGCTTACGGCGTGATCTGCCTGAATATAATAGTCTCTAATATTTTTTTTCAGTCTTGCAATTTGCTAATTTTAGTTTTGGCCAAATTACTTTCATTTGGGAATATACTGAAGCAGAATACATACTCTTAAAAAGTGTTGTTAATCTCAGTTGTGAAAAAAACCTTTTTTGACATGATTTTCTAATTATTTAATTTTCTTTTGAGATATATTAAAACTTATTGATTGGTTGGTATGGTTATATATTTTGTCTTCAATTTTTTTCTAAGAAGTTTAATTGTTGGCCTTACAAAAGATTTCTTATTTTGATCATTAAATTAGAACACACATAAATAGATACACAAACATATGTATTCTTTCAAAGTTCTGAGTCTTTGGCATTTTAAATTAGAGCTTTGAAAGCTGTAGTTCAAGGTTTTTAAGTCAATCTAATTTAGAAGCAATATTAGCCTGATTAACAGAAGCTTGCCTATATGACATTGATTTTTATGCTTTCCTGTTTTTGAAGAAGTGATACAATTTTAGAGCTGGAAGGTACTTGGAAATCCCTTTTTTTCACCTCTTCAATTTAGTAATGAAACTGAGGTCCAGGGAGAACTTAGTGACTTGATGTAACAAAGCTGTTTATGGCAGAGGAAGGACCAGCACTCGGTTTTTGTTTCTTTGTAGGTTTCCCCTCTGCTGTTCCATAGAAGTAAAAACCCACTAAAATTTCTTCCTTGTGAAAAAATTATGAAAGTGTTTTTCATTATAATTGCTTTTAAAGATTCATAGGTTACAAAACCAGGGGACTTGTATCAGTTACCCCCAACCTTCTTCCCCTTTTTGTCCAGCAAAATAAGATGTTTTCTTGAGACAGTTATATATTTTGGCTATAAGATTTAATGTTTTAATTTATTTTTAATGTCTTATTCTGAAAAAGATTTATTTCACAGTAAAAATCACAGTAAAAAAGTTTCAGTGAACAAAATTAAAATTTTACATAGAAATAGCAAAAAATAGTTGCGATTTAATCAATAATATTTTTGTGAATACTACTTTAGTATTTGCAGAAATAAATAAAATCTCAATTCTTAAAGCACACATTAAATTTAAGTTAAATCTTTGATATGTATATTCCATTTTTGCTGGTGCTTTGTTGAGAAAGGATTTTCACGCCAAGCTTTAGAATGGAGTAAGTAGAATTTCAGAATTTCAGTATAGTGGAAAAGGATGTTTAAGTCAGAGTGAGCAACATGGAAAAAGGGAACAGTGAATCAGGGCGTACAAGCGCAAATACAATGGTAGGCTGGTGATTTTAAGTGGGTGTAGAGAGGGCCAATTAGGGCTTGGTTACCTGGACTAGGATTAAATGAGTAGCTACTATTTAGCTCCAGCAGAATTTTTACATGCAGGAATAATCCAGAAGTCTGGATCTTTATGTGGAATTTTTCAACATAAAAATGCAAATAATTCAAGATGTTTTAAAAACACTACACATGTGGGTGGGCATCATTCAGCCAGTTTGTGGCCTTTGGAGTAGAGTAATGGTTCACCAAGGGTAGAGCTGACCAGTAACATCAGCATCACTTGAGAACTTTGTGACAAATGTAAATCCATTCCTTTTGAATCAGAACCTCTGGAGGTATAGTCCAGCAATCTGTTTTAATAAACCCTCTAGAGATTCTGATGCAAGCTAGCGTTTGAAAACCCCTGGAACAGAATATTTGGAATGTAGCTAGGTGCCTAAATCATACTAGAGTCTCAGAAATAATGTGTTGAAAAGAGAAATGGGTGAAGATGAATTGAGGGACAAGAGTTTGGAAGTTGATTGGTGCCACCTTATGGATTACGTTGAAGGCTATTTTTAAATAATCAGTTGAATGTACAATGGGAAGTCATCGAAGGCTTTTGATTAGAGGGATATGAATTAGAGCTCTGAATTAGTGTTATAATAGCATTTATGGAGTGGGCATTTAGTGAGAGGAAATTAAATTCAGAATTTAGGTTATGGCTATTGAAATAGAATAAAGATAAAATGGACTTTCCTGGTACTATTTTAGCTTGTTGATTGCTTAATCTTATTGGCATTTTTTATCTGCTATTAGAGTTAAATATTTTATTATAAAAATGCCTTGAATGTGTAATATGATATCTGTGTTTGGTAGTTTTAATCTTTATGTTATGACTTTTCTTTGAGCCTAAACACTAGACTCAAGAGATTAGAATCTTGTAATTCTAATTTAATGTTTTTACAATATAATTCTAGTAAATACATCCTTGAAGTAGTCAGTTTTAACTTTATGAAATTATTGAAAGCAAATTACCATATGTAATGGAATTCATATTATAATCTCAGCATGTTAGTCCTCAGAATTGATGTGAATGTTGTATTTGAATGTTGACTTTGTGTGGCTACATCAGTTTTCCAAACTGTTCTGTGGAACATTAATTCCATGAGATGTTTCTAGGAGACTTCTGTGTTCAAAAAAAGTGCAACACACATTTTTTTTGTGTGTGGTTAGGTTCTAAAATCAGTGTGGAAGGTAAAAATGTACATACAAAATTGCCCTTCAACGTTTTTTTGCTGTTCATAAAATAGTGTAAACAGAGTCTTCTACCGTCATATTTTCCTCCAGCATTGTTCCAGATCGTTGTTTCTTTGGTTGCATCAGATGACAGATTCCTTAGCATTTAGGGACTGTGTAGGATAAAAAACTTTATTTTTACATATGTTTAAATACCAGAGTTGTACTCATTTCAGGGAGTTTGCCACAATTTTTCTGAATCAATCTTGTTCAATTTTAATTTGCAAAAATTTAAATGCCATGAGCTTTACCTATGAAATGTAATGCCAGAAAACATAGGGAAGAGTGATTTTATTTTTAAAATGTAGACTTGATTCTGTAAAAGAATATTAAATTTGAAAAATAAGCTAAGTAAAAATATTTCATCTCGTATATTAGTAATTTGGATAGTAGGTTATTTTTGCCACCTATCTTTTCTTATCCGTGTGAACTTAAATAGCACATTGTTATTTTTACAACTTGATTTTTTTTTTAACTAGGTATAATTTATAATGGCATCCTGAAAAAGTTAATGAAGCTCTTTCATTTCTAAAAATGCCATTAGACGGGCACCTGAGTGGCTCAGTCAGTTCAGCATCTGCTTTTGGCTCAGGTCATGACCCTGGGTCCTGGGATCGAGCTGCACATGAGGCTCCCTGCTCAGCGGGGAGTCTGCTTCTCCCTCTTCCTCTGCCTGCCTCTCTGCTTACTTGAGCTCTCTTCTTTGTCGAATAAATAAATAAAATCTTTAAAAAAAATTAGGGGCACCTGGGTGGCTCAGTTGTTGAGCGTCTGCCTTTGGCTCAGGGCGTGATCCCTGCATTGTGGTATCGAGCCCCACATCAGGCTCCTCCTTTGGGAGCCTGCTTCTTCCTCTCCCACTCCCCGTGCCTGTGTTCCCTCTCTCGCTGGCTGTCTCTCTGTCAAATAAATAAATAAAATCTTAAAAAAAAAAAATCTTTAAAAAAATTTAAAAAATAAAAATGCCATTAGATTTCTTAAAATAGTCAATTTAAGTACTCTGGTTTTTGTATGAGACATCAACTTGGTGTTTTTTCATTTTTGAAAGATTTCACTATACACTATTGCATCTTATGTGAAAATGTTTAGACTATGAATTATTTTCCATGTGCCTTCTTTTAGAGTAATGTTGAATTGTAAATAGACTTGTTTAATTTATAGTGTGTAAATTGTATTTAATATATACTGTAGGTGATGGTGGTTAAATGCTTTGTTAATACGTATTCTTTTAAATACAAGGTAATACATTGTATTGTTATGTGTACTCTTTATGTGCCATAAGACAAAGAATTCAGTACCACTGAGGTAAAATTTTTTGATGATGCATAATTAAAATAAACTTATTTAAATAATTGTGTTTATAGTAGATACTAAATGTACCATGTCTGAATATCATAGTATATTTTTTCAAATGTTAAGATTCACAAATTCTCAAAATCAATTAAGTATTTGATGATGAATTTGATAGTAAATATTTAAAAATTATGAGATGAAATATGGTTGTAATACTTAACAAATACAAAAAAGTAAATTCTTAAGATATACAACCTAACTAAATGTTAACAGTCATGCTAAATCTTTGCATGTGATTTTGAGAAATTGATTCAGTATATTTTTATATATCTTAGATTGATTAAAACTAGTAGCTATAATTTGAATTTATATTATTTTTAGTTTTTAATTGCTTTGTAAGTAGTGGAAAGCCAAATAAATAAGTAAAATAAAAATACCACCCAAATTAACCACCCAAATTTAAACTAGAATAAGATATATCATTAGACTTACACTTTGTTAGTGCGTCTTTCATGTTTTAAAATTATGTGTAAATTTACTTCACAAAGATTAAGAAAATCTTCAAATAGAAAAAGTTAAAAGTCTTTACATCAAAAACTAGGGATGTACTGTATGGTGACTAACATAATATAATAAAAAAATTATTTAAAAAAAAAAAGCATTTTACAGTAAACATTCATATGCTACCACCTAAATTCTGCAGTTACTGTTTTGCTATATTTGCTTTATCATGTATCCATCCATCTATCCATCAATTCATTTTTAAAAATAAAATGATTATTTAAAACAAGTTGGAAAGTTATTTAGAATACTTTACCTCTAAACATTTCAGCATAAGTATTATAAACTGGATTTCAGTATTTATTTGTGTGTGTGTGTGTGTGTGTGTGTGTGTGTGTGTTTTGGGTAAGATTTGCAAACGTGAAATGTACAAATCTTAAATGATGAGTTTTGACAGGTGACGCTACCTGTGTACCTTAAATCCCTATCAAGATTTAGAATGTTATCATTATCCCAGAAAATTCTCTCCTGCCCCTTCCTGATCAATCCCTTGGCACCTCAGACATCCATTGTTCTAATTTTTAAAAAATCATAGATAAGTTTTGCTTGTTCTAGAACTTTATATAATTGGAATCATACAGTATGTACCCTTTCTCTTTTCTTTTACCTATCTTAAAGTTTTTAATACCCATGTTCTTTCATCCTCTTATAGTAATTCATTACTTTCTGTTGTTGAGTGGTATTCCCTTGTATAAGTATACCTCAGTTTATGTATCCATTATTTTTTGATGGACTTCTGGGCTATTTCCAGATTATGGCTGTTATGTATAAAGATTCTGAGTATTCTTGTATAAATTTGTTGTGGACATAATGCTGGATTAGGGAAGATCTATATGTTTAAGTTTTTAAGAAACTGCCAGGCATTTTCCCAAAGTGATTGTAATGTTTTCCACTTTCATCAACAGTGTATTTTTTTTTTAAATAAAGCTTTGCATGCTCAACAATTGGAATGTCAGAATTGAAGTTAATAACTTTTCTGATTTTTAGATGAGTTTAAAATGCTGAACAGGAAATAAAAATGCTGAGAAGATAGTTTTGATATCTGGAAATATTGTAGTTATTGATTTTTTTTCTGTTTTAGCCTTTATTGCATATATGCTTTGACAAGAGGTAGTGAGAAATGTGATGAAATGTATGGTTCCTGCCATACTTATAAAGTATCGTTCTGAAGATATTTAAAGCAAAGAAAGATATTCTAGGTTTATTTTATTCATAATGATACTTAGATGACATTAAATCTTTCTTATTAGATGAGAAAACCATGGGGGCATCTGGGTGGCTCAGTTGGTTAACTGTTGGTCTTGGTTTCGGCTCAGGTCATGGTCTCAGGGTGCTGAGTTCGAGCGGTTGGGGTCGCTCAGCATGGAGTCTGCTCAAGATTCTCTCTCCCTCTTCCTCTCTCTGTTTCCCCATTTGTATGTGTGCGCGCACACGTGCGTACTCTCTCTCTCTCTCAAATAAAATCTTTAAAAACAAGATAAAACTATGGATGATTACTGGTCTGGAGGAATTTGTATATTAATGATTGTAAATTTTTTAGAGTAATAAAAACAGTGTTTCAAACCTTAAATTTATATTGCATTTATATGTTAATGTATGTTAAAAATTCTTGTAGGTTTCGGTAATTTTAAAATACAATATGGTATTTACAGTCTTTGTTGAATTTGATTATGAGACATTTTAAATTTCATTTATTCTATTGAAAACAATGTGTGTATTTGGAATTTTAGAAAGAAAAGAAAATATTAAAGGCTTGGATATGTGGAATGTATAATTAAGCCATCCAACTGTAGAGTGACTATGCTTAGGAATCATTAAGATGATCATATCCACTGTCAATATTAAAATGACAATATCTCCCTCTTCTTTTATCAAAGCATGGTTTTGAACAATTTTACTTTGTGAATCTTGCTTATAGGCATTCAAGTCTCTTGTTTATACAGACTATTTTTTTGGTATTGATTTGCGAAGTACCTTGCAGGGTCAAGGGAGAAATAGATCAGAAACAAGTTTAGAAATAAAAATTACAGTTGGAGTGGAATTCTTAGGGGTGATTAGTCTAGAATGTAGCAAATTAGTCAATATTTTATGCACTACAAATAGTCTAGATGTAGGAGGGTTTTGCTGCTTATATGTTTAATTTCTAGTATTTTTTTTCTATTTTTTGAAATTTTCTCTCTTCCCTGCCTTAATGGCCTACATTTAAAATGGGACTAAATGGGAAAGGAACCAAGACAAGATGATGATGATGATGGTAGTTAACATTTAGGGAGTATTTATTACATGTCAAGTACTGTTCAAGGGTTTTACATATATTAGCTAATCTAATGCCCACAACAAATCTGTGAGGTTGGTGTTAGTATTATTTTCATTTACAGATTCATAAACTGGGATAGAGTGGTGAGTAACTTGTCCTGGGTCACTTAGCTTGTAAGTGGGAAAATGCAAGATCCAAACCCAGGCAGATTAGTTCTCGTCCTGCTGTTCTATAAAAGAAAGGCTATATCTGAGAATCAATGGCATTTCAAAGTTAATTATAAGTAATTTCTGAATTCTCAGTTTATTATCTTTTGTTTTATTTATTTTTTCTCGGCATGAGGAGGGTCCTGGACATAACAAGTAAACTCTCTAGGCTCTGGGAATATAACAGGGTATTTGACTGGATGTTCTTCCAGCCATTTTGTTGAAGACATACCTTTTACCCTTGTTTTACAGCAATCCTGAGCAATCACATTTTTTTTTTTCTTGGATAACATAGTAAAAGATAGGAACAAATTTTAAAAATGCAGAATGGTTATCAGTCATTCAATGCACACTGACTACTACTGGTAGAAATAATGCAAAGACAAAACTAAAGTTGGCTAAAACTGCACACCACAAAATTTTTTAGAGTTCAAAAACTGATTAACATCCCATCTTTTTTGTTAATCCTAAAAACCCTCAAAACTTTATCAGGGATACTCAAGGTTGGTAAAGCAAAAATAATCAACAAATGACAACTACCAATTATCTAAAAACTGATAAATTTTCTTGACTAGAAACTGATAGAGTAATATAATTTCGTTAATATTTAGGTATTCAAAATCTGACTTAGCAAAACTGCATTTGGTAGAAATTATGGTTTTAAAAACTCATGTCGGCAAAAGCCATAATAAGTAAAATGTGATTCATAAAAAAGTGACTGAGGAATCAAAATCTTTGTTAAAAAGTTTGCATGGAAAATAACCCTGAAGGTAACAGTTCATAAAAATGGAAATAAAAATGGGCAATAATGGAGACGAGTTCAAAGTTAATTTCTAAAGCTACTTTCTCATGAAAATTAACTTTAAGATAATTCTGTTTTAATATTTTTATAAGCATAAAGTCAAATGTACTTTGAATCAAAATGGCAGTTTTGAAAAGTACCTATTGTTCTGGGCATATGGTGATGAACAAGATCAAAACACCTTCCTCAGGACTAGTTTAGTGGGGAAGGCTAAGGCTAAATATTTTGTCACACAATTAATTGCTGAGATAATGCTGAAAATAATAAGGCAAGATCTAGCTTGGCAGTAAGGGAAATTTAAACTGGCAGGGTGAATAGAAGTTATTTTTTTAATTTTAATTTTTATTATTTTTTAAAGGTCTTATTTATTTATTTGACTAAGAGAGAGCACGGCAGAGGGAGCGGCAGGCAGAGGGAGGGGGAGAAGCAGGCTTTCTGCTGAGTGGGGAACCCGATGTGGGGCTCGATCCCAGGACCCTGGGATCATGACCTGAGCTGAAGGCAGATGCTTAACTGACTGAGCCACCCAGGTGCCCCAGCAGTTAATTTAAAATAGCATGTTGGAGAAAGAAGTAGAAGGCCCTTTGGCTAGAAGTAGTTATGTATTCTTAAAGACCATTAAGACTAATGGATTTTAAGAAGAATGCATAATCAGATTCACATTTAAAAATAGATAAATGTAGTCAATATGGAAAATGGTTTTAGGGAGTAGAGGGGGCAAAGGAAGAGCTCTCTCCGTAGGCCTGCTGGGAAGATCCTACAGTAGTACAGTGGTTCAGATCAGAGATGGTGATTTGAATAGGGGAGGGTATGGAGAAGGCAAACAGCACAGAGCTTTGAGAGCCATGTGGGGGTTAGAATCACCTGGATCTGTGGTTGATTGGCTGTGGAACTGAGAATAAAGGATGTCAAGGATGATTTCCAACTTTTTGGCTTGAATGAGGGTAGTGGTACTGTTACTGAGAAATGAGAAAACTGAAGGAGGAGCAGTTGTTGGAGAGGAGACAAGTGGGCATGATGAATTGAGATGTTTATGAGACATTCATGTAGACAGGTCTGAGGGGCAATTATGTACAGATGCAGATCTGGAGTCATGCTCTGGGCTAGAAAAAAAAATACAGGTTTATGGAGGAGTGGTATTAAATCCAAGGGAGTGGATGAACTAATTTAAGGAGAAGGGCACAGTGAGAAGAGGGTCTAGAATTCAGGTCTGATGAGCTGGCAAGGATGTTTAAGAAGAAGCAACCAAAGAAGTAAAAGGAAAAATTGAAATGTGTAAGGAAAGCTGTAAAAATAGGGCTCAGTATTTCAAGGAGGAAGTGGTCAAACATTGTCCAATGCTTTTGAGAACTCTGATCCAGACTAAAAAAATACCATGTGGATTTATTGTCTAGGAGCTCCCTAATGGCCTTGAACAAGGGTAGTTTTGGGAGAGGGCTGGACTGGAAGCCAGATTGGAGTACAGATCTTCCTTGACTTATGAGGTTATGCCCCAATAAGCCCATCATAAGTTGAAAATATCGTTGGTCAAAAATGCATTTATAGGGGCGCCTGGGTGGCGCAGTCGTTAAGCGTCTGTCTTTGGCTCAGGGAGTGATCCCGGCGTTATGGGATCGAGCCCCACATCAGGCTCCTCCGCTATGAGCCTGCTTCTTCCTCTCCCACTCCCTCTGCTTGTGTTCCCTCTCTCACTGGCTGTCTCTCTCTCTGTCAAATAAATAAATAAAATCTTTAAAAAAAAATGCATTTATACACCTAGCCTACCGAACATGATAGCTTAGCTCAGCCAAACTTCAGCATGCTCAGAACATTTACATTAGCCTACGGTTGGGCAAAATCATCTAACACAAACCCTATTTTGTAATAATGTGTTGACTATCTCATGTAATTTATTGAATAGTGAGAGTGAAAAACAGAATGGTTGTGAGTGTATCGGTTGTTTACCCTCATGATTTCACGGTAGACAGGGAGCTGTGGCTTGCTGCTGCTGCCCAGCTTCACAAGAGAGGATTGGATCACATATCGCTAGCCCAGGAAGAGACCAAAATTCAAAATTTGTAGTAGATATTTTTTCCATGGATGTTGAAAATTTATTTTAGTTCCTAGAGTTTTAAAATGTTTGCGGTAATTATGTTATTCTACTTAAACTGAGTTTATATGACTTTGAGATGATAAGTTTATATTCACTGTTCTCATGGTAATGCTAGACCTGACACTTGAATTTCTCAACTTATAAAATACTAACAGGAGTATGATCAAATATTCTTTCATAATTTTTAGTGCCATCTAATTTTCTTGTACTTTTATTTTTGTTCAAATGACCTTACTACCTAAAGTTGACTATCTCTAATAATGTGGTTTTTATTTTATTTTATTTTTTTTTAAATTCTAGTTCACTCAGCCCCTAAAGAAATAACAGTGTCTAAGGGACAAGAAGAGGAAGAACCTGATAGCCTAGTTAAATATTTCAGTGTTGTTTGGTGTAAGGCTTCAAAGAAAAAACACAAAAAATGGGAAGGTGATGCTGTTCTCATTGTAAAAGGAAAGTCATTTACATTAAAGGATTTGGAAGGCAAAGACATTGGAAGAGGTATTGTGATATTACCTGTTGTTTACGATTTCGCCTAAAATTAGTATATATCTGAGGTTACATAATTAAAATGATTGGATTTTATAAAGGGTTAGGTTAAGATGCTCTTTAATTGACTTGCATGTCTAAATTATCTCATAATAGTCTAATAACAGTCTTATGAATACTAACTCAGTGAAGCAAATCCCATCCCATGGATTCATTTTCTCTAAAATGAAATAGTTATATATGGTTATTTTGGTATTTTTCTGAGATTAAGCAGTTTGTCTTCATATAATCTCCCCCTCAATGCTAAATGATTAAAGTTAGAAAGATGTTGATATCAAGAGTGGAATATTATCTAATTTCATTGATACCCAATAAAATTCTGAAAAAAAAAAGGAAAAAAACATGGCTAGGCATGATCTAGATTAATACATGTAAATTGGAGGTTATCATTATTTCTGTTATAAAATGTTGCCAGGATGATTTGTACTAATACAAGCTAGCTCACAAATTCAGAATGCTTAACACTAACCATCTTTTTTGGCATTGTCTCTTATTGTTCAGTTTTGAATATGGCCCGTTACTATAAAATCCGTTCTATGTGTTCATTCATTCATTCACTTAATAATATACTTTATAGCATGTAACTATTAAGTGCCAAGCACTATGCTGGGAATAAACATTCAAAAATGGATATAATTTATAGTTTGTGGGGATAGGGCAATGTCATTGATAATTAGGAGGCACTAAGATAATTGTTTCATTGAGAATTTGTACTCTGTGCAGTAGGAGATAGAAGGACCATTTAGGTCGGCCTAGGAGGCTGGGGAAAGCTTCATAGGAGTTAATTGTTTAAGGTAGAATTTGAAGGATAAATAGTTTTGTAGGGTATGAGATAGGGGCATACGTAAGAGGGAATAGTATATACGAAGGCGTAAAAGCAGGGGAGAATTAAAGGTACTGGTTCAGTGTTTCGGGAATGTAGTATGTGAAGGTCAGTGACAAGAGTGATGAATTAAGGCTGAACTGAATTATCTGCAGCAATTTTTTTAATTGTAAAAATATTGAGGGGTGCCTAGGTGGCTCAGTCGGTTAAGTCTCCAACCCTTGGTTTTGGCTCAAGTTGTGATCTCAGGGTTGTGAGATTGAATACCGCATCGGGCTCCTTGCTGGGCAAGCCTGCTTAAGATTCTCTCTCTCCCTCTCCCCCTCCCCACCTCGCTCTCTCAAAAAGAAAAAAAAAAAGTCGCATAAGCCAGCCAGCACCCATAGCTATATTTTCAATAATTAAAAAAAGGCCTTGCTTTCTCTAAAGCTTGGCTAATTTTTATAGCTTTATTAATTATTCCTTCTGAGTTTTTAGTGGTTTTTTTTTAGACAAAATGATAAATTATGTTTTCATGCTGGCTAATGGGTTATACAAGGCTATTTACATTCAAAGAACAGTTTTCATTCTGTATAGTTATGGGAAGGTGACTGGTATCACTAAGTCATCTTAGGGTATCTGTAAATTAAATTCACATTCTCCCTTCTCAATTTAAAGGCATTGCATATAAATTCAAAGAGCTTGAAAAGATTGAAGAGGGCCACAGAGTGATGATTGGTGGAAAAGAAGTAGAAGTCATGGGTATAATCTCTCCCGATGATTTCAACAGTGGCAGATGTTTTCAGCTTGGAGGAGGAGACCCTGCAATCTCAAGTTCTTCTCAAGTTGCCAAGAAGTGTTTCTCTAACCCCTTCAAAAGTGTTTGTAAAACTAGTTCAAAGGAAAATAGACTGAATGGTTTCCAAGATTGTAAACCACGCCATGACCCAAATGCACCAAGTAAGTTGTAAAAAATAATTTGTATATTCTGTTTTTACTGTCAAAAGATATTTGGCATATGAATTTAAAGTTTAAGTTTTGTTTAAAGTTTTCAGATGAAAGTATATATTATTCTTCAGGTATACAACCGAAATAAGGAATAATGTTGAAGCTGTATAATAATACAGTTTGGGAATCATTTTATAAATGTATTATTCTAAGAATACAGTAATAAAAATGTCATATTTGTGTTGAAGGAAAAATATACAAATTGGAGACATATACATATATACATATGGAAAAATATGCAAATTGGAGATGTATACACACATATACACATATATATACATATATGATTTTGAGTAGTATCTGACATTTTCAGCAAAAAGAAGTATTAGTCAATTCATGAGTCAGGATTATGTTTATACTTCTCTTTTGATGACTGTCTTGGTCGCATGCATTAGTGTATTAAAATGTTGAATGGTGGGATGTTGGGTAAAGAATTTAAATTTTACTGATGAGAATTCAACTTAGTTAATTTTCACATTAATGAATCTAATTTAAAAATCACATTAAAAAATAAAACCTCGCCTGCTTTTTTTTTGTTTGCTTGTTTTGTTTTTGTTTTGTTTGTTTGTTTTTTGATTGTTTACTCAACAGGGATTTCTTCAGTGCCTTTTTTTGCATTGGGCCCAGAGGTAAATTGTTATCAAAGGTCTTCTCATTTGGTGAGGAGACGGACAAGTAAATTTGAATTATGGGGCAGTGGATGTCGAAGTTGGGGTATAGAGTGTAGGCTGCTTTCATATTAGTAGTAAAATAAAAAGTACATAAAGCAACATAATTAAGTATTTTTTGCAAGTATTATGGGAATAGAATTTTTGAATTAAAGGGGCCTTTGAGATCATTTAGTTCAGTCTCTTCGCATTTGAAGAAAACCAAGGCCAGAAAAATGAACTGAAATTACTGAAGTTCAAATAATTATTGAAAAACTTGGGATAAAAACCCCAAATTAAAAATTCCTAGCTCGATGTGAGCTTATCTGAGACTTAATTGAAAGAGAGAGAGTGGAAGCTTCTGCTTCTGATTTTTCTTTTTATCCAGATATTTTATTTGTCCCGCCATCTCTTTTAACAGGCTTCCTTCTCCTTTATTCTCCTTTCTCTTTGCCTTCCTATTACATAATAGAGGGATGTGGGGAACCAAAAGAATAATGTGTTTATTCAAAGATCTGACTTAGAGTCCCGATTTTGCCACTGAACTAACTGGTTCTTTGACTTCTTGGGGTAGTCACTTACCTCACTCATGGCTTTGTCTCCTCAAGCCTAAAATGTGGGTTCTAATTACTACCATAGAGACATAGAGTGCTGCTATATGCTGTGTATAATAAATACTTGTTGACTGAATGAAAAATTTTATCGTGATAATTTATATATATGTGTACATGTGCGTGTGTGTGTGTGTAATACAATAAAAACCCTTTGTGTAAGTGGTAAGTAGTTGATGATTCTCATTTATTTATCTTGCCAAGGGTAGAATTAGGTTGTAGACTTAAAAATGAAAACATGAAAGATTTTGTAAGCACTAAGTGATGCTTCGTTACTTTGAAGGTAGAGAGGCATCTTAAAATTTGAACTGGTGTCCCATTATTGTGGTGGTTTTAAGTTTTCTTTTTCTTGAAGATGGATGCTTTGTTAGTTGACTTAGATTCTATGGTCCTTCTTGCTTGAGCAGTGAATTATTCTCACCTCTGTCTTCTCTTTTTTCCCTTTGTGTTTTTCAAAAGAGAAAAAAAAAATGGGACCATTTCTTGGTTAGGAATCCACAAGGAATAGACTCTTGCTTTGCTACTGGAATACAGGGGAATGCTGAGGGCCAAATTTTCCATTTTCACTCCCTAATCCTCTACCTGCCAGGAACTGACCTCAAAAATGGGAGTTCCTTTTAGTTGCTCAGAAACCTAGGAAGATCCACAGGAAACTTTCCTCTGGGTGATTGTTAATGGTAAACATGACCAAACTCTCATTCCTGTGACTGTGTATTTCTGCATTGGTGGATATTTATTTAATCTCCTGGAACCTGCTTTATCTTTCCTTCTCATTTCTGTCCTTCTCTTTTTTCTTTTTGTTTTATTTTCAAAATCTATTTCATTTTTTTACCATGATATAGACATATAAATATATCCCCAAAATAATTTTGATGAGTTTATTTTCTGACTTTATATTTATTAATTGATAACTGCTTTCCAGTTGATTTTGTATTTTTTGGTGATATTTTAATAAATCTTTTAAATTGTTTTAGTATATTTCTATAGAATTACCTTATTATTCTATGGTTACTTTTCTTTGCTGCTTTGCAAAGATTCATGAATTTGACTTTCATGAACATAGTAACTAACTTTAAGCAAAAAATGATGGCGAAGTCAATGGAAAAGTTGTCATCCTTTCTCGATTCTTCTGATTAACACAGAAGTAATAGTCATTGTGTGTACCAAAGTGAAGATAATGGGAACCTATATGTTAAATTTGGGTGCCTTTCCAAAATAAGAAGCTGTGAGCATTAGCGAGTGCAACTTGGCAAAATTCCAACCTGTACTTTCAGTTGAAGATAGTTCTCTTTGCTCTGAATACTGAACTATTAAACGTTGTGACTTACTGAATTCTTTGCTAAACAATAGTGAATTTCATTGGTTTTGAAATACTTTGGGGCATATGAAGTTTGGGGAGCTCTTTGAAATTCTCTGCCTGAAATCTTACATCAATAAGGCATGAGATTAATTTTCTGTTCTTGCTTGGTATCAGTGTTACTAAACTTCAACTTTTTTTTGCCACAAACGATAGCAAATAGTTAAAGGCTATGAGTAAATAAAGCAAGATAATGTAGTCGCTGACAGAGTGAAATTGCAATACATTAATAGTTAAACTTTCATCTTTTTTTTAAGATTCTCTTGTAATGTCACGACCTGACAGTAATCACCAGTGGACGTTCAATAAGAACTGTTTTCCTATTGTGGATGTGGTGATAGATCCTCACCTTGTATATCATCTTCGACCACATCAGAAAGAAGGGATCATATTCCTCTATGAATGTGTAATGGGAATGAGGTAGGAAAATAAATAATTTGTTTAGTCTAATCTGAGTTTTCTGCTTTTTTTTTTTTTTAAAGATTTTATTTTTTTTTTTAAGTAGTCTCTACACCCAACATGGGGCTCAAACTCACAACCCTGAGATCAAGAGTCGCATGCTCTGTTGACTGAGCCAGCCAGGTGCCCTTAGTCTAATCTGAGTTTTGATTTAACCTGTAACATAATGGTTTTCTAGAAGAAGCCTAATATAATGAGTCTCAGTACATCATGAATGATACTTAATGTGTGCATTTATTCTAAAAGTGATTCTTGAGGATGCCATGTGCCAGACATCCTGCTAGGAGCTGGGCATATAGAAGTCAGGACCATGATCCCTACCCTTAAGTAGCTTTTAAAGTATTTGAGGAAATAGATAAATATAGTCAACCTTAATGTGGTACACTAAAAGCTCACTAGTATGAGAAAGGGTTATGGGGGCAAAATGGAAGTAGCCTTTAATTCTGCTTATGGAAAAAAGGTTTTCTTCTTATCTCACTTCTACTTAAAAAAAAAAAGAGTCTCCCCCACACCCTTTTTTAATTTATTTTTTTTCAGATTTTATTTATTTATTTGACAGAGAGAGCGCGCACAAGCAGGGGGAGAAGCAGGCTCTGGAAGCCCGAAGTGCGCCTCCATCCCAGGATCCTGAGATCATGACCTGAGCCCAAGGCAGATGCTTCACTGACTGAGCCACGAAGGCGCCCCTCCCCCACTCCCTTTTAAATAGAGTTTTCTGATAAAGAATTGTAGTACCCTCTCTTAAAGATACTTAGAGATTACACACAGACACACAAAAGCCAGACAAAGGAAGTAAAGAAGAATCAAAGGAATCTGCCAACATCTTGTTACATTTCCTTTTAGTTCTTTTTGTTTTGTTTTGTTTTTAATGCACAGGCCCTTGATTTTTAAATTGATCATTTAATAGGGAGTTGAGAACGTAAATTCCCCCAAACTCTAAGAATCCTTTGAATAATGACAGGTTAAGGGAATACTACATCCCAGAAACTTTCTAGACTCATGTTCTTTCTCAAAATATGCTCTTCTTTTTGGAGATCTTGTCTCATTCGGCTGGGAAAGCATCTTTAATTTCTTCTCTTTCACTTTTCAATGTAATCAAACCTGAACTTTTAATTATTTGGAACTCCTAAATATCCTTTGATTCTGGATCTTTTCTCGCACCCCACTGCGACAGTGCTGATAACTGATGCCATACAATTATATTTTGTCTGGATTTTTGCGGTGCCATCTACCCTGTGTATCTGCTTCTGATGCTCCTCAAATTCATTCTACTTATTGCCACCAGCTTGATTTTTCTGAAAACCAGTTCTGTACCTGGCATTCCCCTTGCTTAAAATGTTTCAGACTCTCAGAACTTACAGCAGTGTTTCCTGATCTGTAATATGCACTCCACTGGTGGTATGTGGGGTCATTTTAGGTGGACATGGACAAGCCTTGTTTTTTATTTTATTTTTTTTAAATTTAAGGATTTTATTTTTAAGCAATCTCTTTTTTAAAAAAGATTTATTATTATTATTATTTTTAAAGATTTTATTTATTTATTTAACACAGATAGAGACAGCCAGCGAGAGAGGGAACACAAGCAGGGGGAGTGGGAGAGGAAGAAGCAGGCTCATAGCGGAGGAGCCTGATGTGGGGCTCGATCCATAACGCCGGGATCACGCCCTGAGCTGAAGGCAGACGCTTAACCGCTGTGCCACCCAGGCGCCCCAAAAGATTTATTATTTTAGAGAGAGAGCATTTGTGTGTGAATGTGGGGGGAGGCGCAGAGAGAGAGAGGGCTCTGCTGAGTGTGGAGTCCAATGTGGGGCTCCATCTCATGACCCTGAGATCATGACCTGACCCTAAACCAAGAGTTGGATGCTTAACCCAACTGAGCTACCCAGGTGCCTCTAAGTAGTCTCTATACCTAACGTGGGACTCGAACTCACAACCCTGAGATCAAGAGTTGCATACTCCACCGATTGAGCCAGTCAGGAGCCCCACACCTTGTGTTTAAATTCCAATACTAGCATATTTAGTTAGTGAACTATTAGGAAAAAATAGTATATTAAGTTTTTGGTTTCATGGATAAATTATGCTTGGAGTTTTCAAATAAATCTAATAAGTAAAAAAGGGAGTTGACTTAAAAATAAATAAACAAATAATAACACATATGGTATCACATACATAGCAAAACTATGACGGTAGTCATGAAGGACTGATGTTTGAGAGACACTGACCTGCAAGATACAGTCTGAACTTTCAGGGATAAGTATGCTATCTGTAGTCTCTGCCTATCTTGCTAGGTTCATAGCCTTTGTGTTTCCTTGCTTGGAATTCAGTTCAAGCTCCAGTTATGTTGAACTACTTGATTCATGTAGTGAATTCCTATTCACCTTTGAAAAGGGCCATCTTTCCAATGAAGCCTTCTGCTTTCTTCTTTCCACTGTGGAAGGATCACTATTTTCTCTCTGCCACTCACTGTATCTCAGTTGGCATTTGGTCTTGCATTGTCAAGCTGTTGATCTAAAATGATAACAGGGGTGCCTGACTGGCTGGCTCAGTCAGTAGAGTGTGCATCTCTTGATCTCATGGTTGTGAGTTTGAGCCGCACATTGCGTGTGGAGATTACTTAAAAGAAAATAAAATCTTTTAAAAAAATGATAATAGGGGCATCTGGGTGGCTCAGTTGGTTAAGCTTCTGCCTTCGGCTCAGGTCATGATCCCAGGGTCCTGGAATCGAAACCTGTGTTGGGCTCCTTGCTCAGTGGGGACCCTGCTTCTCCCTTTGCCTGCTGCTCCCCTGCTTGTGCTCTCTCTCTCAGTGACGAATAAATAAATAAAATCTTTTTAAAAAATGATAATAATGGCTGTAATTCATGTTTGTGATTTTTTTTCTGTACTTTGAAATGGAAAACATATAGTTGATTTTTCATTATTTTTACTAATAAAATGAATTAAACTATAATAAAACTGTACTTATTTTTTTAAATTTAAATTCCAATTAACATACAGTATAATATTAAGCGTCAGGTGTACAACTGAGTCATTCAGCACTTCTGTACAACACCTGGTGCTCATCACAAGTGCCCTCCTATCCCATCACATGTTTAACCCATCCCCCACCAGCCTCCCCTCTGGTAACCATCAGTTTGTTCTCTGTAGTTAAGAGTCTGTTTCTTGATTTGCTTCTCTCTTTTTTTTTCCCCATTCTTGTTTGTTTTGTTTCTTAAATTCCACATATGAGTGAAATCAACATCACTCATCATTACGGAAATACAAATTAAAAATTTAATGAGATAGCCACTGCATACCTGTCAGAATGGCTAAAATGAGCAACACAAGAAACAACAGATGTTGGCGAGGATATGGAGAAATACACTGTAAGAAATACTCTTACACAGTTGGTAGGAATGCAAACTGGTGCAGCCACTCTGGGAAACAGTATGGAAGTTCCTCAAATAGTTAAAAAATAGAACTACCTTATGATGCACCTAATATTTACCCAAAGAATACAAAAGTACTAATTCAAAGGGATAGTTACCCAAAGAATACAAAAATGCTAATTCAGAGGGATATATGCACTCCCAATGTTTATAGCAACATTACCTACAATAGCCAAATTATGGAAACAGACCCAGTGTCCTTAGACTGATGAATGGATAAAGAAGATGTAGGATATATACGCAATGAAATACATTACTCAGCCGTAAAAAAGAATGAAATCTTGCCATTTGCAATGACATGGATGGAACTAGAGTATTAATGGTAAATGAAATAAAGAACACTGTACTTATTTTTGGTACTATCCTTAATTCCATTGGACTTTATAACTTTTAAAATATATATAGGTGCGCCTGAGTGGCTCAGTCGGTTAAGCGTCTGCCTTCGGCTCGGGTCATAGTCCCAGGGTCCTGGGATTGAGCCCTGTGTCGGGTTCTCTGCTTGGTGGGAAATCTGTTTCTCCCTCTCCCTCTGCCCCTGCTTTCTCTCTCTCAAATAAATAAATAAAATCTTTAAAAATATATATAAATATATATATCAAAGAGCTTTAAAAGCTGCAAAGTGGTATAAACATGCCACTTATTATTAATATTCCTTATAATATTTAATTTTAAATTGCCTTAACAGATCTATAGGATAAGACTTTATTACTAAGTTACATGTATTAGATCAATATTTAGTTTTTTTTTTTTCTTAACAGTGCAGGAAGCTCTATGATTGAGGACTTCATTTACTGCCAGAGAATCATAAATATAGCTCAACAGATCTTTCTGGTTAAGATTGCAATGTAGTTTAAACTGTTTAGATGTCTAATGCTGAAACTGATAAAAATTGCTCAACCGTTAGTGATGAGAAGCACAGTTATAGTTTAATTATTCAAATGTAGTTATAAAATTGGGATACATTTCTAGTCTCTAAATATATGCATATGATAGTAACATGATTTAGATTCAACTGTCGGATTTCAAATTTGTTTTAGTAATTTAGTTGACAGTAAATATATAATGAATATAATTATCAAAGATTCGAAAGAGAGATAGCTGTAAATCAGCTGCATGAATATCTAGAAAAAGGGTTTGAGGGGGGTAGAGTTTGTCCTTATTACAAAATATCAGCTTTTGGTTCTTGACTAATAAATGACGACGTTAGGGGCATAAAATATTTTCCTATCATGACTAAAAGAAGTATAATTATTTCTAACAGAGTGAACGGCAGATGTGGAGCTATTCTTGCTGATGAAATGGGTTTAGGGAAAACACTGCAATGTATTTCGCTCATCTGGACGCTACAGTGTCAGGGACCCTATGGAGGCAAGCCAGTAATAAAGAAGACGCTTATTGTCACTCCTGGAAGCTTAGTGAATAATTGGAGGAAGGAATTTCAAAAATGGCTAGGAAGTGAAAGAATCAAGATATTTCCTGTTGATCAGGTAAGAGACTTGTGACAGTTCAGCCTTGGTCATTTTCTAAATCTCTATGCTTTTCAAATCAACACTGCAGTTTTCACTGTCTGTAGGATAGTTTTTCAACTGCATATAACTCTCCCAGCTCCTTTGCAGAAAAATGGCATCTTGGCTTACAATTTGGCTTTGAGTTAACATATTCTAACTAATGTCTGTCAGGAATATGCTGCTTGAATTTGATTTTACAGTTTTAGCCCATGTTAAATATTACCTTTTGTTTTTTTTTTTTAGGACCACAAAGTAGAAGAATTCACCAAATCTCCATTTTATTCTGTTCTTATCATCAGTTATGAAATGTTACTTCGTTCTTTGGATCAAATTAAGAATGTAAAATTTGATCTTCTAATCTGCGATGAGGGGCATCGTTTGAAGAACAGTGCCATTAAAACAACTACAGCCCTCATTAGCCTCTCTTGTGAGAAAAGAATAATTCTAACTGGTCAGTATTTACTTTGGGGATGATATGATAGAATTTTTGCCTACTTACCATACAAGATTTGTAATATGCTTGCCACCCAAAGAATTGGTGGTGCTGGATGGAATGCATACTGATAATTGAGTAATTGAGTCTTGGTAGGATTCTCGATTTTCAAATCCCTATGTAATTTTCTGCAACCTAGATTTTGGAGTTTTTGAAAAATAAATACAATGGTATCATGGTAAAGAACGTAGGAGATGGGTCTGGACTGCCTCTGCTTGGTTCCTAAGGGTGATATTTATAACTGTACAACTTTGGGCAAGTTAACATCTCTGTGCCTCAGTTTCCTTATCTGTGAAATAAGGATTATAATACCATTTACTTCATAGAGTTATTGTTAAGGTGTAAGGCGTTAATTCACATACAGTTCTTGGAAGACTACCTGACACATGATAAATGCTTAATATAAGTATCCCTTGTTTTTATATGTGTATGCTGCATGCACATAATTCATTGCTGGCCAAACTTGCCGCCTCAGACTGGAAAGGTGGGATGGCCCATATGTAAATACAAGAATCTTTTTCTACTCACTTCTTTTTAGCCTAGACTAGAATCAGACCTGAGTAGCTCAATGTAGCTTTCATCCCCCACCTCACTTTGGTCTTGTGTGGCCCTTCTAATTTCTGGAGAATTATCCTTTTTTGAATGAGAGCTTCCACTCTCCCCTGCAACTTGGTCAATGGTTGACTCATGTAGAGGTAAGTGGAAAATGCCAGAGCCCTTGCCTTACGGTAATTTCAGGACCGACTTTATGGTACAATTTATGTTCTGAGCCTCGCTATAATTTATCTCAGGCTTAAGGGGGCCATCCTTGCTTGGTTTCTTCCTCTGCTATTCTCTGATTCCATTATTCTCTTTCTCCTGAGAGCTTTCCCTCCGTAAGTGTTGTACAGCCAAATCCCTGTCTCAGGCTCTGCTCCTGGAGAACCCAGTCTAAGACACAAATCCTTTCCTGCATCAATTATTGGCAAATGGGATCGCACTATCATGAGTGGCTTGGATTAGTTAGCTGAGGTTGGGTGAATGTCTGGAAGCCAGCCCTAAGGATCCTTATACTTTTATTTCCCCTCTTTCTTTCTTGCCTTTTCATTCTGCCTTTCTTTATTAGTCATCATCATAGATATTCATTTAAAGGCTTATTAACAAAATACATACTAACATAAATATATTTTCTCTAATTCTTTCTACTATGGGTCCCAAAATTTAGAACTGACTAGATGTGGTAGAAAAATTAATAAGCATTGGTCTGGGCTTGACCTATTTAATTTTGAGGGAAGCAATCATTAAATTCCCTGGCGTAAAATTTATGTTGTCTGTGTTACTGAAGAAGTGTATTTTTATTCACCTCTCTTATATATACCTCTTATTTATATTTTTGGATGCCTTTTATTAGTCTGTTATTTGAATGTCATCTGAAATTATACTGTTGGACTATGATTTATGTTCTTTTGATGTAATTAGTGAAACATGCTAATGTTTCTTTGAAAATTAGTTAGCAGAAGTTATTGAGTGTGTAATACATGCAGGGTATATTAATCCATTTGTATCAACCTTTAGGATTAGTGAAGATCTCAATGTGATCTGAAAACTGAAAGGTAATAGGTGCCATCTGCTGAGTGTTCACTAAATGTTAGGCACTGTGCTACAGTGTGCATACAGTGTCTCTGCTTTTCACTGTAATACCACTGGGAAATTGTTATCTTCCCACTTTCATAAGTGAAAAAATTCTGAATTTAACTTAAAGTGCTTAAGAAACTTGTCGAGAATCACATAGTTGTAATAATATTAAGAATCACTAAGTTATGGAACATTTATTGTGCTTTAGGCCTATTCTAAGTATAGTATATGGATTAACTAATTTGATCCTCACAACCCTAGGAGCTGCATTTTATAGAAATAAACTGAGATATGTAACTTGCTCAGGGTCACTCAGAGTAAATGATACAGGTGAGATTGGATCCAGGGTGGTCAGACTCCAGAGCCTGTATGCAGCCACTATGATGAATTTAGTCTACAGTTAAAATCAGAGTTAAAAATTTATTTGGTTCTTAATATTTTTTGTTCAACTGGATTTGGCTACTCTTTCTCAGCTCCAAAGCCTTTATTTTAACTTTCTGAGTGAAGAGATCTTGTACAACTTTCTACAAATACCTGTGACTATAAAACAAAAGCTTGACCTTTTCATCACTGTTTTCTTTCTTTAGGTACTCCAGTTCAGAATGATCTTCAAGAATTTTTTGCATTAATTGATTTTGTAAATCCAGGAATATTAGGCTCTTTGTCATCTTATAGAAAAATATATGAAGAACCCATCATTATATCGAGACAGCCATCTGCTTCTGAGGTATAATTTACTTTTATAAAAAGGATAAAAAAGCAGTATGCCCAGGAAAGTCATCCACAGCTTGGGCATTATTTAATTCAGGAAGAATTAAATTAGTGAATTCTTTATTTTTCCCACAATCCTTCAACTCTTCCTGCATTCTTTATTTTAGGAAATATCACATAAAAAAAATCATAAGTAGGTACTTCACAAAGAATTATAAATGACAGTAAACATATAAAAATATTCATTTTTACTGGTATTGAAAAAAGTAAACCACAATAACCATAAAATAACTTTTATACTCTTCTATTGGTGTTTTAGTTGGCTCAATTAACAGGAATAGCAAGTATAGATGAGAGTACTGTCCTCTACTGGTTGGAATGTATATTGGTACAACTGGAGAATAGTTGGGCAGCATGTATCAAAAGTCTTAAAATTGCATATATTTTGTGGTGTGGCAATACCACTTTTAGAAATTTATTATAGAGAAATAACTATAGATGTGCTTACAGATTTAGCTGTAAGGGTAAAAAAGTATAAGGAAATAAACAGATTGGACACAGGCATTTTCCAAAGGTAGGAAAATGGTTAAAGCAGAGTCTGCATGTTGTAAACCCAATGTTATTTCATTGAATCTAAAATAATACCAATTCTAAGATGCATCATTATTTTATGAAGCACCAAGGAAAACATACCATCAATTATAGTTATAAGAAGTCATTGCTTGTAGGGGCACCTTGGTGGCTCAGTCATTAAGCGTCTGCCTTCGGCTCAGGGCATGATCCCGGCGTTCTGGGATCGAGCCCCACATCGGGCTCTTCTCCTGGGAGCCTGTTTCTTCTTCTCCCACTCCCCCTGCTTGTGTTCCCTCTCTAGCTGGTTGTCTCTCTCTCTGTCAAATAAATAAAATCTTAAAAAAAAAAGTCATTGCTTATAAAAAGCAACCTGTATCAGAGAAGTTAAAGTATAAAAAAAAATATATGTCTCAGAATTAATAAAATGCGATAATCAGTCAGCAAATACTTATCGAGCATTTCCCATGAACCAGGAACTATACAAAATAATAGCTAAGAATATATTTAATATCATGGAAAATATCCATCATACATTATTTAAAAGTAAGATTAAATTCATTTATTTACCTAACACAGGTGAAACAGCAATAGTGGGCCAAATGCAAAGTGTTAGATCCTAGGGAGTACAGAGAAGAGCCAAGCTGACTGGTGCCTTGTTCCCACGAAGCTTAAACTATAGAGATCCTGTTTTTGTTACAAACAGGAAAATAAAAGTAAAACTAGAATGTTAAATACATTTACATATTGACAAAAAGAAAAAAGACTTGGAATGGAAGATAGACAAAAAAGTCATGACAGCTGTGGTTGTTTCTGGTTGATTAAAGTTGGTTTTAATTTTCTTATTTTTACATAACTATATTTTCTGACTTTTCTTCAATGAACCTATTTCTTTTGTAATAAAAGTTGAAAATAGTTTTAACATACAAGGGGAGCTTTTTATGACTTTTGTTTTTTAATTTTTATTTATTTATTTTCCCAACACTTATTTTTATTTATTTAAATTTAAATTCAGTTAACTAACATATAATGTATTATTAGTTTCAGAGGTAGAGTTCAGTGATTCATCAGTCTTTCTTAATACACAGTGCTCATCTCATCACGTGGGACTTAATGATTTTTATAGAAATGAATATATACATATGGGATTTTATTATAAGCTTCACTGTGAAGTTATGTATGCTCAAAAGAGAATTTAAGCATATATTTCACTTACACTGTATTTTTACTTAAGGTACTGTGGTAAAAACTTAGAAACAAACTAAAAGAAACAGACAAATTGGAAACTAACATTTCTAATGAAAAATGTGTAATGATTTTAAAAGAATTAGCTGTGCCTTGTGTCAGTAATTTCTTATGGGTGTAATTTTAAGATCAATAACTTGTCAAAATATTTGCTTCCAAGAATTTGCTGAATTAGTTCTTTGTTGATGATTTTGAGACTATGTACCATGACAGTCTTCACATAAAAGCTTACTTTTAGAATAGTTTAGTTTGTAGATTGTTGACTTCTGAGGGCTCTCACTGGTGCCAATAGCCAAACAAAGATTAGGAGACTGGCTTCATTTAATTAAATGATGAGGCTGAACATTTAAAGAGATGATGGTTAGTTTTTCTATCCCAAACTTATATTGCATTTATTCTGTAAAAACAAAAAATAAACAAAAAACCCTGAAGGGACATAATTAGTAAATGGTTTATTATTATAAGATATTTAATATTCCTTTTAATTGCAAGTATTCTTTGTTTATAGCACTTTTAAGTCTGTGATTTTTCCACAGGAAAAAAAGGAGTTAGGAGAGAAAAGAGCAGCTGAACTTACTTGCCTCACTGGACTCTTTCTCCTTAGAAGAACCCAAGAAGTCATAAATAAATATCTTCCACCTAAAATAGAGAATGTCGTCTTTTGCCGACCAGGAGCACTACAGATTGAGCTTTATCGAAAGCTGTTGAATTCTCAGGCTGTCAGGTTCTGCCTTCAAGGGTTGTTGGGAAATAGTCCTCATCTAATATGTATAGGAGCTCTTAAAAAACTGTGCAATCACCCCTGCCTGTTGTTCAACTCTATAAAGGTAAGTAGTTTGTGAGACTGTCAAGGATATAAGCTAAGGGTTCTTTGTCATGTGAATCTAAGAGGGCAGATTGGGCCTCCCAGGGGGTTGCATTTGTGGGTTTTCTAAAAGCTTTACTGCTTCTCCTGTATGTTTCATCTGTACAGTTTATCTAGTCGTCTATTTGTTGAGAGACTGTCCATATTCATAGGACTGAACTAGGGGTGAAATGGATGTAAGACACTGCCTTCTAGAGTTGGCCCATGTTCTTTGGTATCATGTGTGATACTTTGCTGTGTTTTCTCTCTCTATTTTATATAGCCAATCAGTTTTGTTTGGTGCAGACAAATATAAAATTTACCACTGAAAATAATTTAATTTTTTTCCATTATGAAAGTAATACATTATATATATAATTTGTATGAAATTGTTAAAATTCAGAAAATCAGAAGAAAATTTAAGTCACCTGCTGGTTAGAATGTAAATTGGTACAACTGAGAGATAGTTGGCAATATATATCAAAGCCCTAAAATTGTATATGTTTTGTGGCCTGACAATACTTTTAGGAATTTATTATAAAGAAATAAAGCTCTCTAGCCAGAAAAAAACCTGTATTTTGGTATTAATAATCTTAGCCAGTACTTAATAAGCACTTATGTACCGAACACTAATGCTTTTCTGGTATTATTTTGTTTATTCTTTACAAAACTCTGTTGAATAAGTATTGTTATTACTCTCCCCACTTTTTGGTGAGGGAACAGGGGCTCAAAGATATACATCTATAATCTTGTTCTAGAGAAACTTAGTTTTAATAATTCTATGTTTACTATTTTAAAATATTTTTTCACTAAATAAATCATGAACATTTTTCCAAATTAGGTATCTTCTCCAAGTATGATTTTTAATAGTTGAACTAACCATTTGGATAGTTAACAAACATAATGCAGTTTGGAGTATAGTGAGAATTTTCTGTTTTGGAGTTAGAACTGGGTATCAGTCCCCACTCTACTGTTTACCAGTTCTTTAAGGGCAAACTTAATCATGGTCAGGTTACATCTGTGAGCCTTTTTCTTTTCTTTTCTTTTCTTTTCTTTTCTTTTCTTTTCTTTTCTTTTCTTTCTCTGATTTTATTTATTGGGGCACCTGGGTGGCTCAGTCGTTAAGCGTCTGCCTTTGGCTCAAGGCGTGATCCTGGAATCCTGTGATCGAGCCCCGCATTGGGCTCCTCCGCTGGGAGCCTACTTCTTCCTCTCCCACTCCCCCTGCTTGTGTTCCCTCTCTCGCTGGCTGTCTCTCTCTCTGTCAAATAAATAAACAAAATCTTTAAAAAAAAATAAAGATTTTGTTTATTTGACAGAGAGAAAGGGAGAGAGCACAAACAGGGGGAGCAGCCGGCAGTGGGAGAAGCAGGCTCCCCGCTGAGCAAGGAGCCCTATGTGGGGCTTGATTCCAGGACCCTGGGATAATGACCTGAGCCAAAGGCAGATGCTTAACCGACTGAGCCACCCAGGCACCCCTTTTTTTCTTAGCTCTAAATGACAGTTGTGGCAACTTGAAGAAACAGTATGGAAAGAACCTAGCAGAATGCCTGGCCATAGAAGTTACACAGTAACTATTACTACTCTGTTATCCCCAGCTCATTCTTAACACTTTATTAAAAGAACTTTTATTCTTTTATTTTTTCTTTAAACAGTAAAATCATAATTTGCAAACAAAATGAAAGAAAGCCTGTGGGTGCTGCATTTTGCTTGAAGTCATTAGTTATATACTTAGAAAATGGAGAGGTCGCCTGGGTGGCTCACTAGGTTGGGTGTCTGCCCTTGGCTCAGGTCACGGTCTCAGGGTTCTGCCATCAAGCACTGCCTTGGGCTCCCTGCCTTGGGGAGCCTGCTTCTCCCTCTCCCTCTGCTCCTCTCCCTGCTCCTGCTCTCTCTCTCTCAAATAAATAAATTTAAAAAAAAAAGAAAGAAAATGGAGTGTTCTACCAGAATTCTTCAAGTTTATCCCAAATGAATTATATTTACATAGTTTATCATAGGAGAAGTCTGTAACTCTTTAGTAGGTAGGATTATAATAATTTATTAATCACCTTTTTAAGAAACAGATTTTATATACAGTGATAAAAATTAAACCCTTTGGGCATGATGCCCAGCAAAAATAGAAGCCCAAAATTCTTCCTTAAAAGGTAGACTTTATCATAGCCCAGAATACACCAGTTAACCAGTAATAGGCATAGGATACCATATGCTTCAAAGAAGGTACATAATTTACAATCTGAGACTTGTTTGGTAAAGCCTTTCCTCTAACATCATAGCAGATGAGGATCGATAGAAAATGGCTGAAATGAGCCTTCCACATGTATAAGTGACTTTATGCAATGTTTTTATAAATGCATTTCTGTTGAAACTAGTTTTTTTCCCCCAAGTTCAGTCAAGGTGATGGGTTTCTTTTCTTTTCTTTTTTTTAATTTTTATTTTGTTATATTAGTCACCATACAGTGCATCCCCAGTTTTTGATGCAATGTTCCATGATTCATTATTTGCATATAACACCCAAGGTGATGGGTTTCTTTTCAGGAAATGTCAGTGGGATATAACCAAAAAAAGCATAACCGATAACCAAAGGGTGTTGACTACAGTCAGAAGAGCGAGTGCCATGACTGGCTGGTATGAGAGGGCTAACTGGTAGATCCCTGTGATGAAGAAAGTATAACAGACTGTCCCAGCATAAAGATATCTATTAGTTGATTCTTAATTAGGTATTATGCATTATAATCTGGAAAGCTTTTAAAACTACATTTGTCCAGCCTCAACACATATGGACTGATTCAGAATCTGAGAGTAGGACCCAAGTATGAGGATTTGGAAAAAGTGATTCCCCAAGGGATTCTGGTTATGTGTTCCTGGCTAAGAAATTGTGCCATAAGATCACCATCTCTCTTGTGTTTTGATTTAATATTCACAAGACACTTTTCTGCTAATGATTTGGCTTGCCTTGGCGTTTCATATGACACAATGCATAGACCGATTGGTTTAAATAGGTGGGTCTCCTTTGAGAATAAATTTATGTTCTGACTTAATCTCTTAATTTGATTAGTATGGCTCGTTTGCCTAGAGCTTAAGCATATTCAGTTTCTGAACATGAAAAATTGTGGACTAGACCCTGGGTCTGTCTGTAGTCCTTTGATAACCTCTCCAAGGTGTTGGCATTTTAGCAGACTTAATCTGAAGCAGCCAGCAACTGTCTCTTTCCCCTTGTATATCCCAGTAATATTAATATCCTAGTGTTCCAGGCATTTTTAATCAAGTGACTTTACCCAACTATTGCTATATTTTGGGTAAGCCAAATTAAAATTAGTACTTTGTGCCCAGCATCTTACACTACAGGATTCACTGCCCTTAAGTTGTTCCTGGATTTTATTTTTTAAAGATTTATTTATTTATTTGAGAGGGAGAGAGAGCCTGCGCATGAGTGTGGGGTGGGGGAGTGGTGTGAAGGTTAAAGGGAGAGGGAGCATCCAAGAAGGTTCCCCGTTGAGTGTGGAGCCTGAGGCGGGACTTGATTCCAGGACCCTGAGATCATGACCAGAGCCGAAATCAAGAGTCTGACGCTTAACAGACTGAGCCAGAAGAGGGAATACAACACACATGAAAACATAGGGAAATATAATAAAGTATATCGTCAACTTCTCAATTAAATAAGGTTAAAGCTGAAATGTACTTTGTAACCATAAAGTTTAAGAGTCAGTGTCTGCCACTTCCCCCCAAAATGGGCTATAAAAAATCAGGTGGCATTTGCATTGGGTCCTTAAGTATTTATAAGATTGAAATAATTGGACAGAAAAATGAAGAAGCATTCCAGGCAGGTGGAGTAGGTTGAACAGTTTCAAAAACAGTGATAAATCCAGTAAATGTGGAAGAGAGCGAGGAGACCATCCAGTCTCAGAAAATTAATCTGAAAAGTGGTGTAATTATTAGTAAGTGTATTTCTGGTTAAGTATTCACATGTCAGCTAGCCACTTTTGGAGGAGGAACATCAGAGGTGCTGATAATCACTTTGGAATAAAATTATTCTAAAAACTATTGGTAATATAAACAAAAATGGTATAAGTAAGAATACATTTCTCCGTTAACTTATGGCAGAACTGTTCCTTCTTGCAGAAGAAATTGGTAAGATTGAGCAAACTCTTAATGCCTGATTCTGAGTATAACCAATGAGGTGCTGTGAGAAGCCCACAAATCAGGAAAGAAAAGTAATAGAGGAAAGGAGAGAGGAGACCAAAATAGGCATCAGTGATGAGAAATCTCAGGGTTTTATAGAGAACAAACGTTGTATCATTGTTTGTACCCTAGTTTCCTCTTTTATTTCTCTGCTGTCCCCCTTCCTCTTCCCAAGGAACACATGGGCAGTAATGCTGCCCTTGGAGGGTGAAGGTCGCCTGCTCTAGGAGACTGCATCAGAACTGCTCTGTAACTAACTCAGTAGGATGCATGTTACGTTTTTCAAAAATGACCAAATCAGTAACCTATAAAGATTTACATAATAGTTAGCTTGGTCTTTTCAGGTAGCTATTAATCTCCACTTCCCCCCCCCAATAATTTTAGCATTTTTCCCCCTCCTAATTAACAAACGTGAACCAGTGTTAACAGTCATCCTTTTGAATAGGAAAAAGAATATAGCTCAACTTGGGATGGAAATGAAGAAAAGAGTCTATATGAAGGCTTGGTGGATGTGTTCCCTGCTGATTACAACCCTCTCATGTTTACGGAGGAAGAGTCCGGAAAACTACAGGTGCTAATGAAGCTCTTAGCGGTTATCCATGAACTTCGTCCTACTGAAAAGTAAGAGGTCAATTTAATAAACTTGCTTGTAAGTGCTCATGGAATTTTGGCTTAGACTATGGCCTTCCTTCCTCTCTTCCCTCCTTCTTTGGGGTCATGGTCTTTATTTAAGAAAAACTAAATCTAAAGCAAGTACATAATAGTCACAAAAACCCAGAGATGTCCTTTGATATTTAACACCTAATTTGTTCCTTAATCTCTTTCAGAATCCTTTCTTTTTTTCTCTCCCTCAAATGCTTGACCCTTCTTTGGGGTTTCTCTGTAGCCTTCTTCTCGCTCCAAACCCCCTTCCTTGGTAACTTTTACTCCCCATCATTTCAACTCTCACACATGCAGTATTGATTCCAAGTCTGTATCTCTGGTCCAGCCCTGTCTTCTCATTCCCACATCCTCATTTCTCACTGTTTAGTGCACATCTAAATCTCTCTTGATGTCATATCAGACTTTATGCTGCAGGTATCCCCAACAGCTTCATCATTTGCCATTGCAAACCTGACCCTTTTTTATCTTTCCTCAGTTTGATGAATGGCAGCAAAATCCAAGCAAAAATCTACTCATTCTAGGCTCACTTTTCTCCTGCACATTGCCCTAAATTATATTTCTAAAATACAAACGTGAGCATATCACTGTCCCTTAAAAATCCTTCAAAGACTCCTACTTGTCTTCCAGAAATTTCTGAAATCTTTAGCACATTTGTCAGTCACTAAATTCTATCGATTGTTATTTCTTTTTTTTTTTTTTTTTAAGATTTTATTTATTTATTCGACAGAGATAGAGACAGCCAGCGAGAGAGGAACACAAGCAGGGGGAGTGGGAGAGAAAGAAGCAGGCTCATAGCGGAAGAGCCTGATGTGGGGCTCGATCCCAGAACGCTGGGATCACGCCCTGAGCCGAAGGCAGCCGCTTAACCGCTGTGCCACCCAGGCGCCCCTCGATTGTTATTTCTTAATCTTGGAATCCACCTCCTTTCTTGTACCAGGGCTTTTGTTTTGACTCTTGTAATTAATGATTTGGGTTATGATGGTCTCTTATAAACTCCTTCCCTCTTACTTTCAACCTTATTACATGTCAACATTGCCCTAAATTATATATATATATATATTTTTAATTTTATTTATTTATTTGACAGAGATAGAGACAGCCAGCGAGAGAGGGAACACAAGCAGGGGGAGTGGGAGAGGAAGAAGCAGGCTCATAGCAGAGGAGCCTGATGTGGGGCCCTATCCCATAACGCTGGGATCAAGCCCTGAGCCGAAGGCAGACGCTTAACCGCTGTGCCACCCAGGCGCCCCCCTAAATTATATTTCTAAAATACAAACGTGAACATATCACTCTCCCTTAAAAATCCTTCAAAGACTCCTACTTGTCTTCCAGAAATTTCTGAAATCTTTAGCACATTTGGCAAGACTTTTCACGATCTGGCTAATGCCTAATTTTCTGGCCTCATCTCCCACCACTCCTTCACACCTACCGTGTGGTCCAGTCATACCAGACTACCCGCAGGACCTGTCGCTCACTCTTCTCACTGTCTGCTGTTACATGTTGCGAGTGCCTCTGCCTCCACGACCTTCACTTCTCATTCATCTGGCCAGCTTGTTCTCTTCATTAAGGCTCTGCTCTAATGCGTTCTCCTTTTGGAAGACCCTGGCCTCAGACTGAGTTAGGTGCTCCTCTTCTGTATTCCCTTTGTATTCTGTAACTACCTCTTATGGAGCTCTTCCCACATTATAGTATGATCATTAGTTCTCATATTATCAGTACTTATAGTACAGGGACTGTGTCTTAATTATCTTTGTATCAAACCGTGTTTGTGAATTAAGACAAAAATACATAGAAAAGATTGCAAAATAGTAATTACATTTAATTGTCAGGGGATCTTGCATAACCTCTTCGGAGCATTTATCATATCATTTGACTTGTGCATATTTTTAGGTTTATTTTTCATAACAATGAGGAATTAAAATAAGGAAGCTTTCTATGAAGTGTTTAATACAGTTTGATTAAAATGTTTTGTTAGGTAATATTTCACATGTGTAATATATATGTGCAGATTGTGGGGGCGCCTGGGTGGCTCAGTTGATTAAGCCGCAGGCTCTTGATTTTGGCTTGGGTCATGCTCTCAGGCTCCTGGGATCAAGTCCCGAGTCAGACTCTGCACTCACCAGGGAGTCTGCTTGAGGATTCTTTCTTTCTTGCCCTCTGCCCCTCCCCCTGCTTTCTCCCTCTCTCTCCCTCTCTCTCTCTCACGAATAAATAAATAAATCTTAAAGAAATATGTGCAGATTGTGATCTAGTTTGAATTTATGAGTGTAAACTTTTACTCAGACCTATTTGCATTTTTTTAATTGGATCCTTTTTTTCCTCTTCTCTGAGGAGGAGGAAATAGGTGATGGTTATTGGACAAAGAATAATGAGTGAACAGTTTTAGAGGAAATGAGAAGAGATAAGATATAAACATATGTGTGAAAATTTATCCTTGAAATACTATAGAGGAAGGTTTCCCTCTTGTGGTTCTGAGAAAGGAATGATGAGGAAAAGTGTAGAGGTAGAGTTGGGATAGGGTCATTTTGACTGTTTGTGGGTCCCTAAGAAACCTGTATCCTGCCTTGTCCCGTGAGAGAAGCAGCGGCACTTCCATCAGTGGCATAAGATGGGTGTTTGTTCTGTTGCTTTACATTATCTGAAGAGATCCACCCCCCCCCACGCCTTTTTTACAGTTGTGGTAAAATACACACAATGTAAATTTACCATCTTAACTATTTCTAAATGTATTGTTCAGTAGTGGTACGTTCATTCACATCATTGCGCAACCAATCTCCAGAACCGTTTTCATCTTGCGGAGTAAACTATACCCAGGATATAACAACCCCCCACGCCTGCTTCCCCCTCAGCTCTTGGCAACCACCCTTCTACTTTCTGTCTCTGTGAATTTGACTTTTCCAGGTACCTCATAAAAGTGGAATCACAGTATATTGTCTTTTTACAACTGGCTTATTTCACTTAGCTTAATGTCCTTGAGCTTCATCCATGTTGTAGCATGTATCAGAATTTCATTCCTTTTTAAGGCTGAATAATATTCCATTGCATGTCTTTTCCACATATGGTTTATCCATTCATCTGTGGATGGGCACTTGGGTTGCTTCCATCTTTTGGCTATTGTGAATAATGCTGCTATGAACCTGGGTGTACAAATATCTCTTCAAGACTCTGCTTTCAGGGGCATGTGGGTGGCCAGTTGGTAAAGCATCTGACTCTTGATCTCAGCTCAGGTCTTGATCTCAGGGTCATGAGTTCAAACCCTGTGTTTGGGCTCCACACTGGGTGTAGAGCCCTCTTTAAAAAAAAAAAAAAAGACCCTACTTTTGGTTCTTTTGGATATAGATCCAGAAGTGAAATTGTCTGACTCTTGATCTCAGCTCAGGTCTTGATCTCAGGGTCATGAGTTCAAACCCTGTGTTGGGCTCCACACTGGGTGTAGAGCCTGCTTTAAAAAAAAAAAAAAAAGACCCTGCTTTGGATATCCAGAAGTGAAATTGTTGGCTTATTTGGCAAGTCTCTTAAAAATTTCTTGAGGAACCACCATACTCCTTTTTATAGCATCTACACCATTTTACATTCCCGGTGCACAAGGTTTCTAATTTCTCCACATTCTCACCAACATTGTGATTTTCTGTTTTTTGGTAACAGCCATCCTAATGGATGTGAGATGGTATCTCATTGTGGTTTGAATTTTCATTTCCCTGATGATAAGTGATGTTGGGCATCTTTTCATCTACTTGCTGGTCATTTGTATATTTTCACTAGAGAAATGTTTATTCAAGTCCTTTGCCATTTTCTAGTTGGGTTTCTTTTTAGTTGTTGAGTTGTGGCCCTTTTTTCATATGGCCAATTGGGTGTGGAGGCCAGGCTCCAGGGCTGGGCTGCCTATGCACAAGCATTCTAAGCCTTTAAAGATAAGTGGCTGAAGGTGACAGTGTTTGGTTTCAGGGATGGTAATAAGTCTCCACTGTAACTGCTGTGTTACCATTAACTTGAACCAGACAGTTATATTTTAGGCCTTAGGGAAGAACTTTTCTAACACATATAGTGTTTTTGTGCTGGTTAAGATTAGAAGTGGGTTGGAGGCATATGTGAGAACTCTTGACTTGTCCACCAGGTTACCCTTCAATGGAATTTTTAAAAAGAAACTTCAAAATTTAAAAACATTTGTTTTCGCTGCTGGTTGTTGCATTCATGCACTGGGCTTCATGGCTTGCCGAGCAGACTTTATGCTGCATCCCAGCCCCCACGCATCACTTGGATGGAGACTCGTGCTGGGTGTACCTTGCGCTCTACTATACCTGACAGCCTTGACTACAGATTTCAGTTGCTTTAGGAGACAGTCTAATGAACATAAAAATAATAGCCTTGTTTCGAAGTGGTATGTACTTATGTGTGTGTGTGTTTGGGGGGGATGCTCTAGACCTCTAAAAGAGGATTGTCTGAGATTCCTTACCCAGATAGTCACCTGTCCTATCAATCTGCATCTAACCTTGTAAAAACTTGTTGGGGGAAATTAAGCCAGATTTTTTTTCTGTCTAGTAAAGTTGTATCTGAAAAACTATGTTTAGATAGTGTTATTCATCCTTTTAATGTTGCCGGGTGAACTGGGGAGACCTACAGGCCCTGAGGCCTCCATCTTGCCCACCCTGGGACATCACTGGAGGCTCTCAGTCTTGTCACAAGAATTCAAGGAGAGACTAGACACAGTGCTTGAGCGGTGCAAGTGAAGAGTTTTTTTAAAGTGAGAGTCCACTCTGGAGATGTGAAAGTGAGCGAGCTCAAGGGAGAAGTTTGGATTTCTGTCTTTTATTGACCGTTGTTATCTGAGGGCTGGAGTATCTATTATTATTTCTTTGGGAGCAGGGTTTTGCACCTTTTCTCCCTTACCTGGTCAGGATCTCGAACCTTCTTTGTCTTGGGCCTGTCTGGTTTGATCTAGCTTCTTGTGGCTTTGTTTGTGGAATGCTGCCAGGTTACTAGCTTTCTTGGTAACAGGTCTTAACCACCTCCTCCCCACCCTCCAGGTGTCCTGTTAAAGCTCAACTAAGTGCCTTTTGTAACAGTAATAGAAGAGAAAGAGGAAGGAAAAATGATTGAAATAATAGTATAGTAATTGTGGTAGATTGCAAAAATGGTCTAAGTTCTTCTCCTTCATGTATCCATGTTCCTTTGCTAGGTAATTTTGAGTGATTTCCCACTGTGACTCTGAGATCAGCCATATGACTTGCACTGGACCATGCAGTGTTGGCAAATGTAGCGCAAAAAGGAACTTGCAAAGATCTTGTGCATTGGGGCTTGTCCTCCCTTGGGTTCCTGGAACCTTTCTGTCACCATGTGAATAAGCTTTGGTTGGCCTTGTGAGTAGGTCAGCCAGTTGACCAGGCAGCTCACTGCAGATACTTGAGTCAGCCCAGCCATGACCAGCAGAGGAACCTCCTAGCTGAGCCCAGCCTAAATTGTCCACCTACTGTTACTATTTATTTTTTTAAAGTAGGCTCCATGCCCAGTGTGGAGCCCAGTGTGGGGGCTTAAACTCATGACCCTGAAATCAAGACCTGAGCTGAGATTAAGAGTCAGATGCTCAACCGACTGAGCAACCCAGGTGCCCACGCCAACCTACTGTTAAAAAACAAAAATTCAAACAAGCAAGTTTGAAGATCTAATTGGCTTTATTCATGAATCAGGCAGCATCCGATCTAGCAAGAAAGTAGAGCAGAGCTCTCCTGAGCTTAACTAACAGAAAGGTTTTAAAGGCAGGGGCGGGGGGTGGGGGGTTGGGGGGTGGGGGAGGAATTTATTAGCAAGGAATGCATTGTTTAAGCAGGATTGCTGTCCTAAGGGGAGTGGATGGGGGTCTATGAGTAAATTTCCTAGTATTGACCAGGAAATTCCATGTAGACTGGTTAAAGGTTACATTCCTGAGGGGCTGAAATGGCAATTAGGTTAGTTATTAAGTCTTGATTACTGATTTGGGACCTTGACCTAAGTGATGCCATTTTGGGTCTGGGTTTTCTTTTTAATACTACAGTTTGTGAGCTAAATATAAAAGAAATGGTTGTTGTTTGAAGCCACTGAATTTTGGGATGGTTTGTTACGTAGCACAAAGTAACTGGTACAGAAATACAAATCTAAATTACTGTTGGATTATCTTTTCCTTCTTAGTGTAGATAATTAAAAAAATTATAATTTTAAAATTTGCTTTATTCTTTAGATTCTAGTGCTAATAATGTATAAATGTATAAGAAATGTTCTTGACTTTATTTTTATTTTTTGCTTAATTATTGAACTTCAGCTATTGTAATAAATACTGTTTTTACTTTTTACATCATGTTGTGGTTTAACATTTTATTTTTTGAGATGTTAAAAGGCTCATAATAGAACAGCAGTCCCCAGTTCCTCTCTCCCTCTCCTCCTGTTTCTCAGTGCAATCACCAGCTCGCCTGTGTGTTGCCAGCTCATGTGCTGTCCCTGCTATTGCTTGTCACATCCACATTTTCAGCTCCAGAATTTCTCTAATTTTTTTCAATAATTTCTATCTTTTTGTTGATATTCTTGTTTTGTCATACATAGTTTTCCCAGTTTCCTTTAGTTCTTTGTCCATGTTTTCCTTTAGCTCTTTGAGCATATTTAAGAGAGTTGCTTTAGTCTTTTTCTCACAAGCCTGTGTTTCTTCCAGGGCACAGTGTCTGGAGACTTACTTTGTTCCTTTAAATGGACCATGTTTTCCTCTTTTTTTTGGTATGCTTTGTGTGATCCATCTTTTGTTGGCATTTGGGCATTTGGAAAAACAGCCACCTCTCCTAGTCTTTGCAGACTGGCTCCATGTGGGGAAGTCCTTCACCAGTCAACCTGGATTGATGGCCTAAGGCCTGTGCTGGGCATGTGCATGTGTTTTAAAATTTTTTTCTGTATAATTGGCTCCTTTTAAATGTCTTAATTTCCTTAAGAGCCTCACCCCTGTTTCTTCTAAAACCTTAGTTTTCCTATTCTATTTCTCAGTGATCTCTTGCCCCTGCTGGTCTGTAGTCCCCTGTGGTTTTCATTAGCCATCTGCTTCCTGTGGTTTCTCCTAGCCTGACATCCCAGCTGGTTTTGTTCATCTGAACTCTGAGTTAGGTAACAGAGATAGAAACCTGTCCCTCAGGTAGTCTACAAGCAGGTTAGAACTTTGCAGATTCAGTCTGCTCTCTTCTCTTCAGTTCACCAAAGGGAATAAGGGATCGGGCTGCCACATGCTCCAAACGAAGCCACACTGGGGAGGGAGTAGGGCGAGGGTGAGTGAAAACACCGTGAAATTTCCTACCGTAATTTTTAAAAAAAGATTTTATTTATTTATTTGAGGGCTAGAGGGAGAGCATAAGCAGGGGGAGTGGCAGGCAGAGGGAGAGGAAGAAGCAGGCTCCCCGCTGAGCAGGGAGCCCCATGTGGGGCTTGATCCTAGGACCTTGAGATCATGACCTGAGCTGAAGGCAGATGCTTTAACCAACTGAGCCACCCAGGTGCCTCTTCCTACTGTATTTTAAATGTGGCTTTTTCTTAATTAGGCATTTGTTTTGTTGCAGTAGATCTTTGATTTCCAGAGCTCCTATAAATTATTTCAGTCTGTTTCTGGTTGTTCATTTAATGTTTCCATGGCAAAAAGAGAACCTGGAGCTTCCTAGTCCATCTTGCTGATGTTACTTGTCTCATCCATTTTTGATTTTATCTCATGGTTTCCTCTAATGATTTATGAGAATTTAATGCTCTGATGTCCTCCCCTCACCTTTCATCCTTTTAAGACAGTCACATCACAGCTTCTGGTTAAATTAGCATTTAATACTTATGTTATTATAACAAAGTTGTTATTTGCTGCTAAGTCAAATGGCTTACCATTATAGCAGTTCCTATCTTGAACAACTTTTCAGTAGCCCTCTTAGAGCTATTGATTGCCTTTTTTTTACTTCTTTCCCCCATTTGCTTTCTTGTTTGTTAAGTTTTGTAAAGTCTTCCTATATAAAACCTTCATTACATTTCAGTGCTTTTTTCCTATGAGTCTATAAGTTCCTTTGTATTTTCTTTGTCTTGTCTCTCATAGTCCTCTGCCCTCCTGCTACAATTTGAACCAGTTATTCTGTAATCATGCTACATAGCTCTCATCCTGGGACTTTGCTTAACCATCACCCAGAAATTTTTTTATCTTCTTTTCTGTGTTGAACCTCACATTTCCTGGGTTTCACATTTTGCTGGAGCACATCCTGTAGCAGCTTCCTAAGAAAGAGGAGATTGGAGGTAAATCATTTTTACTTCTTGCTTGTCTGAAACTTAGTGCTTGACTGACAACTTTGCGTAGTTATAAAATTCTAAAGTGAAATAGTGTTCTCTTAGACTTTTGAAGGGAGTGCTTTATATAACTTTTAGCTTTCCAGGTTGAGAAGTGTGATGCCTTTCTGATTTTCATTCTTTGCACATAACTTATATTTTCTTCATGAAAGCTCTAGCAGCTTTTTTTCATTTGTCATCCTTTGAGGTATAATCTTGATGTACCTTAATATGAATCATTTTTTCATTTATTGAGCTGGGAACTGTAGTGGTCCTTTCAGTCTGAAGACCCCATGTCTGGGAAACAATTCTCTTTTTCTCTCAAAATAATTTCTTTCTTTTGTTTTCTTTGGAATTTTTGTTACTCAGATATTAAACCTCATTGACTGATTTTTTTAGTTCTTTTAGCTTTTCTCCTAATAGTCATCACTTAAAAAAAAAAAGATTTTATTTATTTATTTGAAAGAGAGGGAGAGAGAGCATGAGCCGGGTTGGAGGGGGGAGAGTTCGAGGAAGAGGGAGAAGCAGACTCCCTGCTGAGCAGGGAGTCCAACAGGTGGCTCAGTGTCAAGACCCCTGAAATCATGACCTGAGCCAAAGACAGACACGTAACTGACTGAGCCACCCAGGTGCCCCATCACTTTTATTCCCCCCATCTATTTCCTGGCATACTCTCTTGTCTCCAGTTAAATTTTTATTTTGGTTGTCATTTAAAATTTCTAAGATATTTTCTTATTCTTGATTGTTCTTTTTTATTGCCTCCTCTTATTGTGAATGTTGTCTCTTACTTGAGGATATTAATTATTTTCCTAAAGTTGTCTCCTGTTTCCTCCATTGCTTTGTTTTATACAGGTTTCTTCTTTTCTGTTTATTTGTTTTGGTTTCTGTTTTTCATGTTGGAACCTCACCAAGTGATCCTTGGTGTCCATTCATATTTAAGAGTGATACAGTAAAACATTAATTGAACACTGTGTGTCGAGGCAGGGCTGGTTGACTGGTGGCCCTCACTGGGTAATTAGGCAGTGAGCTGGCTGGACCTTTTCTCTGGGGTCATTTAAATCATCCCAGAGATGAATCTTCCAATACTATCTTTTTGGGGGTGGGATGTGAGAGGGATGCTAGGCTATGGGTGTTCTGGGAGTTGGCAGTAAAAGGAAACTGGGATCTTACCATCCAGTATGTAGACTTTGATTTTGATTTGTCACTATATCCTTGCCTTCTAGAGTCCCCTGGGCCCAGTTTTCTTTGGTTTACTTTCTTCAGAATATAAACACACTAGTTGAGAAAGAATAGTCAGCTGGTTACATGGGAGTAGAGTATGGGTTCTGTTTACTAGTGTTCTTACAATAGCTTCAGTCTTAACTCCTTCCTTCTGAGGTGTCTTAAGATTCTCTGATGTGAATAAACTTGTACTTGTTTTTTATTAGTATCTCCCTCTTTGGGCACTTAGGTTTTACATTCTCTATACTCCCTAAGCAGGTCACATTCCATTACTCTCTGTTTTCATATATAAGTATTTCCTTGTTTTATCAAAGGCAGAGTTATTTCTATTTCTCAATTCTGCTGTTTTTAGGGTGGTTTCAGAGAGGTGAAGAAAGCGGAAAGGTCTTTATTCCACTATTTTAAAGCTGGAAGTCTCCTAGATGTTGATTTAAAAATTGAATTTGAAGGAGAACCTGTGTTTTAATTGTACAAGGTCATCGCTGCATGTTCTATAAACATCACTGATAGTATCACTGTAGTATTTTCCTTCAGTTAAAAAAAATCTAATATTGCTTTAAAGCTGTATATAAAGACTCTTTCTTTTTGATTGCCAGGGTGGTGTTGGTATCCAACTATACACAAACCTTGAATATTCTACAAGAAGTATGCAAGCGTCATGGATATACTTATACAAGACTTGATGGACAAACACCAATCTCTCAAAGACAGCAAATTGTTGATGGCTTTAATAGTAAATACTCTTCTGATTTTATTTTTTTGTTGAGTTCAAAAGCTGGTGGTGTGGGACTTAACCTTATTGGAGGATCTCACTTAATTTTATATGACATTGATTGGAATCCAGCCACTGATATCCAGGTATGACTACTTATGCTTTAAACAAACAGCGTAGAATGCATACTGGGGATACTACCTGCTGGGGATATGAGGATGGAGCGGGTGTGTAATAACTGCTGCATAGTAAGGCCTTACTTTCTTTTAGGCACTCTGCTAAGTGCTTTGCATCTATTTAATCTTCACCGTAGTCCTGCAAGTGTGGATATTATTAGCCCTATTTTACGGATAAAGAGATGGAAGCTTGTTCTGGGCCACATAGCTTCTAAGACCCAGAGCCAGGATTCAGACCCAAACCTGTATACCTCTAGTTTTACTGCGTAGTTGGGCCTTTGGGTTGCTCACGACTACCAGGGCAAGACAATGATGTGTTGTAGATGCTATTACCAGTGTTTGTGCAGAGTATAGTAAAGACATTAAGTTAGCTTGTGTAGGAAGATATCTCAGAAGCAGCTTTTGGTTTTCTTCAGAATACAGTCCATTGTCATGTGCTTTCAGGTTTCTACCTACAAATTTGCACCTCATTTGGTGTCTGTGTTGGGGGACTCGAAGACAACCCTCAGGTTCAGGGATTACTAGAAAGACTCACAGAACCAAGAAAAATAGCTATCCTCCTAGTTATGGTTTATTACAGTGAAAGGATACATACTAAAATCAGTGAAGGTAAAAGGCACATGGAGAGTTCAGGTGAGACGAGGCACAAGTTTCCAGTTGTCCTCATCCACTGAAGTTATATGGACAATTCTTAATTCTGCCAGCATTGATGAGTGATAACACCTATTGAAGTATTGCCATCTAGAGAAGTTCGCTCAAGTCTTGATGTCCAGAGATTTTGTTGAGGTCAGAGTACCAGTGTGACTGACCTAAGTTGCTCAGTCTCCAAACCCTCCACAGGTCAAACTGTCCCAAGGCCCCCACCTCAGTCACATTGTTAGCAAAAACTGTCTTCTGTGGCCCAAGGCCTCAGGTAAACTAAGATGCTCTTACCAGGCAGGATATTACAAGGGCTTAGAGTTTATCTCCCAGGAGCTGGTTGAAGGTAAGACTTTTCTTTAGAATGCGCGGGGTTTGAACACCAGCTCTCTACACTATCACTGATAAATTGTGAAACTACAGGAATCTACCTACAGCCTGAACTGATTAGGGATCCTAGGGACTCCTCAGGATTAAGTCATTAGCTACTTGGACTGGGAAGAAGCCCTTCATGCCCACGCTATACTTGGTTCTTTGTGATCTTGCTGTCTAAACTTGCTGTTCTATTCTTTGATGCGGCTAGATTCTCTCACTGTTGTGTGACACCCGTGCAACTATTTTACAGTACGACAGTGAGTGTTCATCCATCCCTTTCCTTATCCCAGGAAAAAAATATGAGGTGGAGAATGCTTGGGTATGCCTGGGCTTTTTTTCCTGAAGCTATAAGTAAAATCTAGAATTCCTAATCTTAAGCGTATTAATGCATATTGCTTATGTAGACAGGGTTATTCATTCCTACTGTGCTCTCTGAATTCTCATTTATTTCCTATAGGCAATGTCTAGAGTATGGAGAGATGGTCAGAAACATCCTGTACATATTTACAGACTTCTAACCACAGGTAATAATAACCCTTAAGTGTGAAAAAAAAATGTAGCCTCTTTGAATAATCAAAAAAAAATTTTTTTTGGTTAATCCGTGCTTTGATATAAGGAATATTGTTATTTTGTTAGCTAGTATGCTAACAAACGTGTTTTACCCTACAAAAATAACAGACTTAAAGATCTGAAGAAAATGGAATCAATGTTTTCTCTTTAGGTACAATAGAAGAAAAGATTTATCAAAGACAGATCAGTAAGCAAGATCTTTCTGGGGCAGTTGTAGACCTAACCAAGACTTCTGAACATATCCAGTTTTCAGTAGAGGAGCTAAAAAATTTGTTCACCTTACATGAAAGTTCACATTGTGTTACTCATGACCTGCTTGACTGTGAATGTACAGGAGACAAAGATGGTACAGGTTAGTTGTATTTTAATTGTGTTATGATGGTAAAGTTAATTTGTTTCTCTTTAGCAATTGAAAACATTTAAATACAGAGTAACTAAAATATTTACCATTTGCTTTTGTTAGTATTTTTTCCTCAGGTCATAGGGCACCTGCCAGGGTGTTTGAGAAAATATTAAGTAGAACCTTATTAGTTCTCTCAATTTAGCTTCTTCCGAATTAGTTGTGCACAATTTAGCTTGTTCAGGAAAACCTTTCAAGACCTGATATATGACTTTGGAATTACAAAAATGTTTTTAATCCTTATTTCTATTTCACTTGACAGAATAACCCTACTGTGTGTTTATCTTGTGTAGAACACATTCATAATGGGGTCATTCTTTCTGAGGCAGTTAGCATGGAACTTCTCAGTGCTTGACAAACTCCCTAGTGCTGCTCAAGTGAGGCTGAGAACGTCAACCCTCCAGAGTTGACATTGTTCAGATAGGAACTGCATCAGGAGTAGGACTTGAACAAGCAGTGACCAGTAGCTGGAAGTCACTTGGTAAATTGTGTTGCAAAGGTTTAAGATGGGGGCGCCTGGGTAGCTCAGTGGGTTAAGCATCTGCCTTTGGCGGCTCAGGTCATGATCCTATAGAGCTCTATGGCAGGCTTTCTGCTCAGCAGGGTGTCTGTTTCTCCCCCTCTGCTTATGCTCTCTCTCTCTGTCTCTCTCAGATAAATAAATAAAATCTTAAAAGAAAAGAAAAGAAAAGAAAAAAGAAAAGAAAAGAAAAGAAAAGAAAAGAAAAGGTTTAAGAAGGTAGACTAGACCAGACTGACGTGGAAAAATTTATATTTTATATAAGTCAACATTTGATTCTCTCTCTTGTATGCTTTTTCTATTTCAATAATTTTTGCTCTTTTCTTTTTTTTCCTTGTATTTACTCTAATGTCCTTTTTCTTATTTTTCAACTTGAATGCTTAGCTTGATGATTTTCAGTCTTATTTTCTGCATGGGTATTTAAGGCTGTACATTTTCCTCTAAGTTGAATCTCATAACTTTGATATGCAGTTCTAAATGTTTTGTATTTTCCATTATAATTTCATCTTTGACTCATGCATTACTTAAAAGTATGTTTTAATGTATTTTAGTTTTTGTTATTGTGTTCTAGCTACTGCAGAGTAGTCAGAAATATGGTAACTATAGAGACATGGTATGTGGTCACTTTGTAAATGTTTCTTTCTTTTTTTTAAAGATTTTATTTATTTTAGAGAGACAGGGAGAGCGAGCACGGGGGCGAGAAGGGGCAGGGGGAGAGGGAGAGAGAGAATCTCAGGCAGACTCCACGCTGAGCGAGGAGCCCTCTCACGACTCTGAGATCATAACCTAAGCTGAAGTCAAGAGTCAGATGAGCCTGACTGAGCCACCCAGGTGCCCATTATGTTTGAAAACATGCATGAAAACCATGTGTATTCTCTAAATTACTTAGAGTTATGCCATATTAGTCAAATTTTCTGATACCAGATCAATTTTTTCTTATTTTACAGATTTAAAAATTTACTATTTTAACTTATAAATTGCTAATATATTTACATGGTTCAACTATTTATAAAATGTATATGGTAAAAACCCTTCTACATTTCTCTCATCTGCCTAATTTCTAGCCCTTCTGTCCTATAACCATTATTAGTTTTTTGTGTATCCTTCTAGATATATTTTTATGCTCATGCAGGGAACTCTGAATATATATTCTTATCCAGTTTTCCCACCAATAAGGTGTAGCATAGTGTATAGGTATAGTTCTGCAGCTTTTTCACTTAATATTATATCTTGAGATCTTACCATATCATTACAGAAAGTTTCCTCATTCTTTTTTTTCCTATATAATCCTTCATTGTATTTATATACCATAATTTATTTACCTGTCCCCCACAGGTATAATTAGGTATAATTTAGATATAATTATAGGTATAATTAGGTATACTAATCAAGTTCTTTCCAGTCAGCATATATCTTTATTCATACATCTTTTTCCATATGTTCAAGTATATCTATAAGGTAAATTTTCAGTGTTGTTGGGTCAGAGAATGTGTATATTTGTAATTTTAACAGATATTGCCAAAATGCCCTCCATTAGGGCTTGTATCCTTTTATTTTATATTTTATTTTATTTTATTTTATTTTATTTTTTGGTATCAATTTTTTATTTACATTCTAGTTAGTTGACATATAGTGTAATACTGGTTTCAGGAGTAGAATTTAGTGATTCAATACTTACATGCAACACCCAGTGCTCATCACAAGTGCCCTCCATTGGGGGTTGTATCCTTTATACCCCGCCAACAATAGACTAAAATGGCTATTTCTCCACAGCTTTGCCAGTTGAGTACATTATCAAATGTTTGAATTTTTCTGATAGTAAAAAAAATAATATATTGGTCTAGTTTAATTTGCTTTCCTCTTATTATGAGTGAAGTTGAGCATTTTTTCCTATATTTAAGAGCCTTCCTTTGTATGAACCATCTTTTCACATCATTTGCCCATTTTTCTATTAATAACCTAATTATTGTTAGATATATCTGTTATTGAAAGAAATACATTAAAATCTTACAGTATGACACTGGATTTTGCGAAGTTTCTTGTTAATGGTATCAATATTTGCTCCGTATATTTTGTATCTTTGTGAATTTTTTATTATGGTTTATTTTATTAAGAGGTAGTGATTTCTTTATCCTTAATACCTTTTGCTTTCATTTATCTTAAGTTTATATATTACACTGGCTTTCTTTATGTTATTTGCCTGGTGTATCTTTTTCCCTTCTTTTGCCTTAGGTAGGTCTGTGTCCTTATGTCCTTATGTTATTTCTCTTGTTAATAGCATAAAAATGGACTTTCTTTTTTCCAGTCTCATGTTTTAACTAGAGCATTTAGTCTGTTTACATTTTTTATAATTAATGACATACTTTGATTCACTTCTGTCTTTTCATGTCCTGCTTTTTCCAGCAAAGGTCTGCTAGTGGTTCACTCTCAAACTTTGATTTCTCAAAGTGTGTTTGCTTTTTCTCTCTCTCAAATGGTGTCTTTGCTAGGTGTACAATTCTAGTCAGTTGGGTTTTTTGTTTTTGTTTTGTCAGTACTTTGAAGGTGTTATACTACTATCTTCTAGATTCTTAAAGTAATGTTGTCATCTCTTAAGACCTCAATGATTTTGCACATTGACAGGAATTAGATATTAAGGAAAGTTTTTTAAAGTGTGATAAAATTTTAAAAAGTCTGTAACTTTTAGAAATGCAAAGTGAAATATTTACAGTTGATATATACTGCATATTTATTTCATAATATTATGGAAGTAGAGAAAGCAGAGTCTAAATAAAACAAAATTGTCTCTTGGTTGATAGTACCTGAAAGTGGGGTACATAATAACCTGTAGGTTCTTCATTTCTATCTTGTTAACTTTAATATATACTTGAAATTTCCCATAGGTAAAATGTTTCAAAAAACCCTCTCAAGAGCTTCCATTGTTCTTGAGGATAGAGACTAAAATCTTTAAAGTTGTTAGTTAGGGTAGGGTTAAGTGCTGCAGCAGGAAACTCAAAAAGCACAGCGGCCTACCACAGTAGAAGTGTATTTCTCATGTAGCAGAGCACATAATAGTAACACAGTGCACAGCCTTCTCTAAGGTGATTTGGTGATCCAGGCTTCTTTCACTTTGGGTTCTACCATCCCCTTAGGCCTTAGAGTTCCCTGCTGGCATCCCTGCATCTCCCAGCCAGCAGGTGAGAGAAGAGTAAAGGTAGAAAACCACGTGGTATGGGAGATTTTTCTAAGCCAGACCTAGAAGTGACACAGAGCATGTCTATCCATGTTCCATAGGCCAGACTCAGTGGTTGCATCTAACTGTAAGGGAGACTGGGAAATGTGGCTAAGTGCCCTAGAGGAAAGAGATATAGATTTAGTGGCTAACTACTAGCTTCTGCCATTCATGATTTGCTTACGGTGTTTTGCACTATCCATTCCTTGAATGCATGCTTTACCCTGCATTACTGAACTTCATCTTTGCTCTCTAGGCTCTAGTTGCATTGGGCTCTTGTCAGTTCCTCGACCGTATCAGAGTCCCTTCACTTTCACAGCCTTTGTAGGTCCTTCTCCTAAAATGTGTTACCTCTTTCCCCATCTGGTTCTTGCTTTCTCATCCTTCAAATCTTAATAAAGCAAGTCAGCTTTTCTTGTTTTATGTGTTGAGTTCCCTGTATCTTAATTCTGTACCCTTACCACTGTTTGTAATACAACTCCACAGTCCCTTGTCTTCAATTTTGAAATCTAGAAAGCTTGAAAGACCAAGAGTTGTTTTTTTCTTCATAAATTTGCAACAGATTTATTTGGTGGCAAAAACCTTACCTAAATTGATGTGAATTTATCAGTAGTCATTAACCCATTTCATGACTATTCATATGACTTGCTGCAGAATATCAATGAGTTTGATTATGGAGTGCTCTCCCAGATTGTTCCAATTATATTCTGAATTGGGAAACAGATCCAGCCCCAAGGGTTTTAGATAAGGGATTGTGGACCTGTAATACATCTGTTTGGATGATTATTTGTTTAATGTATCTATTCCTAGACCACAAGGTCCTTGAAGTCAGAGACCAAAATGTAATAAATTATATAAACTCATTATGTGATAAAATAAAAAAAGTATTGTTTATCATAGGGTATTGATTGGCCTAAGGATTTTCTTATTGTTTTACTTATTACAGGTGATTCACTGGAAAAATTCCCTATCTCTAGAAATTGTCAGCTTGGTCCACATCACCAGAAGTCTAACTCTCTGAAACCTCTCTCCATGTCACAGCTGAAGCAATGGAAACATTTTTCTGGAGATCATTTAAATCTTGCGGATCCTTTTCTTGAAAAAATAAGAGAAAATGTCTCATTCTTTTTTCAGAATATAACCAACCAAAGTACTGCTATATAAGGAAAGATAACTTCATGATATTCCCTTCCCCCCTTTAAAAAAGTTAACATAGTAATTAAATGTAATTTTCAAAAACTAATAGAATTATTTAAATTATGTTTTGTTGCAAAATGTATCATAGCTTTAATACAGTCAGAACTTGAGTTAATTTTTTGTATGTATTCCTTAGTGCTGAAACATTAAAGACATAATTCTATCATCATATAATTATTAGTATTCCAAAATTAATGCACTTTTATTAAATACCCATTAAGGAATTTTCATAAGGACTATAAAAAGGTAAAATACCTCATCCCCGTCTTTGGGAAATCTAATCTATGTAGGAATATTAGACATAGACGTGGGAGATCAGTTTCAACTATAGCTCAAGGGAGAAAGAGAATCAGACTAGGACTCCAGAGGCTGAAGATGCTGAGTGTAATAATTGCTGCAGGGCAGTTTGAGTGAGAATGGTCAGCAGGTTGGGGCAGGAGACGAAGGACGATGGGAGGCTTCAGAACACTAGTTTGTAATCTGAGACCTCAGACTCATGGGGGACTGACAAGCAGTTATAAAGCTATGTCCACCAAACATTGTTTGCACTCTGAATCAGGAAAGTTTCGGCTACCATCATGTTAAGGGTTGTCTGTAGTGATTTTTGACATAAAAGCAAGCTTTAGTAAGCTCAAGTGTACAAAGAGAAATGAGTTACTCAGTCTCCAGTTGAGGCTTCTATAATCAGCTTCTGCTTCCATTTAGGAAAATTTCTTTTAGACTGAATATTGCCTCGAGGTCTTGAATAAAGACTCAATTATATATTAGCAAATCTGAGTTCTTCAGATTTCTAGTGCCATACCTGGGCAGTTGTACATCTAGGATTCATGAACAGGCAGCCTGGGAACAAATTTGTACTCAACTAATAAGCAAAAATGGTGTTTCTTGGCCCTATGTATAGGCCTCATCTATGAGGCTTTACATATAAAACTTCTTTCAGTATCTGTGGTATTATTCTCAGGTGTGAAATCTTTAAAAAAAAATGCAGTGATAGGGACTAGTAACTTTATTGTTTATCTTAAATTGTAGTGGATTCTAGAGGGTGTTGTCTGGATTTCCAAATTATTCATTTCCCTAGCTGTCTGCCACCACTCCTAGCCAGATCCCTGCCAAAGTATAGCCCTGAGCTCAAAGAGCTGCCTCACCCAAGGTTACGCTCCCTTCTGGGAGCAGCTGAATCCAGTGCTTTGTTGATGCAGGATGGAAAGGCCCAGCTCCAGAGCTCTTCAGCTGAGGCCTTTGCTGCAGCTTCATTGCGGTTCAGCTGCTCACTCTCTTCAGTTGGGCTTCGCTCACTCCCTAAAGATGTCGTTTTGAAGAGCACTTCCCAACAAATTCCCTGCAAGAAGGTTTGCCTCCTCATGTTTTCCAGAGGAGCTGACCCAAGACACTATCCCTGGAGTATCACTGAAGAAAAACAATGTAATAATAATAATTGATGGCATTCAACTATAAATACTTGAGGGCTGAATAATCATTTAATTGGATGAGCTGATAATATGAAAGTTTAAAAAATAGTATAAGTTTTGCTTTTATACCACATTTAAAAAATAAGACATGGCAGAAAGAATTGCCACTTGTACATTCACAGTGTTGTGCAGTCATCACCACTATCCATTTCCAGAAGAGAGTTCTCTTCTTGATGTCTTCCTTTCCTTCTTCCTGGTCATTGTCAATCCAAAGCCATTGGCCCCCATCCCCCGGCACTCAAGGCCTCTATCCCAATGACTTCCTAATTGATAAATGCAGTGAACTCTTCAGTCTTGATCTCGGCTTTTTTTCACATTAGATATTGGTGAACACTTCCTTCTTGAAACTCTTACCTTCTTTAATTTTGATTAAATGGATTATATTCATTTGTCATTCCACGAGTATTTATTGAGTAGCTAGCACATCTAGGGCATTGTCCTATGGGTTGTGCATACAACAATAAATAAAACAGGCAGTCTCTGCCCTCGAGCTTTCATTCTAGCACACACAGAACAATGCATGTGAGTACAGCACATGATGAGAAGTGCTGTGAAGAAAAGTAAGTAGAATAAGGGAGAGATAGTAAACAAAGTGGGTCTGCGGATTGCTATTTATATGGGGTCTATTTATGAAGAGACCTGAAAAAAGTGAGGGGTTGAGGACCATGACATTCTCCTGGAAAAATGTTCTAGACAGAAAGAATCTCAGGTGCAAAGGCCTTGAGATAGATGAAGGAGTGTGTGACATGTTTGAGAATCAGCCAGAGGCTGTTGTGGAGAGATTAAGAAGAGTAGTAAGAAATGAGATCAAAGAGGTGATGGTGGTGGGGCAATTCAAATGTTAGAAGGCACTGAAGATGGCCTTGAGAGCTCTGTCTTTGACTCTGAGAGAGATGGAAAACCACTGGGATTTGAGCTGATGAAAGACATAATCTGACTTGTTCTGTGATGGAACAAACTGGTGAAACACGGGGTGGGAGCAAGGATATGAGTTACGGGATTATTGCAATAATCTTGTTAAGAGATGATGGTGATTTAGACCAGGTGGTAGCAGTGAAGTGTGAAGGAATGTGTGGGTTCTTGCTATTTTTGAAGGCAGAGCCAACAAGATTTCTGAAAGGATTGAATCCAAAGTATAAGAAAAAGAAATCAAGAATGACTCCCAAGATTTTTGGCCTGAGCCAAAGGAGGAATGGTATTGCAAGTTACTGAGATGGGAAGACTAAGGAAAGAGGTTTGTAGGGGAAGATCTAAAGTTCAGTTTTGATTATGTCACGTTTGATAGGCCAGGGAAGATGTCAAATAAGCAGTTTCATCAATAAATTGGGTTCAGAAGCATTGGTTAAAGCTAATGATAAATTTGGGATTTTGTCAGTATATAGATGGTATTTAATAAAGTCATGAGACTAGATGATATTACTTAGGTAGTAAGTATAGATAGAAAAGAGATAAAGCAACTAAATATTGTAGGGATAAATATAATGATGGCTAGCATTTATTAAGTGCTTATTGCCGTGTTCTAAATGTGAAGAGCTTTGCATGCATTAGCAACCTATGAGACAGGGTTAGTATTGTCTTAGATGAGCTGAGTTTTCTCATCTGCTCAGTGATATGTCTGAGGGTAGTTGTGAAATAGTAAGTGAAATAATGTATGGTTAGTGAGGTAGAGAAATATTATCTTGACTGCTTATATCAGAATTTCTCTTAGTCTTCATTTGGAAAAACACCTTATTAAAACTTGGGTGGGAGAGAGTGAGGCTTGTGTATTGGTTGCTGTCAAAGTGTAATGAGGGAGAAAAACTTGGAATTTTAAAGGCAATCTGAGGAAGGGGTGAAGAGAAAGAAAAATGAGAATAGAGAGGGAGGGTGGGACTGGGTTAGGTAAGAAAAGCTCCTAGGGACAGAACTGGAGGATATTTGAATAACTGTTGCTCTCCATGTAGTTGTTTGCTGCAAGAAAAACTGTTTCCAAGCAGCCCTCCCTTCATCTCTTTCCCACCATGAAATCTTGCTGAAATGTTGGGAAGAGGCAGAGTTTTGTGAGTGAATCCTTGTGACACAGGACAGAGGCAGCAAGTGTGACACGGGAGCCCGGACACTGAGAAGCACAGATGATGGTAAGCGTTTGGGAATTGAGGAGGGCTTTGGACTTTGACAGGCCAGAGTTTGTTGAGGGGGGGGGGTTCCAACTTAATTTAGATGTTAAGGGGCACCCCATTAACATCTGGGTTGCATATATAAAGCACCTTTCCTGTGGCAGATGCTTAATTTATAAGAATTCCCTTCTTTTCCCCCTCTCTGTGCTCCCTGCTCATTGCTCTGTGATAGAGCACTTAACATGCAGTCTGTAACTATTTACCTGGCTCCTTCTCCCACTAGGCTGAATTCTTTGAAGGGATTTATTTTACTCATTCTAGGATCACATTACCTTGTATGGTCTCTGTCTCAAAACAGCAACTTTTATTTATTATTATTATTTTTTAAGATTTTATTTATTTATTTCAGAATGAGAGAGAGCACAAGCAGGGAGAGGGACAGAGGGAGAGGGAGAAGCAGGCTCCACACTGAGCAGGGAGCCCCATGCAGGATTTGATTCCAGGACCCTGGTGTCATGACTGGAGCTGAAGGCAGATACTTAATCGGCTGAGCCACCCAGACACCCCTAAAACAGCTACTTTTAAATAGAATGAATGAGATAGTTCACTTCTTTTTCTTCCTTAACCGCCATGATCATGTTCCTTGTTCTTAAATCTCAGTTTCAAGGTATTTATTAAGCTGAGCATGGAGCTGTGCTGGACCCCGATGAAAGCAGAGCCAGCAGTTTTTCTTGCTTTCTGGCAGCTATAGACTTCTGTTTTTGCTTCCATGATTTTCTTTTTTTTTTTTTTGCTTCCACAATTTTTAACTGCTACATGAGCTGACAAAAGCTCTCCGTACGATGGGTGTGGTTTGAGTCACATATTGAAGTCTTTTCTAATTACACAGATACACCTTTGACACATCCTCTTGTGAAAATGTTCTTGCTTTAAATGACAATGTGAATACATTTTAATCACACTCTCATTAGGATCAAATCACCACTGATGAATTAAAATGCAAACAGCTTTGATCAGCAGAATTCAACTTCCCAACAGCCTGTTTGTCTGTTTAACAGGGTGTGCGATAACGGAGCAAGTAAAAAAACCCTGCTGTCGTTCTCTGAGTGGTGCTGTCCCTGGTACGTCACATTGCCTAGGCAATTTAGTATTGTAATATATTGGCAAGATTGAAATTCTGTGACTTGTAGCAGATAGTATGTATAATCAGCAGATGGCACTGTTTCTCTGAGTTGGTCCCAAATTAAGATACTGGGTCCTAGAGAGGTTTGTCGACATGGCTACTCTTGTTGAATGAAGGACTCAAAAAAGGGATATTATTTTCTTCTTACCTTGTACAATACAGGTTTTTTTGTTTAGACTAGTTTCTGTGGCATTCTTCTATAGCTGGCCTGTTGCTTCAAGCCATTAAAAACCTCCATCCCTGAGATCTCTGTTGTCCACAAAATCAATACCAATTCAGAATATAGCTTTCATGGTTAAAAAACAAACAAACTGTGAAAGAAGGATCCTTACTGACATAGAAAGCTTCGTTGGAGTTTGTTACACTTACTTGAAAACCTGAAGTGTTAGGTATAATTTAATCTTTATAAAAAATTTTTTTAGATTATTAAAAAAACCCCAAAATTATCCAAAAATAATGAAAATCCAACAAAGCAGACAAAAACAATTCCTTTATTTTTATTTTTTGAGGAAATGTCAGCAAAATACTGAAAACAATTTTTCCCCTTTATTATTGTTTTTTTATTATGATATGTTAGTCACCATACAGTACATCATTAGTTTTTGACGTAGTGTTCCATGATTCATTGTTTGCACATAACACCCAGTGCTCCACGCAATACGTGCCCTCCTTAATACCCATCACCGGGTTAACCCATCCCCCAACACCCCTCCCCTCTAAAACCCTTAGACTGTTTCCCAGAGTCCATAGTCTCTCGTGGTTTATTCCCCCTTCTTTTTACCCCCCCTTCATTCTTCCCTTCCTTCTCCTACTGATCTCCCTGCTATTCCTTATGTTCCACAAATGAGTGAAACCATATGCTAATTGTCTTTCTCTGCTTGACTTAGTTCACTTAGCATTATCTCCTCCAGTCCCGTCCACGTTGCTGCAAATGTTGGGTAATCGTTCTTTCTGATGGCTGAGTAATATTCCATTGTATATATGGACCACATCTTCTTAATCCAGTCATCTGTTGAAGGGCATCTTCCACAATTTAGCTATTGTGGACAATGCTGCTATGAACATTGGGGTGCATATGGCCCTTCTCTTCACTACGTCTGTATCTTTGGGGTAAATACCCAGTAGTGCAATTGCTGGATCATAGGGTAGCTCAATTTTTAACTTTTTAAGGGACCTCCACACTGTTTTCCAGAGTGGCTGTACCAACTTGCATTCCCACCAACAGTGTAAGAGGGGTCCCCTGTCTTCACATCCTCTCCAACATTTGTTGTTTCTTGCCTTGTCAATTTTTGCCATTCTAACTGGCGTAAGGTGGTATCTCAATGTGGTTTTGATTTGAATTTCCCTGATGGCTAATGATGTTGAACATTTTTTCATGTGAAAATACTGAAGACATCTTCTGAGTAGTTTTTTTTTTAAAGTATTTATTTATTTGAAAGAGGGAGAGAGAGAGAGTGGGGGGGGAGGAGCAGAGGGAGGGGGACAAGCAGACTCTGCACTGAGCACAGAGCCTGATTCAGGGCTTGATCCCCTGACCCTGAGATCACGACCTGAGCCAAAATCAAGAGTCAGATACTTAATCAACTGAGCCACCCAGGCGCCCCCGAGTAGTTTTAAATATGTAAAATGTTACAGGTAGGGACATAGCAGGAGGTAGGAGTAGAAGCCCATTTCAACATGTTATCCCTCATCTTTGTTGTTATTTTTATTTTTATCTGGATAGAAATATTTGGTACATATTGGTATTTATACTGCCACAGAACAATAGAAATGATATTTTATAATTGTTTCAGTTGATTTGATTATACCATCCATTCTGCTCAGATTAACAATCAAATTTCTTTATGAAAATTTTATTTATTTATTTGTCAGAGAGAGGCGCACAAGTGGGGAGAGCAGCAGGCAGAGGCAGAAGCAGGCTTCCCACTGAGCAAGGAGGCTGATGTGGGACTCCATCCCAGGACCCTGGGATCATGACCTGAGCCGAAGGCAGACGCCTAACTGACTGAGCCACACAGGCGCCCTGTCAATCAAATTTATAAGACATAATAGGCTGCATCCATTTTTAGGTTTATTTTTCTTTGGGAAAGCATACAGCGTAGGTACCAAGAAAGCATGTAGTGGAAGAGCAGAGCAGAAATTTCATGACTTAGGCAGGGCTTCCAAATGTCACTGTCCCCCTGGGATACCTGTTGGTGTTGTGGGACAGGACCAAGGGGGTGTGGGCAAGCTCAGTTACTGGGAGCCATCAGCTTTGGGGTCTTTCAGTCTTTATACCTTGCTAAGGTTGGGAAATAAAGAGTAAATATGGAGGCCAAAATATCCATTTCATTGTTGATGTAGTCAATGGACTTGGCTTGAGGTCTGTTACCTAAGTGGGCTTAATACTGAGAGCCCTGTCTAGTCCAAGGGAAATGCTTTCCCCGGATAAGTTTCATGATGTGGTGGCACAGAGCAGAACTCGTGCTTTCTGTAAGCAGGCTCAAAGCTCCTTCTGTGAAGGTATTTCCCCCCCCCTTTTTTTTTTTTTTGTTTACATTTGTTTTATTGAGGCAAAATTCACATAACATTTACTATTAAAATATAATTTATTGAGGTGAAACTCACATAACATAAAATTAATCATTTTAAAGAACAATTCAGTGGCATTTAGTATATTCACAGTGCTCCTTAGCCATCAGCACTATCTTATTCCAGAACATTTACTGTGTGCCAGGGACTTTTCTGAGTGCTTCACAAATGCTAACTCATTTAATATATTTGTGCTTACTAATGAAGATGTGTTATGTGAGTACATGAATACAAATCTTAGTGTATGACTATAGATCAGGACTTGAAAGTTTGTTTCCCCCCTATTGATCTACTTTCTGTTCACCCTTAATTACTTCACTCTTTCATTTGGACTTAACTGTCCAGAGTGTCCTTTTCTTTGGCTGTGCCTCCCTCTGTCCCTGCACTGCTAGGCTCTCCATTGCTATTCTGTGGCTGTGATTGTCAGAAAGTCCAAAATAACAGGGGCTAAAATGAGGTATAGCTTGCTTGCTTTCTGATTTTATTTATTTATTTATTTATTTATTTATTTATTTATTTATAGAGCCCAAGCCAGGGGGAGGGGCAGAAGGATAGGGAGAGAGAGAATCTCAAGCAGACTCTGAGCTAGAGCATGGAGCCCAATGTGGGGCTCTATCTCACAATCCTGAAATCATGACCTGAGCCGAAATCAAGAGTCCGACACTTAACTGACTGAGCCTCCCAAGTGCCCTGGCATAGCTTTATTTCTTAAGTAAAAGTCTGGGTTGGCAGTCCAGGCTGGTGTGGTAATTTTAGTCGTCAGCCACCCAGGCTTTCAGCTTCTCTGCCGCTCCTGTGTTCTTAATATGCAGTTTCCACCTTGCAGTCCAGACTGGCTCTAGCAATCCACTCTGCATTTCAGCGGACAGGAAGGAGATAGGCAAGCCATTGCTTAAGGGCCTGTCCTTGAAATTGCACACCCACTTTCACTTCTGTCCCAATGGCTAGAACTAGTCACATGCAAGGTGGAGCTATCCCTGACAAATGTACCAGTCAGATAAGTCACTCCTCCCAAGGGCTCTGGTGAGTGAAGAGGCAAAAGGAGGCCGGGGGTTACATTAAGTGGGCTCTCTTCATTGATGGGGAAGAAGCACAGCTCCCTAATCATGGGCAGTTTGCACAGTCTTAATGAACTTGAGCAGATGCAGAGCCATTCAGTATGTAACTGGGGAGGGTGGGAAATGCGTTATCCAATAAACTGTGGAAAAGTAGCTTATAAGAGTACTTTATAAAAAAAGGCTGATATACATATAAGCTAAGAATTTTTTTAGGCATTGTTGAATTTATTTTCAAGTTTTGGACAGAGTGTGATTATTTATATGATTGCTATTTAATCTGTCATAATGAGAGCAGCAGTCATACTAATAGCCTGTGGCTTGTACCAGCACTTGGAAATGTTAACACAGTAATGACTGTTTTCTACTGTTAGCAATAACCATCACAATAGGGTGTCACATTAACCTTTATCTCCTGAATCCTGTTCATATTTTAAAATTCAATCACTGGCTGAGCAGACACTGCTAGCTTTACTATATGAAACCAGTTGCTTTCATCTTTCTCCCTTTTATTCATTCAGATCCTCTACCATAAGGGGAAACCATTAAGGAGAAGCTTCATGTTTTCTTCATAAAGCCTCATTAAACATGGTCAGGAGGGAGATGTAGCCATCCTTTCCTCCTGGATTGGCTTTGGAAATCAGTTTCTAATTCAGGGGCTACCAAGAAAGGTAGCACTTAGGCTGCTGTGGGTGCCATGTTTTTCTTTCTTCCTGACCTTTATGCTCTCTTCTATTCAGAGACAAAGTTAGGTTAAGACAGCTCACAGGGACACAGGGTCCATGGGCTGTGAGGAGGGACCTGGGGCTCTGGCATTTCAGCTAGACTAAGGGACTTTGCTCATCCCACAGAGCAGCCCCTATTGTGCTCCCTCTCGTAGTTGATGAGAAGCCCATGGAAATGAGATTAGGGGGCAAGTCTAAGAAAGCAAGAAGGAGATGATATGTGAGGCGTGGGATGCCAAAGCTCCTGTTCGGATTCCAGTCTGCAGGCTAATTTATAAGATCAGGCTCTGGGCCTCTCTGAACCTTTGACTCAATCCTGTGGTGCTAGTTGGCAAAGTCCCTGTGACAATACCCAGAGTGATGGAGACATGGTAGTTAATACTGGGGTGTCCATTTTTAATCATTTGGTAATTTAGCTCTTATCACCAAAGGAAAAAAAAATTACTACATTACTACCTTTTCCCTCTAAACCTTATCATTCTTCTCTGAGAATAGAAGTCAAAGTCCCAAAAATGGCCTATAGTCTGACATACTCTGACCCCATATTGCCTTTATGACCTCATCTTTCCCTCACCAATTACACTTCATTCCCACGGTCCCCCTTGCTGTTCCTTGAATGCTAAGCATGCTTCTGTCCTGGTGCCCTGGGGTCTAGCCTATAGATTGTCAGCAACTGGTTGGGAACTTGAAGGAAGGAGTGGCCAATTATGTCTAACATTTTCTATGGAAACAAGGGGAAATATGGGACTGGAAAAAGTCGTTTGATGAGTTCCAAGACTTTCTTTGTAGTGAAGGTGCTGGAAAATGGCTTTTGTGGTCAGTTACACAGATTGCCATATTGTTATTGGAGACAAAATTCATAGGCGTGGTTATACTGTGAAAAGATAAGAAAGCACTATATGATTGAGAGGGTTGGCCAGATGCCAAAGAGCACTGATGTTCATCTGTTCCCATACACTAAGACCTACTATTAACTCTGGAGAACTAGAACCTTAAAAAACATACTGAGCAATCAAGAAGACTCTGTAGCCTGTGTGCTGAGATGGAATTGAGATCAATAGCCAGAGTTTTCTACCTCTTGCTAAGGATTCATGACCCTTTATAAAACTCTCTAATGAAGTTAGTTTGAGAAGCAAACCCTGTTAATTCCCTCACTAGTCTTAGAACTCACTCACCTCCATATTTAGTTTCCATGAGGTAAGCTAATCTTCAAAGTGTGGAAAAGCCTTTGGAGATCCTGGTTAGAAAGTATTTGCAGGAGTAATGAATCATGGAACATTACATCAAAAACTAGGGATGTACTGTATGGTGACTAACATAACATAATAAAAAATTATTTAAAAAACCTTATTTTTGTTTAATCTTAAAAGTTTGCCAAATAAATACTTTGAGCTAAAAAAATTTAAAAAAATAAAAAAAAAAAAGAAAGTATTTGCAGGGGCACCTGGGTGGCTCATTTGGTTAAGTGTTGACTCTTGATTTCGGCTCAGGTCATGATCTCATGGGTCATCAGATGGGAGTCCTGCGTTGGGCTCCATGCTCATTGGGGAGTCTGCTTGACAGCCTCTCTTTCCTTCTTCCTCTGCCCCTCCCCCACTTGCTCACTAGCTCTCTCTCTCTCTAAAATAAATAAATAAAATCTTAAAAAAGAGAAAGTATTTGCAGATATAGGAATAATTTAACATTTGATGAGACAACGAATCCAGAATATTACTATTCAAATAGGGAGAAATAATGAGAATCTAATTATAGGAGAACATTTTAAAGATACCTACATGAGACTTATCATGGAGGCACAAACCCTCCACTGGTTCTCTCTGTAGCAGAATAAACCTTCTTTGGCTTTTCTGGTCTTCCCCAGCTCCTGAATCCACAGATCTTTAGCAGCAAGGCTAGACGAGAATTCATATTGTCCTGCCTTGAGCTGCACAGAAGCTCCTCAGTGAGACATCCTAGGAATCAGTCCCAATCAGTGTTAAGCAAGGAGACTCCATGGCTTCAGTTGCTGTCTTGGCCTAGACTAGAGACCATTTCCACTCATTGCACTGGGGAACAACCCTCATGGTTACACTCCACCGTGGATATATTTAATAGTGTCATCTGAGAGGAACAAATAATGGACAGCTGCTTTATTTCTCTGAAGCTCCACAAAGGAAGGAAATTTCAGAGCGTAGAGAGAAATCACATTTAATTGCTTCTTATGAGAACTATTACCATGGAAACACCACTTCTGTCATCCATCAGGAAGAAAGCTATTGTCAGGTATTAGGGGGACGTCCAGTGGACCTAATGGCTGATATGATTCTGGTCTTACGAAGGATTTCATTTTTTAAAAATGATGCTTGCAGTACATTTGTGCCTATTCCAAGGTGACCAGAGCCTTAATATGAACTGGGCAAATATAAAGTCAGTATTATTGTAGTGCGACTGTCAGAGCTCTGGCTCAGGAATCAGCAATGTAGAGATTCTAGTCAGATGCTCCTATGGCTTCTGGTGGTATGGAAGTCACTTAATTTCTGGACTCTCCGGTAATAATAACAACAAATCATTTATTGATTGCTTACTATGGCCAGAAATTTTACTAAATGCTCTATATGCATTATTTCATTTATTCCTCTTGACAATCCTAAGATGAATATATTATCCCTATTTTATAGGAGGGGAACATAGTCTTACAAAAGTTAAATACTTCCCAAGAGCCCAGTGCTCGTTAGTGGTAGAAGCTGGATCTAATCCCAGGTCAATGTGGCCTTAGAACTCATTTCTATGTGCCAGCCTTAAGCTAGTGAAAATTTAAGGAATATCTTGTAGTAGTAATCAGTGTGATGGACTGTGGGCTTCTACCTTTCATGCCAGGATCACTTATTCTCAGATTAAGATAATTTAGCAGAAAAATGATCTCAAAAAGCAAGAATTTGGGGTTTTATCTAGAAAAATGCAAATAGGAATTGAAGACAAGGGAAAAGATTAGACCTATTTCTAAAAGAAAAAAAAAAGGCTATGTGTCATAGATTTTTAAAAAGTATCGTTACTGAGGATATCCATGACAAGATTTGTTATTTTATCTAATCATTTGTCCTTCTTAAAGCATTTGGTGGTCAGGAAATATCTATAGATGAGTTGGAAATGAAACAAAGGGGAAGGTGTCATTCTGTGAGCATGACCTGCTGGTGGCAGCAACAGATCACAGCAATTGTCCTTTCCTACGTTAGGAATTCCAGGCACGTCTTAAAGCACAGAGCTTCCTGTTTTCCTAAGATTTCAAATCACAGGCTGCTGTTATGATAGCTCTAAAAATTGGCAAATCATTCTAGCTATCAATATGACTGACAGGATTATTTTCCAGAACATTTTATATTACCAGAGTTTTACATTCATTTCCCTCCCTCCCCATGGGTTAGAAGGGGGTGGGTAGAAGAAGTAAAAAGGGGTGGGTATTCAATTATTAATTAAATGAGAAGCGGTCAAGCCTTTTAAAAACTGATGGAATAGACCATTGAAATCAGTAACACCACTTTAGTTATTAACTTATGATTTTGTTGTAAGATGAAGATAGGTTTCATAAACTCACTTTCGCACGGGATGAAAGATTTGTTGTTTTATTGAAAATGTGTTGAGAGACCTTCAAGAATGATTTTTCAGTTTTTCTCCATAAACATTATTTAGGGATTCTTTGACTTTCAGATGGCTTTGAAAACATGAACATTAATGTTTGTTCCATAAGTACTAGAAGATAAATGAATGTTTTGGTTTTTCTATTTATGCCTAAGGAAGTGCTCATAAAGACAAATTGAAAATTTTGCAGTTTCTAAGCTTTAAGCCTTAACGAAGGCCAGCCTCAGGTCAGTGGCAGGAGCTGTCTGCCTTCAATGTTCCCGGATGCCCAGGTGTAGAAGGTTCACATGGTCAGACCGTGAAGCTTTGACCTGGGAGTTGCTGCCTCTCTAGGTGTTGCCCTGTGAGCTTCCCTGTCTTTGAGCCTGGTTTCTGGTTCTAGTGCCGCTGAGGAAGAAGACCTAGAAGAGCCACCTTTTTATTAGTACTGAGTCAGCAGACCACATCTAGGCTCCTCTGATGGGAGAGACAAACACTGAGGCTTAGAGGATGTGAGTACCTTATAGGCAAAAAGGATCTGCATGAACTAGATCTGGATGGAGCCATTTGACAGGAAAATGTGATCAACCTCGAGTTTCCTGTTGAGCCTTCAATCATTTCTATACCCTGAAATGTTGATGGCATCAGGCAAGTGCTCAACACATGTGAATGAAATGAAGAAATGAATGAATAAGGCAAATAATATTATACAAGAGAACTCCTTTCATTTCTTCAGTAAGATGCTCTGTGTCTTATTCATTTATTCATTCATTTTCCATACATTGTTTGAAAACTTATGATCATCTAGGCTTTTTGTTGAACACCCAGATTCAGAGATGCTTATTTTCATTTCTGCAGGTTCTGCCATATGTAATCTTGGTGTGAGGAATGAATGTGGAATCTAAGTTTTAGAAAATAGTTGGCCAGTTGTAATGACACTTAAATAATCCGTTCTTTCTCTGTTGATGTGCTATGTCACCCATATCCTGTAGGTTAGTTTCTGGACTTCTTCTGTTTTCTTTTTAATTACTATGTATTTATAGAGTGTATTGGTATTTAGAAGATCAAATTTCCCTATAGTACTCTTCTTTCTCAATATTTTATTGGTTATTCTATATCAATTATTTTTTTGGATGAACTAAAATTATTGTGCCAAATTATTTTGGGGAAAAATATCTTTACAGTTTTTGTTCAGGTTTATGGGCTGTCTCTCTAGATATTCATGTCTTCTTTTATGTTCCTAAGAAATGTGTTGTTTTCTTTATGTGGAAGAAAACACTAAACATTGATGGCTTCCTTAGCAGTTCGTTATCTCTCCTCAGTCCTCACTGCTTGGGGAGGCCTTCCTTTTTTTTTTTTTTTTTAAAGATTTTATTTATTTATTTGACAGAGATAGAGATGGCCAGTGAGAGAGGGAACACAAGCAGGGGGAGTGGGACAGGAAAAAGGAGGCCTCCAGCAGAGGAGCCTGATGTGGGGCTTGATCCCAGAACGCTGGGATCACGCCCTGAGCAGAAGGCAGACGCTTAACAACTGAGCCACCCAGGTGCCCCATGGAGAGGCCTTTCTAACCTTGCTATTTAAGTAGCATGTCCCCCTCCCTCCCCATAACTCTTTATTTTGCTTTGTTTTTCTTTATAGCACTTAACTCTCCAGCCTATTTGTTTTACATTGTATATGATCTTTCTCCCCTGGTAGAATGTAAGCTTTGTGTGGGAGGAGACTAGATGTCCTATTCGCTGTTGTACTTCAGCTCTCAACACTGCCTGGCACATTCTAGTATGAATGTTTGTTGGCTAACTTGTATCTATCACCCATACCTTTCCAATTTTAGCATTTAGCCATATTTGTTACAGATTTGTTTTTAAAGAAATAAAACAATATAGAGAGAGTTGAAGGCTGCTTTGTATTTATCCCCAATCCTATTCTTCCTCTTTTCTCTTTGAGTCAAAATTCAAAGTTTTTTTAAAAATAAATGTTCATGTGCTTTTGCTTTATATTTATGTGATATAAACACTATATAGAAATGTTTGCTGTTATTATTTTTTATTGAAGTATAGTTGACACACAATGTTACATTAGTTTCAGGTGTGTTTGCTCTTGTTTTCTTAATTTCATGGAGAATGTGTATATACGAATATCAGTAAATGTGTATATGTGTGTGACTATATATGCATATATGTGCTTACAAATTGTCTTTTTTCACTCAGCCTTAGGTTCTAGGGATTTACCCATGCTGAGATATGTATGTCTAGTTCTTTCATTTTAATATTGGGTTAATAAAACACAATTTGTTTATCTGTTCTATTCGTGAACTTTTAGATTGTTGCCAATTCTTCTGCAATTACATGCATTGCTGCAGTGAAAATGCTAGTACATGTTGGAAGTGGATTGGCTGTGCATCTTTATCTTTATTAGGTATTGCCAAATTGCTCTGTAGAGTAGGTATACCCCAGGAAGTTCTGAGAACTTTCTTGTCCCACATCCCTGCCAACACATGTGCTAAGAGACTGTCTTAGTCAGTTCAGGCTGCCAGAGCAAGGTACCATAGATTGGGTGGCTCCGAAACAACAAATTTATTTCTCACTGTCCTGGAGGCTGGGTGTCTGAGATCAGGGTGCAAGCATGGTCAGTTTCTGGTGAAGGTGGTCTTTGGGTTTGTGGACTATGACTTCTTATTGTATCCTCACAGGGTGGAGAGCAGAGAACTCTCTGGGGTCTCTTTGATAAGGGCACTAATCCCATTTACGAGGGGATTTTTACTAATCCCTCTACCTCCTAACATGGGGGTTAGGATTTCTTTTTTTCTTTTTTTCTTTTTTTTAAGATTTTATTTATTTATTCGACAGAGATAGAGACAGCCAGTGAGAGAGGGAACACAAGCAGGGGGAGTGGGAGAGGAAGAAGCAGGCTCATAGTGGAAGAGCCTGATGTGGGGCTCGATCCCACAATGCCAGGATCACGCCCTGAGCTGAAGTCAGCCGCTTAACCGCTGTGCCACCAGGCGCCCCAAGGGTTAGGATTTCAACATAGGAATTTGGGGGGATACAAACATTCAGTTAATAACATAGACTTTGAAGTTTCCAATGTAATCAGTTTTAACTGAAATCTTTTTTTATTTTTGAATTTTTCTAATTACCAATCACGATAAGTATATTTTCATGTGTTAAGTAGGGTGTTTGGGTTTCCTCTTCTATAATTGCCTGTTCATTCATGTTGTCCATTTCCTTGTTTTTCTTTCTGTTACTGATATATAAGACTTTAAATATTTATTGATTTATTATTGATTAATATTGATTTAATTATTTTAATAAATAATATTTTACTTAATTAATTTTAATTATTTTATTTATATTGATTTAATATTGATTTAATTATTTAATATTTTATTTAATAATATTTAATATTTTAGATGGTTAGTGATCCTTTGTCAGTTGTATGAGTTACAAATGTATCTTCTTCCTGCAATTTGTACTTCTTTATATATAGAATTCTTAAATTTTAATATGGCCAAATGTGTATTTTCCTTTTGAGTATGTGATTTCTTTTTGTTTGCTTACTTGCTCATTTATTGAAGAAATTCTTTCTTGCCCTGAAGTCATAAAGAGGTTTTGCAATTTCTTCTAAAAGTTTTAAGTTTTATATTTCACTAAGTCTTTAATTCATCTGAAATTTATTTTTCCAAGCGATGTGAAATGGGAATCCATATGTATTTTTTCTGCTTGCATAATTAATTGTCCCAATAATTATGAACAAATTCATCCCTTCCAACTGGAATGTAATGTTACACACAGTTCAAGTTTCCACAGTTGCATGCATAAGTTCTGCACTTTGTATTCTTTTATATTAGTTTGTTAACCTAACCCTAAAGAAATATCACATTCTCTTAATTAGCATAAGTTTGTAATAAGTCTTGACATATGAATGGAAAGCTTCACCTGTTAGGCTTAAAATTTGTACTGACTTGTTCTTGATGTTTTGCTCTTTTCCATGAATTTTAGTTTCAGCTTATAAAGCTTTACAGAGATATTGACATTGTTCTTTGGTTACTCATTCTCTCTTTAGTCCATTTTAATAGTAATACAAGTTTTAAGAAAAATTTGAAAAGAATATCTTATCACCCCAGAAAACCACTATACAGTTGCATATTTTCTTGGATTCTGTTTTCTACACTAAATCTTAATTTTTTAATACTAAGCTTAGTTATCTCTTCTTGGCTGGGGGAGTTTCTTCTCCCTGCTCCCACTCTTGTCCCTGGCCCCTTTTCTTTTCTTCTTTCTGCTTCAGTCTTTGAACATCTTCTAACAGCTCAGCCCCAGCACATGTTATAAATTATAATCCCAATTTACAGCTATTTAAATACAGATTTTCTGAAAATAGCCCACATTGATCTTCATCCCCAAATCTTAGTAGTTGAAACCATGTTGTGATGTTTCATTCTTTTGAGCTGACATATAATGTAATTTTTCTACCTAGTGTTGTCTAGCCTAAGTCTTTCTCAAATCTTGAGTGAAACAGCGTCAGTGGTTCTGCGATACCTAACATCTAGGATGAACATTTACTCATTTCCTCTGGATAGGACGGTAAGATTCTCCATACCCTAAGATGCTGTAATTTTGTTGTCTCTTTGACTGTTAGTAAGCCTGCTAGCTGGACATACCCGTAAAATGCCAGACAAAAGCTTAGAACTTCTACTTGGCTTAAAGTGCTGATGGGGTCATTTTGTGTTCTAGGAGTTTCTGTCCAGGTCAGTGTCAGTATCTTTTCCCTCCAGTAAATAAAAAAAAAAATGCAATTTTAATTGATGTTTGGACTGTACTTTATAACGTGGATAAAATCCATGGAAACCTGGAAACATAAACAAGCTCTGGCAAGATATTTCTAGATAAATACCAAATTCAAATTTGGGGGGTGGTGGTGCTCTGCTGGAGATGAGCTCTTCTTCTGGGACTCAGCTTCACTTGTCTCTACTGAGAACTCTCGGTGCTCTGATAATCAGATTGGCTCAGCTTCATTCCGTCTCAGAGAGGATTTTGGTGTCTCCCTTGGAATGAATTCCATTGGACCCAGAACAGAATCCAATTTTCTCCTTCTTGTAGCATTGCCACATTGTGTTCCTTCACCACTGACTCAGGTCGGAAATTTTAGAGTTCTGTGCCATCAACCCCATTTTGAGAAGCACTGCCATGCCCCGTGGCCATGAGTAAAAATCTCGGTCAACAGAGCCTTTTTATTTCGTTTCCAAGCTCGCAGAGCTGATGAACGATACCTGTGTAAGACCTTTGATAGTTCTAGGACTAGAGAGACCTCTCCCATGAATACAAAGAATGGGATTTAAATGTAACACTGTTTCTGTCACCGGACTAATATTCAGCATCTGTGTATACAATTTTTTCTTTTTAAAATTGTGAAATACTTTAAAACATACAAGAAAGTATATAGTACAACATTGTAATAGCTATGTCTGTACCTCTCATACAACTCTACACAGTCATAACATCTTGCTGTGTTTGCTTAAATCTTTTTTCATTAAGAAATAAAACCTAACAAATATCGTAAACCTTCTTCTGACCTCCTTCCTCTTCCCTGGAAGAATTAATATCCTGAATTTGGTGCTGACCATCCCCATACATATTTTTACATTTTGGCCATACATATATTTGTCCATAAAGTTTTTATAGTGTTGTTTTACAGGCTGTAAAACTTTATATAACTTTATATCAACCTAATTTTTCTACTCTACATATTGAAAAGAAGTTATGCATGCTGACACAAGTAGCACTAATTGCTGAGTAGTATTCAATTGTGTGAATATACCACAATTCATTATTTCTCCTACTGGTGAACATTTAGGTTGTTTCCTTTTTTTTTTTTTTTCCTATTAGAAGCAATGTTCCCAAATTTTTTTGTCCATGTCTCTTTGTACACATTAACAAGACTTTCTCTCAAAGTGGAATCACTCAGCCATAAGATATGTCCATCTTTATGGGAAAATTACTCTCCAGAGTGGTTTTTGTCAATCCATATGGAGTGAAATTGTTCTTATTATTTAATTTCACATTCCTTTAACTACAAGTGGAACTGAGTATGCTATCATATTTTTATTGACTATTCAGACTTTTTCCTCAGAGAATTATCCACTTTAAACTTTAAATCCACTTAAATTTTAAACTTAAAATTGGACTTCCTCCTTTTAAAAATTGTTTTGGTCTGAATTCTTTACATATCCTGAATACTAATCTTCTGTAATGGCAAATATCTTCTTTTGAGTGACTTGTATTTTCACTTTGTTACTAGTATCTTTTGATGTACAGAGGTTTTTAGATTTAGACTTTCTTTACGGTTTTGCTTCTTGTATTTTGGTTAAAAAATTCTTTCCTACCCTAAAGTCATAAGTACATTTTTCTATATTTTAGTGTTTTCTTTTTTACATTTAAGAATTTAATCTACCTGAAATTTATTTTCATACATGTTGTTTAATAGGGATCTGATTTTTCTTTTTTCCTTTATGGATCACCATTTATTCCAGCACCATTTACTGACTAGTTGATTCTCTTCCCATGATTTTTTAGTGTTATCTTTGACAAACAGCAAGTTTTTATATTTCTGTTTCTAGGCTCTCTGTTACCTCTCATTGATATACTTGGCTATCCCTGCACCAGTCCATGCTATTATTAATCACTATAGCTTAATGTCCAAATGTATTCTTCAAAATGCATTGGCTATTTTTTGGCTTTTTGCATTTACGTATAAATTTGAGAATTAGCTTGTGAAGTTGCAACAAAGAACATTCTTGGTATTTTGCCTTTGCACCAACTTTTCTGGATTCATTTTGGGAGACTTTTTCTCTCGGTGATATTGGGGCTTCCCATCTATAAACATCACATACTTCTCCATTTATTTACTCCTTCAATAATGTTTTGTGACTTTTCTTCCATAAAAATATTGCACATAAATTGTAGGTTTAGCCCTTGGCACCAGGTAGTATTTACTGTTTGTGAAAGACATGATGTTAGAAATTACTGTTTGCTACTTGTTTATTGCGCAGAAAAGTAGTTGATCTGTGCCTGTTGATCTTGTATCCCAATAACTTGTTGAATTCTAATAGTTTACAATTCTCTGGGGTTATCTATTTCGTTAAATCATCCATGAATAATGACAATTTCGCTATTCATTTGTAACTCATATCATTTTTTTCTTGTTTTCACTGTTAGCAGGGTCTTCCAGTACAGTGTTGGATAGAGTCAGTCATAGTGGGCATCCTTTACTTTTTCTACTTTAAAGAGAATGGGTCTAATATTTATCATTGAATAAGATATTTGCTGTAGGTATTTGGTTAGTTCCCACTCTCAGATTAAGGACATTCTTTTCTATTCTTATTAATACAATTAAAAAATGATGAATGTATTTTCAGTTATGGCAAATGCATTTTCTTCAACTATTGAAAGTATCACATATCTTTCTTTGCTTTGTTAATGAGGTTAATTACGTAAATAAATTTTCTATTATTATACCATGTTTGTGTCTCTAGAATAAACACAGTTTAGTGAAGAGGAATTTTTTATGTATTCAGATTTGAAAGATTTTATTTTTTATTTAGTTTTTGGGGGGAAGGGCAGAGGGAGAGGGAGAGAATCTCAAGCTGATTCTGTGCTGAACATGGAGCCCCACGCAGGGCTTGATCTCACCACCCTGAGATCATGACCTGAGCCAAAACCAAGAGTGGATGCTTAACTGACTGAACCACCCAGGTGCCCCTATACATACTCAGATTTTAAGAAACATTTTTTTAATTTAAATTCAATTAGCCAATATATAGTACTTCATTAGTTTTTGATTTAGTGTTCAACAATTCATTAGTTTTGTATAACACCCAGTGCTCATCACATCACATGCCCTCCTTAATTCCCATCACCCTGTTACCCCACCCCCACCCCTCCCTTTCTGCAACCTTCAATTTTTAAGAAACATTTTTTTAAAGACTTTTGAATTTATGTTCATAAATGAGATTAGTTTAATTTTCCTTTGTCATATTCTCTGTTAGTTTTGGTATAATGGTTACATTAGCTTCATTAAATGAACTGTAGAATTTGCCTTATTTTTCTATGCTCTGGAACATAAGATTGAGATTGCCTTCTTTGAGTATTTGCTAGAATTTGCCTGTGAAACTCTTAGATTTGGTGTTTATGGCACACGTGTGTGTGCGTGTGTGTGTTTAAGTTAAGCATAGATTTTTTTAAAACATTGAAACACTTTCTTTAATGGTTATTGGTTTATTTAGATTTAGAAAAGTCACTTTTGGTAATTAATATTTTTCTATAATTCATTTTCAAATAATTGGCAAAAAGTTTTATATTTCTTACACTTTTTAATATCTACTTCCTCTGTAGTTATATCCCCTTTTTTATTCCTAGTATGTTTGCTTTTTTCTTTTTTCCTAATAAATCTTGCCACAGTCTATTTTTTTTTTTAAAGATTTTATTTACTTATTTGACAGAGATAGTGAGAGAGGGAACACAAGCAAGGGGAGTGGGTGAGGGAGAAGCAGGCTTGCCGCTGAGCAGGGACCCCGATGTGGGGCTCGACACCAGGACCCTGGGATCATGGCCTGAGCCCAAGGCAGATGCTTAATGGCTGAGCCACCCAGGCGTCCCCACAGTCTTTTTTTTTTAAAGGCTTATTTATTTTAGAGACAGAGAGCATGTGGGTGGGGGGAGGGGGAGAGGGGGAGAGAATCCTCAAGCAGACTCCCCACTGAGCATGGAGCCTGAAGTGAGGCTCTGTCTCATGACCCTGAGATCATGACCTGAGCCGAAACCAAGAGTTGGGCGCCCAACTGACTGAGCCACCCACATGCCCCTTGTCTATTTTATTAGTCTTAAAAAAAACCCTCAACATTTGGTTTTGTTGGTTATGCTATTAACTTCTTGTTTTCTGATTCATTAATTTCTGTTCTTATTTTACTTCTTATTCTTTATGTTTCTTTGGGCTTGCTCTGTTCTTTTTCTAACGTTTTAAGTTGAATACTTTGTCCATTCACTTTCAGTATTTCTTCTTCTTAAGGCAAACATTTACAGGGCTTCCCAAAGGAAGAAATGACCCCAAATACCAGGCTCACCTTCTGGAGTTCCTTTTCCTGGGTCTTGGCTGTGTCAGTCTTCATGGCCTCCTTACAATCTCCAAACCATTCAAGTAGACTTACTTTGTTGAGGTATATTGTTGAAGTCGTTGTTGTAAATATTGCTGGGGTAATTATTGAGGTATAATCCATATACAGTAAACTGCATATATATAAAACGTACAGTTTGATGAGTTTTGATATATTTGTATAACCATGGGACAATTACCAAAATCAAAATAATAAACATATTTATCACTCCCAAAAGTTTCCTTGTGTCCCTTGGTAATCCCTTCTTCCCTACCCTTTGCCTCATCCCAACTCCCCATCTTCATGCAACCACTGATCTACCTTCTGTCACTGTAAACTAGTTTGCATTTTTAAGAAATTTATATAATGGACATATTTACTATTTTTTTCTGGATTCTTTCACTCAGCATAATTATCCTAATATTTGCCTGTGTTGTTATATCTATCAATAGTTCAATCCCTTTTAAAACTGAGCACTACTCCATTACACACACACACACACACACACACACACACACACACAACCAGTCTGTTTATCCATTCACCTATTAGTGGGCATTGGATTATTTCCAGTTTGGGGCTCTTACAAATAAAACTGCTATGAATATTTATGTAAAAGTCTTTTGTGTGGACATATTCTTTTATTTCTTTTGGGCAAATATGTAGGCATGGAATAGTTGGGTCCTGTGGTAGGGGTGTGTTTAAAAGTATTTTGCCTTGTTCTTAGCAGGATAGTCAGTTGTATTATTTAAGTTATTATTATAAGTAGAAGTTTCCTATATTTTTTTCTTGTATGTTTGTGGTTTTTGTTTGTTTGTTTTGTTTTTTCTTTCTTTCTTTCTTTCTTTCTTTCTTTCTTTCTTTCTTTCTTTCTTTTTCTATTTAAGTTTCTGATTTCACTGGAATTTCTTTTGGTGTAAGGAGTGGGGTGTCTAACTTATTTTTCTCTAGATGGTTATTCAGTTGTCCCAATACCATTAATCCCATACATTTGGCAGTAATGTAAATAAATTGATACTGAAAGTGTACTTTTAAAACTCATTAGAATACTGGAAGAAGACTTGGAAATCTTGTTAACCAAAATAAACAGAAACGGAGGTTTGTGGGATGTTTGGAAAGGCAACAGGGAAGTGAACCATTCCCAAATGAAACACTAATTATGGTTATTTTGAGGATATTTTTGCCATACTTAATAGAAGAACAGAAAACAAAAGACATGTTAACCTCAAATATTTATCACAGACAATAACTTTATGTAGTCTGTACTTTTTCCTCAATAACAATTATGAAATTTAAGAAAACAAAGTTGTTATTTTGAATTTTAATCATGTTAGATGTGAAATGAGGATTAAAAAATGATTTGGTCTTTCAAGTAGACCAGTGTGAAATGTATAAAACACGGACTTGTTGCAATTCTCTTACATGATTCATAGTTTAGAAACAAACATTTCTCCTTTTTTTAATTTCCTGATAATTTCCCAAGTTAAAATAAATCATCCATGAAGTGGCAAAATTTGCATTTCTCCACTGGAAAAAGAAACTGCTACTGTTAGTTCTTTCAGATTTGATTCCCAGTATATGTGGTGTGAACTTTTTGATTACCATACTAATAAAGATAATTCTTGAATATTGTTATTTTCGATAGCAACCTTATTATAATTACTTTAGAGGAAGGATAACTCTTGCTCAAGAACTGTGGATTGTGGGGCGCCTGGGTGGCACAGCGGTTAAGCGGTTAAGCATCTGCCTTCCGCTCAGGGGGTGATCCCGGCGTTATGGGATCGAGCCCCACATCAGGCTCTTCCGCTATGAGCCTGCTTCTTCCTCTCCCACTCCCCCTGCTTGTGTTCCCTCTCTCGCTGGCTGTCTCTATCTCTGTTGAATAAACGAAGAAATCTTTAAAAAAAAAAAAAAAGAACTGGATTGTACCTGGGATTTAAATATTTAACATTTTCATAGAAAATGAGCTTAATATAATGCATGATTTGTGCAAAATATAAATTTGCTTTTAAGAAGATTACATGAACTTGTTTCAAATACTGCAGACTCTGTTATAAATTTTTTTCTGTATGACTTCTCAAAGCTTTGAGCTGTCTTAATCCAAAAGTGTTTTAATTTCTTCATTCAGCTAGCATTTGTTTATTCATTTACTCAATAGATGTTCATTGATACTATGAATGAGGCCTAGGCACTGTTGTAGATATTGAGGATACAGTGTGGAACAAATATAGACAAGGTCTCTCATCTTACGGGCTGTAGGTTCTAGTGGGATAAACAGACAATAAACACACAAATACACAAGTAAGATAATTGCAGGTAATAACAGAAGAAAATTAATTGTGTAAGATGAGGGAGAATGAGGTGGGCAGCATACAAGAGCATAGCTCCCTAATACATACTGATGACCAGTGCCAGACCCTTTGAACTACATGAATCCAAAATGGTGCCTAAGGTGGGCTTTGGAGAAGGGCAGACCCAACCTAGGTCTGCCTGGTTAAATCCTAGGTCTGCCTGGAGGCAGATTTATCATGAGTTAATGTTGCTTCAGCCTCAGAGCCTCTCCCTTACATAGCCCTTGTGAGGGAAGAGAGTTGCAGAGTGTTCTGGATGGTGAGGGAAAGCCAGTAGCACCCAGGACACATTTTCTATGTAATATTCCAGGGGAATTGTCTAAGTCTCTCTCAGAAGAAAGGGACTTTCATATCTAAGAGTCAAGTAATCAGTGGTGGTTTTTATTTTATTCGGAATATTCACTTTCATACATACTTTTGTATTTGTACATTTGAATTCTATTTTTTTGAGAGCCTTCCTAATCCAACTTGGATTAGTTTTAAGCCCTGCAAAACTTGGGTTTGTTCCTATCTTGGCCATTGTCTATCTGTATGACTCTGGGTAGGCTATTGAAATTCACTGTGCTTTAGTTTCCTTGTTTATAAAATGGGAATCATTAGGTTGTATGAAGATTAAATGAAATTAAATAATATTTTAAATGTTGTGTGCAACATCTGGCATAGAGTAAGTGGTTACATAATAAGTGGTTATTAAGCTATTAAGTTGTAACAATAAGCTATTATTATAAATTATAATTATAAACCCTCAAAGGATTTATAATTCTGGTGGACAAATAAAATCAGCAGACATAGGTCCATAGGATACTTGTATACAGAACAGTATAGAGGCTGAAGATGTGGGCTCTGGAGTCAGATAAACCTACTTAAGTCCTAGATCTATGACTTATTTGCTGTGTGGCCTTAAGCCAGTCACTTAAATTCTCTGAGCCTCAGGTTCCTTATTGATAAAATGGGGATAATATTGGTACATGGAAAATCTTTAATAACATTAAGGTATTTATTTATTTATTCATTCATTCATTTATTTTATTTAACATTAAGGTATTTAAATTAGAGAAATTCTCTCACTTAAGCACAGGAGGCCTTCATGAGAATGTCTATTGCTTCTCTGTTTGCAATGGAGAAAAATTGGAAACAACCCAATTTTTAAAACAAGTTTTATTACTTATACAATGGAATATACAGGAATTAAAATGAATGAACTAGATCTATGGTTTTAATAATAACCTAAAAGCATAATATTGACTAAGAAAAGACAAATTATACGTTATGTGCACTGATGACACTCATGTTAAATTTAAAAACTCACATAAAATATTACCATATATTGTTTATGAATATATATGTTTTGATTATCTATTGCTTCATAACAGACCACCCTAAAACTTATGGCTTACATTAACAAAAATTATGTTTGGCCTAAAATTCTGCAATCTGGGCTCAAGTCAGCTGGGAGTTCTGCTGGTTTTCCTAGTCACTTGGTGGCTGGCAAGTCATCTGGAGCTGACGTCAGTGGCACCTGGGACAGCTGGATTTTTCCTTTCTCCATGTAGTTTTGGGACTTCTCACTCCCATTTGGCCTTTACATGTGGACTCTACATATGGTCTTTCACACAGACTGTGTTTCTTACATAGCAGGTCAGGGCTCCCAAGAGTGCAAAAGTAGAAGCAGCCAAGAATTCTTAAAGCCTAGGCATGGAACTGGCCCAGTGTCAATCCCATCACTCACAGACCAGCTCAGGCTATAGGGAGAGTGTCTACTGAATGGCGTGAATTACAGGAGGTGTGGCTCACTGGAGGCAGCTAATGTAACAGAGCACTACAGTGTGTGAGTGTGTGCGAGTGAATGTGTAATGAACATAACGTAGTCAGGATTCACAAAAATTTATAATATTAGTTGCCAGTGGCCCAGAAGGGAGAGTCATGGGACTGGAAAGAAAAAGTTTCCAGTTGTATTTCTCTAAAACTCAATCTGAAATAAACATGACAGGTATTATAACATTACCCTTCATACTTTTTTTTAAACTAAAAATTTCAATAAACTGTAGTCATTATTAATATATAGGGAGGTTTAGCAAATTCAGTAAAGTTGCAGGATAAAATATCAATGTACAGAAGTCTGTTGCATTTCTATACACCAATAATGAAGCAGCAGAAAGAGAAATTAAGAAAACAATCCCATTTACAATTGCACCCAAAATAATAAGATACGTAGGAATAAGTCTAACCAAAGAGGTGAAAGACCTGTACTCTGAAAATTATAAAACACTGATGAAAGAAATTGAAGATAACACAAAGAAATGGAAAGACAGCCCATGCTCATGGATTAGGAAAACAAATATTGTTAAAATGCCTGTACTATCAAGGCAATCTACACATTTAGTGCAATCCCTATCAAAATACTGACAGCATTTTCCACTAGTTTTTAAAAGTAGAACAAACAACCCTAAAATTTGTATGGAACCACAGAAGATCCCAAATAGCCAAAGCAATCTTGAAAAAGAAAAGCAAAGCTAGAGGCATCACGATTCCAGACCTCAAGTTATATTACAAAGCTGCAGTAATCAAAACAGTATGGTACTGGCACAAAAACAGACACATAGATCAGAGCAACAGAATAAAATATCCTGAAATAAACCCACAAATATATGGTCAATTAGTCTTCAACAAAGCAGGAAGGAACATCCAATGGGAAAAAGATAGTCTCTTTAACAAATGGTGTTGGGAAAACTGGACAGCAACATGCAGAAGATGAAACTGGACCATTTTCTTACACCATACACAAAAAAATTAAAAATGGATTAAAGACATAAATGTGGGACCTGAAAGCACAAAAATCCTAGAAGAGAACACAGGCAGTAATTTCTCTGACATTGGCCATAGAAACTTTTTCTAGATAGGTCCCCTGAGGCAAGGGAAACAAAAACAAAAACTATTGGGACTACATCAAAATAAAAAGCTTCTGCACAGCAAAGGAAACAATAAGACTAAAAGGCAACCTATGGAATGGGATAAGATATTTCCAAATGACATATCCACTAAAGGGTTAGTATCCAAAATATATAAAGAACTGATACAACTCAACACCCAAAAAACAAATGGTCCAATGAAAAAATGGGCAGAAGACATGAACAGACATTTCCCCAAAGGAGATATACAAATGGCCAATAGACACATGAAAAGATGCTCATCACTTATTATTAGAGAAATGCAAATAAAAACTACAATGAGGTATCGCCTCACACCTGTCAGAATGGCTAGAAACACAGTGCAAGAAACAAATGGTGTTGGTGAGGATGTGGAAAAAAAGGAATCCTCATGTACTGTTGGTGGGGATGCAAACTAATGCTGCCACTGTGGAAAACAGTATGGAGTTTCCTCAAAAAGTGAAAAATAGAACTACCTTATAAATCCAGCAATCACACTACCAAAGAATACAAGAACACTAATTCAAAGAAATACATGCACCCTATGTTTATAGCAGCATTATTTACAATAGCCAAGATGTGGAAGCAGCCCAAGTGTCCACTGATGAGTGGATAAAGCAAAAAGAATGAAATTTTGCCATTTGCAATGACATGGATGGAGCTAGAGATAATGCTAAGTGAAATAAGCCAAAGAAAGACAAATATATGTTTCACTCATGTGGAATTTCATAAATTTTAAAAATACAAGCAAAGGGGAAAAATAAGAGACAGAGAGACAAAGCAAGAAACAGACTCTTAACTATAGACAAAAAACTGATGATTACTAGAGGGGAGGTGTGTGAGGGGATGGGTGAAATAGGTGATGGGGATTTACAGAAGGCACTTGCGATGAGCACAGGGTGATGTATGAAGTGTTGAATCATCATATTGTACACCTGAAAGTAATATAACAGTGTATGTTATGTTAACTAACTGGAATTAAAATAAAAACTTAAAATAGATAAATGGGGAGGTTTAGGTTAATAACCCAATAATCTGGCATGCTTTGTTTCTAGGAAAATGTCTTTCCTTCATACCAAGGCTCTTTGCATGGGAGCAGAGCTCTTCTGATTATCACAGAAACAGGCAACCTCAAGGTCAAAGTTTTAAATGTGCTGGTTGAATGTAGCTTCATAAACAGTATGATATTGAATGTTGAGGTTTATAGTGTGATGAAAGCAAATGTGCTTATAATTATTCAGTTCATCCAAGATTTCCCTGTATCATTGGAGAACAGCACAGAGTGGCATAAATGACAGGCTGTGCATGAGGCTCTTAGAAACATGCAGATCAATGTGGGCTGCAAACATCAGTGAAAGTGTCAGGAGGATGTGTGATGTGAGTTAGACCTTGGCGATTGGGTAGGTTTGGACAAGTGGATCAGTTAGCTCAGGATTCAAGGTGTCAGAGGAAAGGTGAAACGTTCTAGAAGAGTGAGAATTCAAGTGTAAGAGTTTGGGTAGGGGGACATATGGAGGTCCTTAAGAAGAACCTCAATGAAGTGTTGAAGAGTCAAGCGCATTTGAACAATAACATAAGATTTGAAATTTCATTTAAATGAAAAACCTTATTTGTATTGAAAAATGATGTTATATTTTGTCTCTGTTACTAGTTAATTTTATATTCCAGCTGGCTAAGCCTTTGGCCCTGAAGTGACAAAATAGAGAAAGCAATTATTCCATGTTGGCACTGAATCCTTGGGTCACAAGTCTGAGAAGTGACTTAGTCAGTCATGACTTGCCCAAACAATTAAGATGGGGGCTGACTCATTAGTGTCCTGTTTTATTAATAAATGGTTATTCAACAAACAGAAAGGGAATACTTCCCAGATGATGAGTATGCCTAGAAACCAACTTAATAGGCCTTCGGTAGCCCTGAATGTTGGGGCAAGAACTGCCCACGGAAGTGGGGGTGACTTCAACACTCTAGGCAGTATCTGTAGACAGTAGATCCTGCACTGAAATTTGTGCCTGTATGCCTAGACAGGAGAATGAGAAGTTTCAATAATGAAATGGAGGAAGTTTTAAAAATATTTAAATATTGAACAAAAAAACCATTCCTTTAAGAAGAGAGTTTCATGTAACTGCTCTGTTTAGGCAATTTGAATTAATGGCCTCCTGCCCAGCATAAGCCTGGGGCAGTGTTGGGGCAGCCATGATTTAACACCGCTTTAATGGACATCAGAGAGTAACAGGTAGATCATTACAGACAACTTCAGGAGCCAAGAGCCAAGGACCATGGGCAGGTTAGAGTCCAGGAGAGGCCAACAGGCAGAGTGTGGCAAATCAGACATCTAGCCAGGACCAGTTGAACTTTGTGTTACTGCGGGAGAAAACTGGTCTCTGGTGACTCACTTCGGACCAAGTATTTGTGTATTGTTCTACCCTGGCTGACAAAACTTGGTTTCTGTTTGTGTATTGTTCTTCAATGGCTAACACTTGGGTGATAGTTGTAGAAATGCTAGCAGGATGCATGAAGTGCTTAAGTTATTCTCTTGAGATAAAATTTATTAATCCCCTGGTCCCTTCCCTTCCTCTCTGTTCTGGTCCCTTCCCTTCTCTCCCCTTCCCTCCCCTCCTGTCTTCCCCTGTCTTCCCCTGTCTTCCCCTCCTCTCCCTTCCCTTTCTTTCTCTTCCCCCACCATAAGTGTAATAAAGATAGTGGAACTTTTAACTAATTACACATCCAAAGTAATGAAGTTAAAATGTCATGATAAGTTTTGGATATAAGATTAATGGCAAATTGTGACATTAAATACACAATTTAAGTCAATGATCTCTGAAGATTTTTGATTATGTAAGTTATAAATCCATCACAATTTTTGAGTATGCACCCCCACTATATGGAATTTATTTATTTATGCACTATATACATTTACTACTGTACTAATTGAATTGAAGTTCTTATATATTTTTTCCATACTCCAATGGATCAACTTGTATATTTTAGGGATACATGAATCCCCTCCCCCACCAATCCCACGAGCTTCACATAATGGTTTAAATAGTTAACTAGTTTAATGAAAGAGGTTTAAAAATTTTTTTTCTTAATCTTGATCATGGGAGAAGAACTGATCTATAATTTTCAGCATTTAATGTTATCAATATTGTGCTTTCTGAGCCTACCCCTGATCTCATAAAACCAATAAATAAAATCTCAAGAAACAGTGAGGTGGAATAGGAGGTTCCTTCTGTTGGCAGGTGGTGTAAGGCAAGAAGTCAGGGACAGAGGAAAAATTCTTTTTAAATTTAATTTTAATTTTATTGTGTATCTACCTTGTGTCAGGCATCGGGGACACCAAGCTATAGAGGAAATGGTCTTTCTCTTTAAGTTGCTTATAAAAGTCTTAGTAACTTAGAGAACTTCATCTTTTTTGGAAGAAAGAGCCAGATAACCCCAACCATGTAAGCGTTAGCTAAATCCACATGAAAGGGAACAATGAGTAGAAACAGAAAAGTTATTACCACAGATTAAGGAATATTAGTTGACTATTCTGTGCCAGCTCTTTTATATATGTTATCTCCTTTCATACTCTCAGGAATTCTGTAAGGTGGACATTGCTATCACCATTTTACAGAGGAGAAAATGCAAGCTCATATACATGAAGGAGTTTGCATAAGGTCAACAGCCGATAAGTGGAATAGCTAGGATTCCAATCCGATATAGTTACCATTTATGGAGTGTTTCAGGCAGTGATGAGTGCTTTATTTATATTATCTTATTAAGTTGCCAGAAAAACCCTATGAATTGCTATTATTTTGCCCAGTTTACAACTAAGGAACTGGGATCTGGAGAGCTGCTCATGGTGCACAACAACCAAGTGGTACGATGGTCATTTGACCCCTTTCTTTGATTTTGCTTCTTTTGATGATGGAACAAGGTGTCAGGGCAAGGCTGAGACCGACCAAGAAGCCGACGAGCAGCCTGTGGTGTGAAGGGAGTGCTCTAAATGGGAATTGCTTGCTTAGAGGCTCATCTATAGCAAAAGCAATATAGCATGTATGTAAATACTTGGACATGCCTTAGCTAAATGTCCAGTAAATTCACTTTTAATTTTACCCATAGGTCTTCCCAGGAAACTTCTAGGTATAAAGGCCCAATTTAAGAACGATGGCAGGACATTGTGTCTGACATAAATTTACTGACTGTACTGACCAACTCCACCATGGTGCCCAGATCACTGGTGCCCTGGCTGACAGAAACCCCCTACTGGATTTGTTCTGCCTCCTTGGAAGGATAATGTTAATCATATTTATTTCTAGCCTGTTCTTAAAACTTGTCATCCACATTCATTCTCATTATCCTTCCTGCGGTCTTCTGAGTCATCTCACCTGAAGGTCTTAGAGCTGTGCTTCGTTTGAGGCACTGTGGGCACCTACGTAGGCAAATAGTGTTTTTATTCTTTCCTGATCTCATAAAAGTAGAATTGTGACTCAGTTACATTCTCCAGAGAGCCAAACTTTTATTCAGGCAAAAGTTCATCACACAAACAGTGAGGGGTTGCTAAGCAATGTAATATACACTTCATTGTAGCGGCAATTGTGTTGTTTGCTCTCAGTGCCATGGTATATGGGGGATTCCAAGCTAACATCCTGAGGACACAGGTATAATGAGGTCCGGAAGGTTCAGACGTGGTATCATTTGGTTTGAGCCCCATATTTTCCTTCGTCCTTTCCAAATCCCTTTGTAATCAGGAAATAGAAGTAAGAATTGGAGAGGGTGCTGATGAGTTGTTTAGTGCTTAGGATGTGTGTTAGCTGAGATATCAACATATCTGAGCTGTGTGTGTGGTGTGGGGGAGAGGAAAAATTTAACTCTACCAACACACATGACTAACTTCTTAGGTTCCTTAGGTTTCAGCTTAAATATCACTTTTTCCCGAAGGCCTCCCAAGAGTGAATTAGGTGTCTCCTGGTATGAATATTTGTTGTTAATATTATTGTTATATATTATTACATTATATGTTATTAAGTTATAATAACATATACACATATAATAACATATACGCATAACACATAATGTTATTGTTAATAACAACCAGGAATGGCTGTTAATATCCAAAACCCGTACGGAATTTGGGGAAGAGTTCCCCAAATGTGTAGTATTTGTAGGATCCCTTTCTCTTCTTATGGAGGAAGCTGAATGGGGGCAGATTTCTCTCCCACCCCCTGGCAGTCCAAGTCTAATCCAATCAGATCCTGTATTCTGGAATTTTGGATTGTGAGTGACTGACTCAGAGACAAAAGAGATGGCTAGAAATCATTTCCTATTTCCAGGGGCAGGGGTAGTTGTCTCTTGGAAGGATTGTTCCTCCCACGTGGTGTTTGAAGCCTTTTAATGTGCTCCCCATTTAATGAGCTTCTTCCTCCAGCTTTTCTAAACCTTGTAAGTCCCCTGTAAAAGCCCCCAAAGCCTTTCAAGGAATCTTTTTCTTTTCCTAAATCAGCCAGAATTAGCTCCCAAACTTGACCCAGAAACCCTGGATGAGCCACTCTCTCATGAGCACCCAGGGTATCTGTATTAGTTTGTTATGGCTCTCCTGACAAATTATCATGAATTTTGTGATTAAAACAACAGAAATTTATTGTCTCATAGTTCTAGAGGCCGAAAGTCCAAAGTCAGTATCACTGAGCCAAAATCAAAGTGTTGGCAGGGCCATGCTGCCTCAGAAAGGGAGACTCCCTTCCTTGCCTCTTCCCCTGCCAGCTTCTGCTGGCTGCCATCATCCCGTGGCTTATGGCTTGTGGCTGCATCACTCCAGTCTCTGTCCCTGTGGCCACATTGTCTTCTCCTCTTCTCTGTGTGTTAAATCTCCTTCTTCCTGCCTTTGTAAGGATATGTGTGATTGCATTTAGGGCCCACCCAGATAATCCATAATAATTTCCCCATCTCAAGATCCTTAAATTAATTATATCTGCAGAGACCCCTCCCCCTTTTTTTTGGTCATATAAATGAACATTCACAGGTTCCAGGGATTGGGTTGTGGGTATCTTTTGGTGGCCATTTTCAACCTACTGCACAGTATCCTCAGTTTACCTCTCTTTGGTTAGCTTGGTTCACTTGTCTATCTCCCTTACTAGACTGTGAACTCCTGGAGCTGAGAAACATTCATCCTGCCTATCATTTATTCCTGGTGCCAAGCTTCTGGTAGGCACACAAAGTACTTGTTGAATGAATCAATAAATTAAATCCAAGATAATAATCAGTATTGCATCCTTTTTTCAACACTAAGTTTGAAATTTTAGATTTTAGGGGCAGATTTTCTCTTGTAATAGGCATGTTGATATCAACACTGTCTCTTGGTTTAATTGAGTTAGTTTTGCTTTCAAACCTCTCAGGGCGCTCCTTCTTACAGGACTAAGCCAGCAGACCTGAAGCTCGTGCATCACAGCCAGCTCCCAGGGCAGACACTGCCACCTGAGCATGGCTCCTCTCTCCAAAGCCCAAACACTGCCTCAGAATCCTTGACCTAGCGTTCCAAGCAGATGTTCCCTATCAAATGAAGTTGGCCTGCAAGATAAAATTTTTCACATCATAACCAGAAGATAAAAAGCCAACCTCCTCAGTCTAGTCCCACTTGCGTGGCCGCTTCCTCATTATTTCCAACATTAACTCTCTTCTTCAGCTGGGATCATTCATTCTCCACTCTAAGTTCGTAATGTTCTTCTCTCTTTCCTAGCCAGGTAGTAGCCTCCCTTCAGGTTCCAGTGCAAGTCCCCACATCAAACAGATTTTTCTTTAACCTTCACACATATAGTCATTTCTCTTCATGATGCCAGATGCAATTTGTTTTCTCCCCACGTCGCTGGTTATAATCAGTACCTACTTGCCCTAGTAAGGTTCCTTTACTTACTCCACCATACTGACGTTTAATTTATTATCTCTCTCCAAATTCCAAGATGTTAAACACTTCATTTCTGTTCTGAATTGCTCAAAGGAGACTCTCATGACCTGCCAAAGGCTCTATCAGTTGCCAAGTGCTGCTGATGTGGCCCCCAGCTATATTACGTCAGTTAAAGCCAGGTTTCAGGTGTGTCTGTTTCTGACCAATCGGAATCTGAACTCTGTTTCTGGGCCAAGTTGGAAGGATCAAACTTCCAATACAAACAGTGTAGTCACTAATCAATACACTCTTTTTTTTTTTTAAAGATTTTATTTATTTATTTGACAGAGATAGAGACAGCCAGCGAGAGAGGGAACACAAGCAGGGGGAGTGGGAGAGGAAGAAGCAGGCTCCTAGCAGAGGAGCCTGATGTGGGGCTCGATCCCAGAACGCCGGGATCATGCCCTGAGCCGAAGGCAGACGCTTAACCGCTGTGCCACCCAGGCGCCCCTAATCAATACACTCTTTCCCTGCTTTCATCATGGAGAATACAGCAGATGTTTCCCCACAATTTTTTTAGCTGCATTATGTGCCACCAAACCCACTTAACCTTGGAGAAATGACAATGTGCAAATAAATTGCCAAGCTGTTGTCTTGCTTCAGAGTTATGGGTTTCAGTTGTCAGATATATAATATTAAACAAGTACAGATGGTAATGTACCATCTTTCTTACCAGAAGATAAACTTAAAGTAGGACCTTTCCCCTAAACCTGGTTTATCATGGTATGTGGTATTCACGGTATGTAGTTGAATTTTTTTTTCTTTTTATTACCCAAGGCTGCTGTGGTTTGGATGTAGTTATTTAAAAATTTTTGGAAATTGTTGTGATCTCTGGGATTGATTTTGATAGGTTTAATACTGTTGTTCATAATGATACATAGGTGATAGTAGAATCAGACTCTGCTAGAAATGGCTCTTAGGTGGATAATCCTCCTAAGGCAAGGGAAACAAAAGCAAAAATAAATTATTGGGACTTCATCAAAATAAAAGGCTTCTGCACAGCAAAGAAAATGACCAACAAAACTAAAAGACAGCCTACTGAATGGGAGAAGATATTTGCAAATGACATATTCAATACAAGGTTAGTATCCAAACTATATAAAGAACTTCTACAACTCCATACCAAAAAATCAAATAATCCAATTAAAAAAGCAGGGCAGAAGACATGAACAGACATTTCTGCAAAGGAGGTAAACATCCAGATGGCCCACAGACAAATTTAAAAATGCTCATCATCACTGATCATCAGGGAAATCCAAATCAAAACCACCATGAGATATCACCTCATACCTCTCAGAATGGCTAAAATCAAAAATACAAGAGGCAGTAAGTATTGGTGAGGATGTGGGGAAAAAGGAACCCTTGTGCACTGTTGGTGGGAATGCAAACTGGTGCAGCTACTGTGGAAGACAGTATGGAGTTTCCTCAAAAAATAAAAAAATAGAATTACATATGATCCAATAATTCCACTACTAGATATTTACCCAAAGACTATGAAAACAGTAATTCAAAAAGATGTATACACCCCTATGTTTATTGCAGCATTATTTACAATAGCCAAACTATTGAGGCAGCCCAAGTGTCCATTGATAGATGAATGGATAAAGAAGATGTGAGATAGATAGATAGATAGATAGATAGATAGATAGATAGATAGATAGATAAATAGATGTGGGGTATTACTCAGCCATAAAAAAGAATGAAATCTTGCCACTTGCAAGAACATGGATGGATCTACAGGGCATAATGCTAAGTGAAATAAGTTAGAGAAAGACAAATGTCATATGATTTCACTCATATATGGAATTTAAGAAACAAAACAAACAAACAAAAAAGAGACAAACCAAAAGAGAACAAACTGGTGGTTACCAGAGGTGAGGTGAGGTAGGTAGGGTGATGGGTAAAATAGGTGAAGATTAAGAGTACACTTATTGTGATGAGCACTGAGTAATGTATAGAATTGTTGAATCACTATATTGTACACCTGAAACTAATATAACACTGTATGTTAACTACACTGAAATTGAAAAATAAAAAAATTTTAAAAATGCTAAAAGAAAAAAAATGGCTCTTAGGGCTGGGAGTTTGGGCTGTTAGACCTCTCACTCATCCAATGTCATTGTATAAGTGTGTGTCTCTTCAAATCTTGGGAAGTAAAACTGGGGCCATGAGAGGCACACCATGTCCTTTTCATGGTGTGCAGGAGACACTGCAAGGGCCTTAAATCATCAAGCTGCTCTCTGGCTGCTTGGAGCAGCCTCACCCGATGTCCTCAGACGGTCGGACATGGTTAGCCTGCCCCAACTCTAAATTGTCTCTCCACTTCCTTCACCGTTCCAGCCGTGTCTCTACATCCTTGGCCCAAGAGCCACAGAGGCCATGAATGCATTCTTCTCCCATATCAATCATAAGTAAGGCAATACATGAAAAAAGTGTTTTGCACTTTGGCGGAGTTCAGAGAATTCTTCATATTCACTATTGCAAAGACTGTCAATATACTTTTGTATCAATTTCTAAAGTGTTGGATTTTTAAAAAAATTTGGCTCAAAATTCTTCTGTCATCTTATCTTGAATTCTCTTGTGATTTTGGCTTCTCTGACTCGAGAAGCATCACAGGGAAAATGGAAATATTGTCCACTGTCGTCCCCAGACCTCCAAAAGAACAGAGACTTAACTAACCCAGCTTTGGTAACCTTTCCTGTCTCCTCTTCTTTTGGAGGTAGTGTTGATGAGGAAAAAACTGGTCAAAATGAAGACACCAAGGGGGCCAAAGAAAGGCAGGAGTGAACCTTGGGCTGGATTGCCACCTTGCATAACAGCAGGACAGGACTCTAAATGCCTTGCCTGCTATGACGGGATCCCGCTTAAAGAACATAATGACTTCTAAACAGTTCATTGTTTAGCGATTGTCTAGATCTCTAACATAACTGATAATGTCTCTCATGTTTTAAAGTAAAAATTGCAAGGAGAAGTCTCTACTGTGTAGATATTTGAGGTTTGCAAAGAAAGAGAGCATTCTATGCCAATATCTTTTGGGGGATGGGGCAGCCTTTAGCTTCTGCAACCAACAGTGCCCAAAGCAACTTCCAAAACCCAATTTCTGCTTGTCCTCCAGGCCAGAAGCAGAGCAATTAGAAACAAGGCCCCTGCTGTATCATTCGCTTTGCAGCATCAGAATATGGAACTGTAGCTCACGTTCAGGTTGTTTTCCAGTGCGCAATGCCAGCCATCTGATATTTGTGCTAAGTGGAATTACTGAGAGAAACGTCAGTGGGGCAGCTTACCAGCATGACAGATTGTGGGAAGGACTCTCCGTGCAGCAAATGGACATTTGGATTCCCTAACGTACATCCAGAAAAGGAGATGAGAACCTCCATTCCTCAGAAGCTTGGTATTTCACCCTTGGTTGCAACCTCAGGCATCCGTCTGGTCAAGGCTCTGAAGCGGCCAGGCAACATTGGTTAGTGTTGTTGATACCCAATAATGAATTACCTTAATTTGAGAAGAGTCTTGCCCTCCCCCCCCACCATTACCTGGTTTCTGAAAGTCAAGAGTGTTCTCAGAGAAAGGACTTTTCTTAGCAAACGTTGGATTCATAAAGGATGCAGTCATGACAAGAGAAAAGACCTTGCAAGGGCACGACTCTCCTTGTTTGCAGGGACAGCAGTTGCTTCTCAAACTTTAATATGCTCATCAATTTCAAGCCACAAATCATACTTCTGCAGTGGGGCCTCTGACTCAGAATTTCCAACCAGCTCCTAGGGGCTGGCCAGTGGTACGGGCCCTATGGAACCCCCTGGGATGAGCAAAGCCTTGTGTCAGTGATTCTTATGTGGAGGTAGGGAAGGTAGGTAGAACAACCACCTGGAGGAAATTCTTTCAGAATACACATTCCCCCTATCCCCGCACAAGGACTATCGAAGTGGGGGTGATGAGGGCCATGTGTGCTTTTAAAATGCATTGTTGAGACATAAGTTACATGCCATAAAATCCGCCCATTTTAAGTGTACAGTTAAATGGTTATTAGTATTAGTTGTGCAGCCTTTGCCACGATCTTAGTTTAAGTTTTCCATCACCCCAAAAAGAAACCTCATTCTTGTTCTGTCATTCCCCACATTCACTCCCCAGCTCTAGGCAACTACTAATCGACTCCCTATTTGTGTAGATTTGCCTTTTCTGGACCTATCATATGGACAGAATCACCCAATATGTGGTCTTTCGTGTCTGGCTCCTTTCACTTAGCCTCATGTATTTGTGGTTCATCCATGTGGTAGCATGCGTCAGTGCTCTGTTCCTTTTCGTGGACACATGTGTTTGCAAAAAACTCAGGGTGGTTCCATGGCTTCCTGGTTGAGGACCACCCTCTATAAACTATATCAGTTTAGAGATCATCATCTTTTTATTTTCAAAATGAGGAAGCAGAGAGGCCAAACAATTCCTTTATGCAATTGGTAATTGAAACCAGTGTCTTTTGACTTCAAACCCAAGGTCCTTTCCTAGCTGCAATGTCTGTGAACCCAGCAGATAACAGATCTGAGGTCACCTCAGGCATAAAGTACCCTTCCAAAGTGCGCTCACCAGAATGCAGACCGGATGTCTTTGCAACAGTCTTAGCAAAGGGTAGCATTCAAAGAAACATTTCCAACTTCAAGATAATCTTGTAAAGCCTTTTGAGTCCTCATTGAGATCCCTGGAAGAGACACATTACGCTTTATGATACACAGCAGAATAATCCTTCTTGAGGGTCACATCTCCATATTGCACTGAGTAGAGCAGCTGTCCCCTCTTGGGGTATCCCTATTTCTTTGCGAGCGTGCTCTCTCTCTCTCTCTCTCTCTCTCTCTCGGGCTTTTCCGTCTAACTCCACCTTACGTTGGCTGGGTTTTCTTCTGCTTCCTCCTCCAGGAAGGAGTTATTTTCTTTTGTACTTAGTGTTTGCCCTTTAGTGCAATCAACTTAGTCATTCTGGGCCATTCTCTCCCTTCTCTTTTTATACCATTATCCATTTCTCGGAGTGGCGTTCTAAGGACTGGTGAGGTTGGAGAAGGCTATGACCAATTTGGGATATTTTCTTTCCTTCTTTCTTTCTTTCTTTCTTTCTTTCTTTCTTTCTTTCTTTCTTTCTTTCTTGATTTTTTTATTTATTTATTTATTTATTTTTTGAGAGAGAGAGAGAGAGAGAGAGAGCGTGTGTGAGTTGGGGGAGGGGCAGAGTGAGAGAATCTCAAGCAGACTCTCCACTGAGTGTGGAGCCCGACATGGGGCTCAATCCCATGACCAGGAGATCATGACCTGAGTGGAAATGAAGAGTCAGTCGCTTAACTGACTGAGGCACACAGGCGCCCCAGTTTGGAACATTTTCTGTGCTGTTCTACTAGTTTTGGAGGTGGGTTGTGTTCTGGGCTACCACAGTCTGTCTTTGGAAGAGGCATTCAAGGGGCCAGGCATCAGTGCTGCCTGGCTGATGTCCAGTCAAAAGAGGGATAAGAAGCCATCCTTTTTTTTTGCCCTGCTGCCGTCCCAGGGCCCTTAGCACCAGTTTCAGGCCTAAGTCAACCTTCTTGGTAAAGACCTAATGAAAAACAGCTACCTAAAGAACTTCAATCCTTTTATCACTTAATAGTCTTCCTTCCCCCCAGTCTAATAGTCTCTTATTCTGGACATGGCTGAATTGGGCACAGTGTCTCTAGCAATTCGGGCTCTTGCATGTTGGGCATGGAGCAGAGAAACTTGGCAACTCAACAACTTACTAAAATTGTTGAGTCTTTGATCTCAACTTCACCCATGACCTGGGTGCTCCTCCCTGCCTTGAGCTTCCTTTCCTCATTGAAAAACGAAGACCTGCCTACTTGGAACCTCAGGATCTCGGAAGGGTAGAACTGGAAGGGTCTTTCGAGTGTTTCTTCTTCAACACGCCCAATTTTTAGGTGAGGAAACTGAGACCCTCATGAGTGAAGTGTCTTGTAATTGTTGTCAGCATTTTATGTAGCTCTTTGTGCGTATCTAGCTGTGTGAGAAACAGAAGGGACGAAGCAAAAGAGAATAGTTTCTATAGAAAGTACAGAGCAGAAAAATATATCGCAAACTGGGAAAACAATAGCATTTGAGTTGGAAATAAATTCCCAAACTGTCTCAGTTATCCTCGTCATCTGGGCCAAAGGAGTAATGAGAATATTAACGTGCAATGCTGGCATTAGGTAGGGAATGTGTTAGAGTTTTAAGAGGAAAAAGATTCTGGAAAGCTTCTGGAAACCACGTATCCAACGCTATTCTGGCACATAGCAGGTGCTCAATAAACATTTGTTGATTGATTCAAAGAACACTTCTCACAAGGAGGCATGCTCCACCACACAAAGGTGACCTTGCTAAGTACGTGCTGCTTTTTAAAATGATTTAATTTAATTTAATTATTAATTATTTTTTTCTTCTTCCCCCCACCCCTGGTAAGTATGTGCTTATTTAACAGGCTGCAATTTCTGCATTTGTTTTGCAGGTCTCTATGGGTACCAGCCCCGGGTCATGAATATCACCCTTTGTTCTCCTGTTCCTTGTACTGGTCTTTGAAGCTCCCCATTAGTGAAGAAACTGTGTCTCTTCACCTGCAGCAAATCCAGTTGAATTCAATTTCACAAGCAAGACATTCTGAGTGCTCTCTCCTTATTAGTCTTTCCTGGACAATAGAACTCAAAGGGAATATAAAGGAGAGACAGGGAACATTATGTCTTGCAGGTCTGATGTCTGATTTTTGTTTAATCATAGCTACTAGCAGTAACAGTGCGTAAAGCTTGCAGAGCAATATCATATACATTTTCTCATTTGGTTACTTCAATAACCCTGTCAAGCCTGGGACTCCTGAGAACAAACATCAGGCTGCCCATCCCGGGTCAGTGCCTGGTTTCCTGTCTGCTCTGAGTTTTCCATGGCACCCTACACCATTTATCCCAGCATCTCTGACAGGGCCTTTCCAGGGTGCTTTTGAGGCAGTGCACTCTTGGGCAGAGCTCCTCCTGGGGCTTGGGGCTCTGCAACCCTTGCTTCCCTCGGGAGATGTTCTGTGCTCAGAGACCATGACTCATAAGCTACAGGAAGTTCTTGGCATGCTGTCTGCACACTGAAAGAAAATTAATGGCTCAGAAGTTGTGTTTGGTGAAGAAGAAGAATACAAGCAATGACTGCAAAGTTCCTGCCTGGAAACACCTGCTGCTACGTGGAGAGGTCTCCATGGCATCAAGGGCCAAGCAGTTTGTGCGAGGGTCTCAGGGACTCCCCCATTTCCTTGAACTTGCATCTTTGGATCTGTGTCAGGTTCTCTGGACCTTAACACATCTATTGGGATTCTTGACTCAAACCGCCCTCCTCAAAATGCTATTGCGGATTTGTTTTCTCCCTTCCTCATTAAACTATCCTCATTCCTCTGTGAGCCTTGTCTCAGCTAGCACTGAGAAGGGAAGTAGCTGGTGATCCCAAGACCCGTGTAGCCTTATGAAGGCCATTCTATAAGTAGGTGATTATCATTCGTGCATTCATGGATTCAGTCACTTTCTTCAAACCGTGAGTATTTATTAAGATCCCACCATGTGCTACATCCCTGGGGTACAATGGCAAGCAAATAACACCTGTTCTTCACACTAATGGTGCTCATAAGAGGGGACCCTTTCTAGGGCAGGACAGACAGTTAAATAAGCAATAGCAAGACAGCATGAAAGGTGAAGGACAGTGGGCCTCAGAGCATATGGCAGGAGCCTCTGGTTGCTTACAGGTGGAATCAGGGCTCCTTAATTCAGAAGGGAACTCTGATGGTGGAATCTCAGGCAATGCAACAGACTACCATGGGAGAGATTAGTACTGTGAGCTCTGGGTCCCAGTCCCAGCCTTGGTCCTAACGAATCAAGTGACTTTCATAAGTCTGTTTACTTCTTGGCCTTGTTTTCCTTCTCAGTACGATCAGGGCATTGGTCTTGATGGTATCTAAGGTCCCTTTGAATGCTGAAACATTTGGTTAGGGCTGACTCCATCTGACGTTTCTTTAGGACACTGATTCTTTTATAATTTAATATTTTAATCGAGGAGTAATTGACAAATGTAATCGTATATATTTAAAGTGTACAGTGTAATGATTTGATATATATATAGACACTGTGGAATGATTACCCGGTCAAGTTAATTAACACGTCCATCACGTTGCATAGTTAACCACTCCCCCCCTTTTTTGTGGTGAGAATGCTTAAGATTTACTCTCAGCAATTATGATGCACACAATATTGTATTATGAGTTATAGTCACCATGCATTCATTAGATCCTCAGAACTTACTCTTCTTATAACTGGAAGTTTGTACCCTTTGACCTATATCATACCATTTCCTCCTCTCTCCTGGCAACTGCCATTCTATTCTCTGTTTCAATGAAATTGGCTTGTTTGTTTTTTTTAGGATTCCACATGTAAGTAATATCATACATTATTTATTTCTCTGTCTGGCTTATTTCACTTAACATAAGGTCCTCCATGTTGATCCATGTTGTAGCAAATGACAGGAGTTCCTTCTTTTATATGGCTGAATAATATTCCTCTGTGTGTGTGTATCACATTTCCTTTTTCTATTCATCCATCGAAGGACATTTAGGTTGTCTCTATATCTTGGCTATTGTGAAAAATGCTGCAATGAACACAGATACGAGGAGGCTGATTCTTAATCTTTTTGGATAACCAGATCCCTTTGAAAAATGTTCACTTTCTCCCAAGAAAAATGTCCTTAAGCCACCCAATATTTTGCATACAATTTCAAGGGACTCCCATAGCATTTGGCAACACCTGGTAAATTTCCAATGGTTTGACACAAAGGCCGTGGAGGTCAATGAATTTGTGTCTGTGGAACACTGACACCTCCCTTACAGCCAAGAGAGGGCACTGGAGTATTTACTTACTCTCAGAAAGTAACCCCCTGGGAAATGTTTAACAGACTTCTTTCTACTTTTGTGTTTAGGGGGCTTGCCTTCCAAGGCTCTTGTAATTGTAATTCTCTGAGGAGTTGAGTGGCAGCGTAGAGGAACTGTGGAAGTGTGAGCTCTAGGGTTACATCACGGGGGTGCAAAGCCTGCCTCTGCCACACAGTGACTGAATGATCCTGGGCAAATTACTTAACCTCTCTGTGCTTCAGTATCCCCATTTGTAAACCATTGAGGGTAATAGCGCCATTGACTGATCTTATGGGGTTGTTAGGAGAAGTAAGTAAGATGAAACCCATGGTCTGGCAAATAGTAAGAGCTCAATATATAAGAGCTCAATAAAAGCAACCGTGTGTTGCTTTTCTGTCTCCTAGACCGGGGAAAGATTCCCGAACTTGGAGACATAGAGAATGAATCTAAAATTGCTACCTCCATACCGACTCTATCAGCTGCAAGTATTGAAAGACCCAACAAAAAACTGCTTATGTGGTAAGGCCATTTAGTATCTCACACAACAAGATGTCTGGAGTTGGTGATTCCAGGGCTCGTTCATTGAGAGCTTGATGGGCTAACCATGAGCTGGTCTTTTTCATCCATCTTCTCAGGGGTCCTTGGCCACTGGCTCATTCATGAGCTTGTCTCTTTTGGATTGGAAGATGGCTACTGCTGCCTTAGGCATCAGGTATGGAGGGTCACCTGCATGAAAAAGAAGGCATTTCTTCCCACGAACCTCTTTTTTTGGGGGGAGGAAACACTCTCCCCTAAAGCTCCTTGACCTCCCACTTCCCCCAACAGCCTTCTCCTCAGGACCCCTTGGCCAGGATTGGGTCACAGGCCAGTGCTTTCTCTCTAAGGGAGACTGTGCTGGTATCTGGAAACTTCAGCTGTAGCTCTGAAATAGGAGCATAGCTGTGTGGTGGGCCTTCTGTGCTATCTGCCTTACCAACACTGGGGTGGCCTTAGCCCAGACTTCTCACATCAGTGCACCAACCCCATCCCTCCATGTCTCTTTCAAGACAAGCCCATATTTGTTTTCGGAGTAAAATGTATTACATTAATACCATCCAGTGAAATTGATGCTTTGGGAAGATATCTGGTGTAGTCTATAGCTTCCATGACAGTAGGTCCATGTGGACCCCAGTTTGAAAAATCCAGAGAAAATATATTTTCACAGCATTCACTGAAAAGCTTTTTGAAAAATGGAGGGATTCCAACAGAAAACTGGGAACCCCCAGATTCTAGTTCCAACTCCTTGGGTGGAGGTGGTGGTAGAAGGTGTGGAATGGCAGCAGGGGCAGGACTTTATTGGGATGGAGAGGGCGATGGGCATGGTCAGTCCTTGGCTGGGATGTGATTTCCAGTGAACCAGCATCCCCTGTGTCTGCTCCCTGCCCCAGGTGATGAGCAGAGATAATTCCTTTCACATAATCTTTGGGGAAGCTTACTTGGTAGCCATTTGGTAATGGAGTCAGCTGAAGGAAATTTAAAATTTAAAAATCACTCTCTTCTCTTGAGCCCTTACCACGTCTCAAGCTCTGTACTGAGCATTCACCATCCACTTGATCTTCACAACGGCCTTGTGAGATAATATTAACATTCCTTCCCTATTTCATGTGAGGAGGAAATTTGAAGCTCACTGAGGTAAGCACCCTGACCCAGGTCACTCAGCTTGTAAGTGGTAGAGCTAGAACTGGACTCGAGAGCTTTTTGATCCACGATCAGGAGCCTCCAGCAGCTGTGTGAAGTGAGCCCCATGCCCTTCTCTCTCAGAGCCTCCCACCTCTTCCTCAGCTATCCAGAGTGGATCTGTGGCTTCCATGTTGGGAATGGTCACCATGTGGTCTGTCCTGATTTGCTTGTATTTTGCTTGCGTGCACCCTCTACCCGCCCCCCCCTCAACTCACACTAGGACAGCTTGCGGTATGACTCTGGTTTAAGGAAGTAAAGAGGCCTTGTATACGATTTGGGAGCAGAGGGAGAGGTGTCATGCCCCCCCTCCTGGTTGGCACTTCTGCTGCACCCACCAGAGCTGCCGGGGGAGGGGGGGAGAGGAGGGTGAATTCCCCAACTCTGCGGCACTTGTGTGAAACCACAGGCCAGGGCTGTCCCTAGCAATACGTTTTGCAGCATAAATTACTATTAGTTTTCAGTACTTTGACTTTTAAAAGAAAGGTTGTTTTCCAGGTAGGTGACAGGTGAAGATTTATCAGAATTTTGCAGGGAGGCATCCCTTCTCAGAAATGCCCCTGGCTAGGTGTGGCAATCGCTTTCAGGGGACAGGATGAGAGCCTGTGATATGGAGCCCCAGATCCTGCTGGAGCCTGAGTGCGGCAGCTCCAAGGCCTGGCCCGGTGGGGGTGGGCACGGCTGGGAAGGCCTGTTTGTTCTTTGCTGACCGAGAAGACTGCAGTGCACATCTGGGTTTAATCAGCTGTCCGGTGGTTACTAAATAATAAAATACCCCCAGAAGATGACTTTGGCTTGCCAGTTTATAGCTGGGTTAGAGGTCCATGTGTTTTGCCACCCCAGGGCATGGCGTTTAATCAGAGGGGGTTTGTTTTTCATTCCAGAGATTGGCTGGAAGTTGGCTTTTCAGGGGATAACATTTTTTTGACTTTGCATCAACTGAATCTTTTCAGACAATTCCTTCTTGTAGCCAGGATTTCTTTCCCTTTGCCAAGGGAACAACTCCTCCCAGGGTTCCTGACAGGCCTCTCCTGTAAGTGCTGGAGATGAGTCACGGAGAGGGTCTGGCTCCAGGGCTGGGAGTCAGAGGGGTTGTGTGGTGCTAGAACTGGGCTGGCAGATCTCAGGCGACAGGCCAGGCTTCACCCTCTGTGCTGCTGAGAAGGGCCTCTGTCTTGTTTTTTTTCAAATACACTGCTTTTGTGTAGTGGAGAGGGGCCTAATTGCCCAAGAGTGTGATATTTCTCAGTTTCCTTGGGCTGGAAAATCTTCCTGTCATGTTTTCTAGAGTGTGTACTAGGTATAATGGACAAGCTGTATGCCACGGGGGATACTGAGAGGACAGAATCCCTGCCGTCTGGAATAGAATAATCCAGTTAGGAAGACAAGACGTTACACATGTACAGTGAAATGACAAGACTTAAAAAACAGAACAAGAGTCATCTATTGGAACACACTGAACTGAGGAGAGGCTGGTGACTTGAGAAGGGTGGTTGATGGGAAATAGGAAGGTAGAATAGGGAGGGGAAGGAGGGCATCTGCAAAGGGATCCACCATGCTGGGCTTTAAAGACTTCTGGAATTTGGACAGATGGGTACTAGTAATAATAATGATGCTGGCCATTTATAAAGTGAGCTCTTAGTAGCACTCTGCTGCTCAGTGTTATACATATATTATTAATTTAATCTGCAACAACTTTATGGTGAATGCCACCATATCTATTTTACAGATGAGAAAGCTAGTTTAGAGAAATTAAAAAACATGTCCAAAGTCACACAACTCATAAGAGGGGCATTAGGATTTGAACAGAAGTGTGTCTAGCTCCATAGTCTCTATTTTTATCTTCTGGTGGCTATTGGGAGACAACTCTCCATGTGTCTCTGTGTTTTTGCAGGTCTTGTGGGTGGATACTGGCTCCTCGTTGGTATTACCTTTTCAAAGTTGTTTGCACAGCAAACAGCCTTGGAAGATAGCAATGACACTTCCTTTCAGAACAAGGGATAGGCATCCTCACGGCTCATTAGAGAAGATTCCGGTTCTCTAAGCACTGGGGTCCTCTCCTGTAGTGCAACCTCCTCTCTGAGCAGGTTTTCATTGGCCCTCTTTGTGTTGCCCTGTGGGGACCGGAGTTTGGGGAACCAGCACAGAATGTGCTGATGCTCAGGCTGCTTGCTTCATGGTGAGTAATAAAGTTTTTGTATCTGAGCCAAGAGTGTCGTGTCTTCTGCTAGCATCCACGAAACTGTGGTTGACTCCGTTGTTAGCTTGCAAGTGGGGCAAAATCTCAGCCCATTTATACTTCTTGACAATGGGGTGTGTATGTCCTTGCCCACAGAAGCCTGACATGTGGGAATAGGGAAGATACTGGGAAAGGTCAAGCTGCAAGGAGGCAAGAAATGGAAGCCTTTGTTGAGTATCAGTACATTTTCCATCATGGAAAATTTGAGTGAGGGAGAACTGAGGGATACGGTTGAAGGAATAAATTGTAGATAGCTGGTGAACTTTCTACAAACCGAAAACATGAGCATTATGAGGAAAACCTGCCAGAAACATGGTTGGTGCCTGGGAATGTTTCTGCAGTACCTCATGGAAAGGAGTTTTAATGTAGCCTCACACAAGCCACTGACAGCAGACTCCGAGCACTTGGCTACCAGGACCCCAGCAGCCCACAGCCAGCCCAGCCACACTCAGCTGCCCCATGGTTTGTGGACAAGCTGTGGCCCTGATTTTCCCACTTCCTGCCAGCCCACTTCTCTGTTCCCAGGCAAAGCTGGGTTTCCATGAAAAGCACAGAAGCAGCCTCAGCGTCTCAGTGCCCGGTGCAGAGCTGGTATTCTAAACCCTGCTTTGTCTGGACTGCCGGTTTGCCTGAACTGTGGCTAAGGAAGGATGGTGGCCTGCCTGGCACCCTTTACCTTGTCAGCCGGCCTGCACCTTGCCCACCTGACTTCTGTTGTAGCTTTCCTGAACCGTAGTTCAGAGGCCCCGTCAGGCCGCAGCTGTTCTCCTTGCTTGCCAGGTTTGGGCTGTAACCTGCCAAACCGCATCCACCAACACTGGGATGGACAGAGGCGAGAGGAAGAAGCTCCAGAGGTGCGGGCAGCCAGCAGGAGTGGAAGGTAGCTAGGGTTGTTTGTGCAGCCTTCCCCATGGCATAGCTTACCCCTGGGGATGCGTTTTTTCCTGGTTTGCGGATGCATTCCTTCTGGTCCCTGAACCTGCTAGGTCCATGATTCTCCACCTGGGTGTGGAGATGCACTTGGAATCTCAATGGACTGTGAAGCTGGTTCACAAGCCGTGGTGGGACCTGGAACCATGCAGGGGCAGGTGGGAACGAGAGTGGTTGGTGCTCTGCCTCTATCTCCTTGGCCCTCACCATTTCTGCTCACCTGAGGACTTGGGTTGGCTGCCAAGGCCTGCTTTTCCCACGTGTTGGGAGGGCTAGAAATGCCAGGGGATTAATGCAGGAAACACAAAGAGAAAAGAATGAAAAAAAAAAAGAACTGAGTATCAATGAGTTATGGTACAACTCTAGTGGTCTATGATAGATGTGTAATTAGAGTTGTGGGGCAGGCAAATATTTGAAGAAATGGCTGCATCCTATTTCATTGTGTTAATGAACTGTAACTTACTTCATCATTCCTTATTGTTGGGCATTTAGGTTAGTTCCAGTTTTATACTCTTAGAAATAACATTCTAATGGACACTCTTGTACGTAAACATTTTTGTATCTTTCTGTTTCCTTGGGATAAATGCCTGTATGTATGTATGTTGGGCTAAAGGTCATAAACATTTTTAAGGCTTTTAAGACTTATTTTTGAATGGTTCTGCAGAAACATTGACCCAGTTTACACTCCCACAAGCAGCCCACAAAGTGCCCCTTACCCTGTACCCACATGCATATTTGCCCATTCAATAGACAGAGTGCTGTTTTTATTATTGCAGAGTTGCGTTTCTTTGATTATCACTGAAGTTGAATATTACTTTTAGTTCTCATTTTCAGAGCTGTCTGTTCATGTCCACTGCCCACTTAAGCTTTGTGTTATCCATTTTATTTCTCACTGATGTATGATCTTTCTTTATATGTTGATTTTCATCTGTCATCTACTTGCAAATATTTATCCCAGTTTCTCATGTTTATTTTTGGCACTTTGGATCAATTCCCAGCGTGGTTCATTGCTAGTCACCTTCTGGACTGGTAGCACCAAACCACATGGCAACATTTTCCAGCCCACAGTTCATGTATCTGTTGTTATATGCTGTTATTAGTGTTAAGAGTAATAAGGACTAAGATTAATAAGACCTCTGTTCACTAATGACTTGGGCATGAAGGATGTGTGCATGGCTGCTCTGTACAGTTGTGCAAGTTGTGTTTGGCCTGGGGTGCCAGGAGGCCCTATTCCTCCCCCAGTGGGGGCTAGTCACAACTTCGGGATACATTTTCTTCTTCTTCTTCTTTTTTTTTTTAGAGAGCTACCATTTATTGAGTCCTCACCATATGCAGAACACTGTGCCAAGAGATCCACGGATCCCATTCTCATTTTTTTTACATGAGGAAATGGAGGCTGGAGGTACACATTTGCACAAGGTGACACAGTGTATTTAGAACCGGCCTTCAATTCCAGGTTCTTCGGACTCCAAAATCCATGCACTCACAAGACCCTCTACCGCTTCCCTGTACTTCAGGTGCACCGAGAACTCTAAAGTTCTTTTTTATTTTAAATGTTTTTTATTATATTATGTTAGTCACCATACAGTACATCCCCAGTTTCCAATGTAAAGCTCGATGATTCATTAGTTGCGTATAACACCCAGTGCACCATGCAATACGTGCCCTCCTTACTACCCATCACCGGTCTATCCCATTCCCCCACCCCCCCTCCCCTCTGTAGCCCTCAGTTTGTTTCTCGTAGTCCATAGTCTCTCATGTTTCATTCCCCCTTCTGATTACCCCCTTTCTTTATCCCTTTCTTCTCCTACCGATCTTCCTAGTTCTTATGTTCCATAGATGAGAGAAACCATATGATAATTGTCTTTCTCTGCTTGACTTATTTCACTTAGCATTATCTCCTCCAGTGCCGTCCATGTTGTAGCAAATGTTGAGAAATAATTTTTTTTGATAGCTGAGTAATATTCCATTTATATATGGACCACGACTTCTTAATCCAGTCATCTGTTGAAGGGCATCTCAGCTCCTTCCACGATTTAGCTATTGTGGACAAAGCTGCTATGAACATTGGGGTGCATATGGCCCTTCTCTTCACTACGTCTGTATCTTTGGGGTAAATACCCAGTAGTGCAATGGCTGGATCATAGGGTAGCTCAATTTTTTAACTTTTTAAGGGACCTCCACACTGTTTTCCAGAGTGGTTGTACCAACATGCATTCCCACCAACAATGTAGGAGGGATCCCCTTTCTCCACATCCTCTCCAGCACTTGTTGTTTCTTGCCTTGTCAATTTTTGTCATTCTAACTGGCGTAAGGAAATTTGAATTTCCCTGATGGCTAATGATTTTGAACATTTTTTTCATGTGTCTGTTAGCCATTTGTATGTCTTCATTGGAAAAGTGTCTGTTCATATGTTCTGCCCATTTTATGATTTGTTTGTTTCTCTCGTCGGGATACCTTCTTCTAATTCTCAGAAAGGTACTGTAATAGTCAGGGTCCTTCAGAGAAACAGATCCAACAGGAGACAGATATTGATGGTCCCCAGCTTATGATGGTTTGACTTATGATTTTTAGACTTTACAGTGGTGTGGAAGAAGTATGCATTCAATAGAAACTATACTTCGCCCTTTAAATTTTTATCTTTTCCCTGGGCCAGCGATACTCTGTCATGATGCTGGGCAGCAGCAGTGAGCCACAGCTCCCAGTGAGCCAGGCGATCCAGAAGGTAGACAACCGATACACTTACAATGATTCTGTATCATACAACCATTGTGTTTTTCACTTTCAGTATGGTCTTCAGTATAGTATGGGAGATATCCAGCACCTTGTTATGAAATAGGCTTTGTGTTAGATGATTTTGCCCAACTGTAGGCTAATGTAAGTGTTCTCAGCATGTTTAAGGTAGGCCAGGCTAACCTCTGATGTTCTGTACATTAAGTGTTTTAAATGCATTTTTGACTTATAATATTTTCAACTTGCAATGGGCTTATTGGGACATAATCTTATTGTAAGTTGAGGAAGATATATATAAAATTTTTTTTAAAAAGATAAATTGGTTCATGCAACGACAGAGGCTACCAAGTCCAGCCTGCAAGGTGGGCCAACAGGCTGGAGACCCAAGGAAAGCCGATGTTCCAGTTTGAAGGCTGTCAGGCAGGAAGAGCCAGTGTTGCAGAGTCAGATGAAGTCTGAAGGCAGTCATCTGGAACATTATTCCTCGGGGGAGGGTTGGGCTTTTGTTCTTTTTGGGCCTTCAACTGGTTAGATGAGGCCCATTCATATTATGGATGGCAATCTGCTTTACTCTGCCGATTAAAAGGGGACTCTAATCTACTGTTAAATGTTACCAATATAAATGTTAATCTCATCCAAAAAGACCTTTGAAGAAACACTCAGAATAATGTTTGACGAAATGTCAGAGTACCCCATCGCCCAGTCAAGTTGACATAAAATTAACCATCACAGACATCCAGGGGCCAGCAGTCCCCAGTGATGCAAGAGGATAAATTTGAGCCTTGACCTCTGAGTAAACAACTTAATCCTAAAAATACTTATCTTTAAGAGCCTTGAAATGAAGTAATTTAGATAGAGTTGTGCTAGAATGGGACACAGATTTGTTTGAGACGAAGTCTCAGCTGTTATAAAGAAATATCCTAAGTGAGGGGAAGAAGATATACGAATATGAAAACAAAGTAGAGTAGGGAAGTGTTTTGCTCTCGTCTTAATTTCAAATTAATATGGCTGTTTTTTTTTTGTTTTGTTTTTTGTTTTTTTAAAAGATTTTATTTATTTATTCGACAGAGATAGAGACAGCCAGCGAGAGAGGGAACACAAGCAGGGGGAGTGGGAGAGGAAGAAGCAGGCTCATAGCGGAGGAGCCTGATGTGGGGCTCGATCCCATAGCGCCGGGATCACGCCCTGAGCCGAAGGCAGACACTTAACCGCTGCGCCACCCAGGCGCCCCAATAAGGCTGTTAACATACAGGTTTGTATCCAAATTTTCCTCAGTATCTTGGATTGAGTGACTTTGAGTTTCTTCCCAAAGCTTATTAACATTTCTTTTTACATTTAATCCTTACAATGGTTCTGTAAGGAAGATAGACAGACACTAGGATTCTCTATACCTGTTTGTCTCCCAAACTCCAGTTACTTGCTTACTACCGTTGAGATTGTTGCCTTAGTGTAGTAGACACCTGGGGTATTATTTACTTTATTATGATTCTTGGCACTTTCTATTTAAATCCATTTACTATGTATTAAAACAAAACTTTCTATAACTTTTTTGTAAGTGAAGAGCCAGTATGACCTGTCATAAGTAATAGGCATCCATGACAATAAACATAGTAAAGAATAAAACATTTAAAATTTTTAGCTATTGTTACCTGCAGAAAATTCTGAGCTGGAGGCCTGCTCTTAATTAGTAAAAAAAAGGGAATTAGCAAATGGTAGAGGCTTCTTTAAGACTAGCACCAAATGGAAACTTTCTCCTTGATATAATCAGAAGGCTTGAAAGGGATCTGAAAAGAGATTTCCTCCCTTTCCTATGATTGAGTGTCATTTAATCATTTGAATTCAAAGCATAAAAGATCTTTCGTACCATATTCACTTTTCACATATTGAAGAATGCTGCCATCTATAGCTCTAATATCTGTATCTATATAATCTAGAAAGAACTGTTTTTATTCATCTCTGTATTTCCAGTACTTAGCATGGTTGGTGAGCAACAGATAATGAGGAAAGAGAAGAGGGCAGGTTGGAAGGGAGGAGGGTGGGACGGACGGAGGGAGGGAGGGAGGTTCCCTGAAGATGCTCTGGGTGCCTGAATTAGGTTCAGAATTTATATCCCCTGGAATTCAAGCCCTGTGTGTTCTCTTCTGGATCCATCAAACATTTGGGTGTCCAGAGGCGATCATAAAGGTTGGTCCTTCTGGGAGTCTCCCCAGCTGTGGGGCTGATTCCTTCCTGAACTGGCTCCTGATGCCAGCCAGGTTCTGCATCCACTGTCTAAGGACTGCTTACAGAGCCAAGGAGGATTATCCCTTAAACAATCACTTCTTTAAAAACCTCAGTATAATTAACAATGGAGAAGCTACTGCTGGGTTTCCTATGGGGGAAGGACAAAAATCCTCTAGGGCTATGCTTCTACTTGCCCAACCTGAAGCTCCAAGGAGTAGAGAATGCCAGAAGAATATTGCCAGGACTTGGGACCCAAATCAAGGTAATTAAATAAAATCTCAGAATCTTCCCAGGAAACAAACAAAACTTTTCATAAGGGACTAATTGTTAAGAAATCTGCAGGTACTTTGCACATTTTTGTAGCTGGTTCATATTAGCTGGGGCTATTTTTCTTAATTGCTTCCCTTGCAACATTTGACTATTTCTAATTTAGGTCCCCCCTCTACCTCCTGCCTTTTTCTTCTCTCCAGAAGCTACCGCTGATTCAGTTCATTAAAATTTTACCAGGAATGACTACTAGGCCCTTTGCAGAGACATGACATGTAATGTGATGGACTTGCTCTCCATGTAATGAGGATAATAGCAGGTAGCTTATGTTCCAGGCGATGTGCTGAGCATTTTACACACATTATTTAATTTCCTTCTCACAATGACCCTAGGAAGAAGTCATCTTATTGTGCCCACTTTACAGATGGGAAACTTGGGAACAGAGGTTACAGTCGCTGGCCTAGGTCACACAGCCAGGACTCAAACCTACATTTTTCTGGCCTCAGAGCTTGAGGTTTCAGCTGTTGCCTTGTACAGTGGACCCTTGAACAACACAGGTTTGCACTCTGCGGGTTCACCTATATGCAGATTTTTAAAAAATAAATACAATATAATACTGTAAATGTATTTCCTCTTCCTTATGACTTCTTTTTTTAAAGATTTATTTATTCATTTGAGGTGGGGAGGGGCAGAGGGAGAGGGAGAGAGAGAATCTCCAGCAGACTCCCCCCTGAGCATGGAACCCAACACGGGGCTCAATCCCGTGACCCCAAGATCATGACCTGAGCCAAAATCAAGAGTTGGATGCTTAACCAACTGAGCCCCCCAGGTGCCCCTTTATTACTTTCTTTATAACATTTACTTTTCTCTAGCTTACTGTATTGTAAGATTATAGCATTTAATACATATAACATAGAAAATATGTGTTAATTGACTGTTTATGTTATCAGTAAGACTTCCTGTCAACAGTAGGCTATTAGTCATTATATTTTTGAGGAGTCAAAGTTATACTTGGATTTTCTGGGGCACCTGGGTGTCTCCGTTGGTTGGGTGTCCAAGTCTTGGTTTCAGCTCAGGTCATGCTCTTGGGGTTGGGGGATTAGGCCCCGTGTTGATCTCTGTGCTCAGCACAGAGTCTGCTTGTCCCTCTCCCTCTGCTCCTTTCTCTCTCTCTCTCATAAATAAATAAAATCTTTTTTAAAAAGTTATACTTGAATTTTCAGATGTGGAGGGTCAGCCCCCACTAACCCCTGCATTTTTCAAGATCAACCGTATAACGTTTAGGGACGCATGTTTAGTGATAAAATGATCAGTAGCCAAGGAAATGATGATGTATCATTGCAGGGAGGGTTGAGATTGGGATGGTAAAAATGTGGGCATTTCTGGGGTGGGTGGCAAAGTTCTGTTCCTTGAGCCGAGTGATGGTTAAATGAATGTTCTCCTCATGGTAATTCATTAAGCTCTACTGTTGTTTTGTGGGTTTTCTGTATCTTTATTTTCCAGTAAAAATGGGGCACTAGTAAAAGGTGTTTATAATATTATGATTCATGTAATATTATTTCATGTAGAACACTGACGTGCAGTCGGAAGGAAATGGAGTCATAGGTCACAAAAACCGAGCTTCACGAACTAGACTGTTCCACACATCAACATCACATGGATTGTCTTTTCACTTTCAAAATGACTCAAAATCATGCTGCGTTTTAGTTAGCTTCATGTGTGGGTTGTGACTTTCTTACTTTCATGCTTCCCCCCCACCCCCAAATTTCTGTTTGTCTTTTTTCCTGTGGACAAAAGAAGCACATACCTTCACGTTATCACCAAGACCATCCCGCTGCTTAATCAGAATATTTATGTGAATTCATTTCTTCTTGAAGGCTTATTCTCAGAGGTCTCGGATTTCTTGTTTTAATTGGGACTGATTACTGCTGCACAGCTGACAACTGTTACCCTGGGCCTTTTCTTCTTTTTCTTTTTTTAATGAGCTACTGTGTTGGGTCCTCTATTTACCGGGTCCCATGTTTTACTTTTTCTCTTGGATTCCTTTTTGTTGTTATTGATTTGCTGGTTACTTTGAAGAGAATTTATTTTCCAAAAATATGGTGTAGGAGGTCATTTTTTTTTTTTTTTAGTTCTTATATGGGAAACAAAGTCATTATTTTTACCTCATATTTCATTGGGAGTTTGGCTATGTATGGAATATTAGGTTCAAAATAATATTTCCCTCAGAACTTTGAGAACTATTTCCTAACATCTGTTATTGCCGATGCATGTGACACTGGTCTGGTTCTCATTCTTTTATACTTTTATAGTTAGCCTTCATTTGTTTTTGTCTCAGGACAAAAGCATCTTCTCTTTGTCCTCAGTGTTCAGAAATTTCACAGTGATGTACCCTTGTGTGCCTTTTTTATTTCTCTCTTCAGTACTTGCTGGGCCATTGTAATCCGAAGCCATATATCTTCCTTCAGCTCTGAGAAATTTTCTTCTGTTATTTATTTCCTATTTTCCTCTCCTGTATTTGCACTGTTTTCTCTTTCTGAAACTCATGTCGGGGATACTTCCTGAATAAGTCCTCTATATGATGCTTAACATTCTGCTTATATTTTCCATTTCTTTGACTTTGGCTGTATATTCCAGGAGATCTCTGTGACTCTTTCTTGTAGCTTTTCTAGTAACTTAATTTAGTTATTTTTTTATTGTTCCTTTTTTACAGAAGTCTGCTCTAAGTTTGGGTTTGTTTTTTTTTTTAAGATTTATTTATTTATTTATTTATTTATTTGAGAGGGGGAGAGAGAGCATGTGCGCATGCAGCGGGGGTAGGGGCAGAGGCAGAGAGAGAACCTCAAGGAGACTGTTCTGAGTGTGGAGCCATCATGGGGCTCAATCTCATGACCCTGAGATCACAACCTGATCCAAAACCGAGAGTCAGACCCTTAACCGACTGAGCCACCCAGGCGCCCCTGCTCTAGGCATAGTTGTCTTAAATCTCTCTAGGTATACTGATGAAAATTAGTTTTAGGTTGTCTTCTTGTCACCTAATTAGCTGTTTCTTTTGGGGTCAGATATTGGATCATCTAGGTAGGTCCTTCTACTTTGTACTGTTGGTTTTTCTCTATTGTGTAGGTCTGCCACTCCCTTGAATGGAAGGTCTCATGGTCAGCCTGGAACTAGTGTGTGTGGCCTGGCAGCCTTGCTTTTAGGGTAGGTGGGTGAGGAGGCAGATGCTAACTGAGAAGGGCTTGTCTCTGGGATTATATATTAGTCATGGTTCTTTGGATGCGAGGGAAACTTACAGGAAGGATATGGGGTAGTGTATAAAGTCTAGGGTAACCAGAAAGAACCAGAATCAGGGCAGGACAGGAGCCGGGACCCACAGGAACGAGAACATTTCCAGGGATTTACCTCTAGGCAAAAACCAAGGTTTAGGAGCCAACAGTTTCTTCAGGGTATTAGGAAGAACTTGAGCCAAGTTTAGTCTTTGTGTCAGTCTGTTAGAGAGATGGATCAGGTGTCTTACCCCTTGACCAAGAGAAGAAAGCACTTCGGTCCACAGTTTCCTGATTGACCAGACTATCAGCAGTGTAAGATGAGTGGTTCCCCAAAGCAAAAGCTGCGTTCTAAAAGAAAGAGGAATAAATGCAGGACAGGCAAACGATTCATGCCCGTTGCAGATTCTAGCACATGAACCATCCAAAAAGAACCAGTGAGCTGGTTCCTCCCTAAGAAATCATTCATGCTCTTTATTAAGTGTGTCTTTTTTTTTTTTTTCTCCCGAGAAGTAATCTCTCGGCTGACCATTGTTCTCCAATGCAAAGGTGGGAATGTGCCTTACTCTCAGTCGTTCCAGGGACAGGCCCTCAGTTCATCACGCTGATTTCTGCTCTAGCTCCCACTCCCATTCTCTATTCCTGCTGATCTTGAACTCAGAGCACCCCACCCTCCCAACGGCTCCAACCTTAGCTACTGCTTTCTTTGCTTTGCCTTCTGGCCTGTTGCTGCTTCCTCTCTCTTTTATCTGCTAGTACAATCTCATCTGCTCTCTTTATGCTCGGAAATTTAGCAGATTTCTGACCTTCTACAGGCTTCTTTTATGTGATATATGCCCTTTTCTTCTTCACTGTCATGTCAATGTGATTTTAGGAAGAGGGGTGGTAAAGGCCTGTTCAGTCTGCTGTCTCGTATCAGAAGTTTTAGTGAATAGATTAATCTCTTGATTTCTTTGAGTATTTCCACGGATGGTTGATTTTAAGGGCTTCCTTGTTCTTGGCAAATAATCCACGTTTGTTGAACATTAGATGCGAAGCCCCTAGCTCAAGATGGAAAGAAGATTTACTATTTATATAATGCTATGTTCACATTTTATCAGCTGGCCCTCTATTGATCCAGGTACAAGGGGCTGTAGCGTCCTAACTGTCCTCTGCCAATGGGCTGAGCTCACTGCTGAGCTCATTCATCTTCTCCCTAGACTTTTATGTTTGCTTGGATGCTAAATTTTAAGGAAAACTTCCTTCCCTCATCTACCAAAAGAAACAAATGGGACCTGTTAAATTCTCAAAGGCTGAGGTTCCCTCTATTCTGGTAACCAACAGGCTGAGTGACATTTTAGCTTTAGGAAAGGGAGGGAACTTAGAATAATAATAACTTAATATACAATAACTTAACATAATAACTTAGTAATAACTTAATAATAACTTAAAAATATTCATATATTTTAATATAGAAATGAGGAGACCTAAAATTTTAGCCCTAGCCTTGTCACTTACTAGTGAGTGACCTCTGGGAGGTCTTTGAGTCTTAGTTTCAACATCTGAAAGATGGGGCCAGGAACACAGCCTTGCTTTCTGCACCTGGCTTTCATAAAGACAATATTAAAAAAGCACTTCGTAAACTATCATATAAATGAAAGCTATTATTCAGAAGGGTCACCATTATTGAAGCAACACTTAAAATTGCCTTAAGACTGTGGCCTCTAGAAAAACTGATTCTGGGACAGAAACCGCATTTTATTTTATTTATTTATTTATTTATTTATTTTAATAATAATTTTTTATTATGTTATGTTAGTCGCCATACAGTACATCATTAGTTTTTGATGTAGTGTTCCATGATTCTTTATTTGCATATAACACCCAGTGCTCTATGCAATTGTGCCCTCCTTACTACCCATCACCAGCCTAGCCCAATCCCCCACCCCCTTCCCTCTGAAGCCCTCAGTTCGAGAAGCCACATTTTGGTGGTTTCTCGAAGTGATAAGATATACTCTCTGCTATAGGGAGTGTTGGCTGTCAGGTGTATTTATTTGTTCAATGAATATTCACTAAGCATCTTCGCTGTTTCCTTGTAGGCATCCAAAAAGAAAGAGTAGCTATGTAACATGTTTATATCTTTTTTTTTTTTTGAGAGAGAGAGAGAGAGAGAGAGGGAGAGAGGGAGAGAGAGTGTGTGTGGGTGTGGAGGGTGGGCAGAGGGAAAGGAAAAGAGAATCTTAAGCAGGCTCCACGCCCAGGGCAAAGCCCAACCTCACCACTCTGAGATCATGACCTGAGCCAAAATCAAGAGGCAGACAGACGTTTAGCTGACTGAGCTACCCAGGCGCCCCAACATGCTTATATCTTATATGTAGGTATGGTATGTCCTACTCTTGATGTGGCTTTGGAATATAGGTGAGGTGAGGTGGGGTGAGGTCCTGAGCCAATGACCAAGAAAGAATTCTTGAGACATCTTTGGTGCAAAATGGTGGTTTATTAAAGCACCGGGACAGGACCCATGGACAGAAAGAGCTGCTGCCCTGGGGTCTTGAGGAGTGGTGATGATCAGCAGTGGGAGGAAGTAAGGAAAAGAGAGGTTTCAAAAGAACTTCGGTATGCTCAAGATGACCGACCTGCAAGATACTCACAAGATACCGCGGTCTTGCCATTGTCAAGTTAAGGTTGTTTTCCCCTCCAGCAAGGCATTAACATTTAGTTGGGAGATTCCTAGAAGAATATCACACATGTCCCACCCAGGAGTGGGGGGTGGAGGCAAGTTGCAGGGTGTCAGCTCGTGCTTTGTGTTCCGGAGCCTTCTGCTCCTTCATCACTTTAACCAAACAAAATATGTAAAAATCTGGCTTACCAAAGTATTAGGTAATGCTTATTCTCTTTAGAAAATGTTTCACTTTATAAATGATTCCCCACAGTGAGTTCTCTTAGTGTATTTAAAACATGATTCTGTTTATAACAATCAAAAGTAAGATTTTAGGTAACTCTTAAATGAAATAAGGTACGTTTAGATTACGTAGGGCATTGGTTATTATTTCTTCTTTTCAGTGGACTGTTACCATGTTCTGCCTTATAGGCAACACTTGCAAAGGTGGGAAAGAACTACTCCAAACCTTGAAACTGGGCAGGAAGATTGTTAATCAGTTAGGATACTAGTTTGGTTACAGTCACAAAGGCCAAGTAACAGTGGCTTTGACAAGATGGAAGTTTTTGTGGTAGACAGTGGTGAAAGAGGGTCAGAGAGATGGTTCTGAGAAAGACTCAACCTGCCGCTGTTACTGGCTTTGAAAATAGAAGAAGGGAACCACAGGCCAAGGAACAGGGAGGCCTCCGGAAGTTGCAAAAGGCGAGAAAATAGATTCTCCCCACACGAATGTCCAGGAAGGAACTAGGCCTGTCAGCATTTCGACTTTAGCCCCTGAGACCCATGCCCCACTTCTGACCCATAGAACCTGAAAATAATAAACTTGTGTTGTCTTAAGCTACTTAATTTGTGTTAATACATGACAGCAGCAGTAGGAAACTGGTGAAGATTTGGTACCTGAGCGCAGGGTGCTGCTGTAACCAATACTCAAAAATGTTGAAATAGCTTTGGAATTGAGCAGAGGGCAGAGGCGGGAAGAATTTTGAGAGGGCTGGATTGCCTTAGACATACTGATGGGAGGACTATGGATGTTAAAGTCTCTGCTGATAAGGGCTCAGAAGAATCATCTTCCGGGGGCGCCTGGGTGGCACAGCGGTTAAGCATCTGCCGTCAGCTCAGGGCGTGATCCCGGCCTTATGGGATCAAGCCCCGCATCGGGCTCCTCCGCTGGGAGCCTGCTTCTTCCTCTCCCACTCCCCCTGCTTGTGTTCCCTCTCTCGCTGGCTGTCTCTATCTCTGTCAAATAAATAAATAAAATCTTTAAAAAAAAAAAAAGAAGAATCATCTTCGAGAATACCTGCCTGGTTGTAAACAGACTGCTAATAGGAATGTGGACTTTAAGGACACTTCTGGTGAGGACTCAGAGGGAGCCGAAGAACATGTTACTGGAAACTGGAGGAAAGTGGATCCTTGTCATCTAGGAGCAGGTTAGCAGGAGAAGGTTAGCAGGACTGTGACCTGCATTTCTGTGGAAAGCAGAACCTGTAAATGATGAGCTTGGGTATTTAGCTGAGGAGATTTTTCTGCAGTGTTGAAGGTGTGGCCTAATTTCATCTTGCTGCTGATCCTAAGATGCAAGAAGAAAGAGATAATGGTTAAACAGAAAAGTCCCAAGACTTGATGTTTTAAAAGGGGACCTTTCGGCCTATCCAGATTGCAAATGAATGCTAACATTGACAGATTTATTGTTTGGAAAGCATGCTCTGAAGACCAAGCTGAGGGTGTGGCTCTATGACCTTTTGTTAATACCTCAGAAAGATCAAAAGGTCAGAGTATTCCATCCCACAAAAGGCTGCTTAAGGGGAATGTCGCTCAGCCATTTCAATGAAGCAAAAACAGAGGTGGGATTATCTAGCAAAGATCTGTGGTCCTGCCTAACAGAGTGAATCCCAGTGACATATATGACATATATGGGAGACTCACAATGTTCTTGATCATTTTATGCTTGCAGAAGTACTATGGGCTCGAACTGAAAGGGACAGAATGAAATGAGAAAAGGCTGTTAGGCCCCCAAGATTCTAGAGGTGGGAAACAGGCCAATAAAACTACTTAGCTGCAGGGGTGCCTGGATGGCTCAGTTGGTTAAGGGCCCGACTCTTTTTTTTTTTTTTTGGTGTAATATAATAGGTTACTTTTGTCTTTATTTTATTTTTTTAATGTTTTTTTATTACATTATGTTAGTCACCATACAGTACATCCCTGGTTTCTGATGCAAGGTTCGATGATTCATTAGTTGTGTATAACACCCAGTGCACCATGCAATACGTGCCCTCCTTACTACCCATCACCGGTCTATCCCATTCCCCCACCCCCCTCCCCTCTGAAGCCCTCAGTTTGTTTATCATAGTCCATAGTCTCTCATGTTTCATTCCCCCTTCTGATTACCCCCCCTTTCTTTATCCCTTTCTTCCCCTACCGATCTTCCTATTTCTTATGTTCCATAGATGAGAGAAATCATATGATAATTGTCTTTCTCTGCTTGACTTATTTCACTTAGCATTATCTCCTCCAGTGCCGTCCATGTTGCAGCAAATGTTGAGAACTCGTTCTTTCTGATAGCTGAGTAATATTCCATTGTATATATGGACCACAGCTTCTTAATCCAGTCATCTGTTGAAGGGCATCTCGGTTCCTTCCACGATTTAGCTATTGTGGATAATGCTGCTAAGAACATTGGGGTGCATATAAGGGCCCGACTCTTGATCTCGACTCAGGGCATGGTCTCAGGCTTGTAAGATGAGTCCTGTGTAGGGCTCCATGCGGGGCATGGAGCCGGCTTGGGATTCTCACTCTTGCTCTCCCTCTGCCTCTCCTTCACCCTCTCTCCCTCTCTAAAACAAAACAAAACTACTCAGTTGTAAATGCGGATTGCCTTTCAAAAATGGGGAGGGCATGTAGATGGAGAAAAAAGAAAGAGTTGTGAGCTCCTTTCCTAGACAGACTTCGAGTGTGACGAGCTACAAGAACGCCTGCGTTCTTTTGGTAATGGATTGTGATTGTACGTGCTTCCAGATGTTGTGGAACAGAACGTCAGTTATATTTACAAGGAGTTTATGTAATCGTATCTAGAAGGACTCGTGTTATTTTGATGGTGCTAGAAACTGGTATGGAGAACAAGCATATTTTTTCAAGGAGATGTCAAAATTAGCCTCATCCAAGCTTAGTTATTTGCAGGAAATAAGTTCCATGCCAGTGGAAGTAGAAAAAGGGGAAATATAATGGCATAAGAATAGAGTTGATCAAGATGTTAGTACCACAGTTTTAAAAAGTACTGGCAGTTTTCATTTTGAAATTTCTTTCACCTAGCTGGCAACTGATGGGCTATATTTCCAAAGACTTGTGTATTCACGGAACAGCAGACTTGAAATATCTTCTACGTATGACAAAGTTTATGCTAGGTGCTAGGGAGACTAGAGCTCATAAAATACATCCCTCTTGTGCAGACTGTAATAAATAGCTACAAATTCCTCCCATCTCTGTGTCGTCTTCCCTTAGCAAGGTGACTTTGCCTCTCCTGCCATCAATAGGTGAAGTCTATTTTCCACCATCTTGAATGTTGCTTGATCTTGTTACTCACTTTCTCCAGCGGAATGTGGCAAGAGAGACATTTGGGGAATTCTCAGCTATTCTCCAGGTCTTGCAGCCTCTGGTCTTGCTTTCTTGGAATTCTGCTCCTACTATGGGAAAAGCCAAGGCCAGCTTCCTTGGTAGTGAGAGACCACATGGAGACAGAGAAAAGCCCAGCCGAGAGCCAACACTAACTTCCAGTCATATGAGTGAGGCCATTTTGGATCATCTAGTCCTGGTTGAATTGCCAGCTGATAGTTGTGACATGAGTAAGCCCAAATGAGACCAAGAAAAGAATCACCTATCTGAGTCTAGCCCAAACTGAAGACCCGAAGTATTGTGAGCTAATAAATTATAGTTGTTTTAAGCCACTAAAGTTTTGAGGTGATTTGTAACACCACATGTATAACTGCCATTGAGGGGCTCACTGTCTAACAAGTGTATTTCCAATGGCTTTTTCATTCTAAGAGATTTACCTACGAACTCTATATTTAGGTTTGTGGTAATTCCACTCATTGGGTTTCTTACATTCACACATTATATTTTGTCTTTTTGTCCTTTAGTCCAGATTGTCTGGATAGCAGGTGCTACTTCTGGGTTTTGTTAACAAGGATTTATTCAATTTTGGATCTACCGTCTTAAGGGAAATTACATTGGGAATGTGTTGGACTCCTTGGCAATAGATGTTTTATACTAAACTAAACTAGACACAGGGAGGGAACTGTGTCAGGGAGGGAATATCTAAACTGGATTTGGGTTCATTGCAAGAAACAGGGCTGTAGTTCTTGGATAGGTCACTTCTCTTGCCTTCTGAGCCTGAGTATTCTAGGGTCCTTCATCGGGGCTTGAGCATGGGAGTAATTCTGACCTCCTTATGGAAAGAGTGTATAAAGCTGGATCTTGCTTTTGTGCTCTACTACCATTTAAAGTAGTATTTTACATTTCAGGGATGCAAATGAGTCCCTCCCCCACCCCAAGCAAATCTTAATCTTGCCCGACAGAGAGGAGAGATTGCTCTGCTGTGATTATCAGTCAGATAAAACTCACCATACCCTAAGGGCGTTTTCCTTAGCAAGAAGCCCTGTGTGGGCTGGCATGTGAATTTGTCTCTAGTGGTGGATAAGAGAACTTCCGGTTGGCAGGAATCACTTCTTTGGTATAGAGATGGGCTCACCGGTGACTGGATGCTTTAGGTTATAAATGAATTAGAAGCAGGGCTTGTATCTAGGAGATCAAAATATTTAGGATCTTTTATGCAACATGACGTGTCTTTTTCTTAATTTCCCATTGGTTCTCAGTGATATATTCTTTCCTCTTCATGTTTGCATGTTACATTTCCCCTAATTTATGACAAGAATTGAGGTATTGTGACATTTAATATTAATTGGCTCATATTTCTCAGTACAGGGCAGGAGAGAGAGAATACTGCTTGTCTGTACTTGTTTAAATAAGCAGTTTACAGAGGATTTTACAAGAAGAATTGCAACCTTACCACCAAGATCATGAGGCCTTAGTCACCGAGAAGTTATGTAGCACTCTTGAATGATTTTGAGACACGAGAGGAGTTTTTGCTTTCATCTATCAGTTGCTTACTCTATTTCACTTTCAGATTCTCAGAAGTAGGTATCTAAGGAAAAGAAGGCTTATTAAAATACCAACGGAGGATACAATAGTACACTGAATAGAAGAGTAGTGATTTTATTAAATATCTAAGAAATGCTAGTTATTGTTTGACAATTTAAAACACTCATTGAGATTCCTAAGGAGCTCGTTTTATGTCCACTCGTTTTATGTCCAGAGAGTATTCGGAGACAGGATGGGTCTTTTATGATTTCAGTGCTAGAAGTTTGAGCCATTTTTTGAGGAAAACTGCCAGGCCCAGAGCTCTTTTCTGGGAAAAGCAGAAGCAGACAGTTCTTTATTTTTGGTTTCTATTCTGTAGCCTGTAAGCCCACTACCCTGGCCACTTTGATGGGACCAGGGATTGTTGGACTGTGGGTTGACGACTGACCCGAAGAGAGTTACATGTCAGTTGAGATCCAATCCAACATACTTTTGAGGCGGGCAAATCCCATTCATTCATAGAGATGGTGGTGGTAAAGTGAAACAGAAGCCAAGAGACATGGAGACAGGCAGTAAGGAGAAGACACAGAACAGTAGTAGTTGGAGGTGAGCAGAAGCGATGAGGTAGAAAATAGGAGAGGGGAGAAACGTAGTGAATGTAGACATTATCAGCCATGGTCACTATAAACCAGTGCCCCAGGACAAGGAACAAGGGAATCCTCTATGGAGAGATGACAGGATAGCCAGAGACTAGTAGGCACTTTCTGCGGTGTCACACAGTTCACAGCAGCCCCTTTCCTTTGAGAATGTCCTTTCATACTCTTACTGCTCTCCTGTCAGGCTGTCAGGCTCGGGCTTCTGAGCCCCGCCTTCCAGGCCTCCGTGGATTGTACCAAGGGTGGCAGTTTCATCCAAGCGGAACCAATCAAATGGTCTTTCCTGGCACTTCAGAATTGGGACTCAGAGATTGTCTGTCTGTCTCAGTCTGTGGCTGGAGCAAAGGAATACAGAGCTATGGGATGAGAAGACAAAGCTGGTACACGGAGAGAAAAGAGAGAAACAGATGTCTAGTGAGAAGCAGATATGGAAAGGCCATGTGGAGAGAGGGAGGGAGACAGTACGGGAGTCTTAGCTTCTGCTAGCTTTCCATTTCCTGGTTCTGACCCCACAAAGAAGTCCCTTAGGGCCTCAAGATCCTTGTATTTTTACAATGTATACCACCATTTTTTTTTCATGAAGGTGGTTTGAGGTAGTGTCCAGTGTTGTCAGTAAAGAGTCTCCAAGAGAACATAGAGCTGGTGTGGTAACCTGTATGAAATTTGTGCTCTGTATGAAGCCCAGCAGGGCACCTGTCAAGATGGTTTCTTGTGTCTCTTCCTATAAGGTTCTGGCAAAGTATCTCATCTTCTTGCAATCTAGAGGGGACTAACAAGCATACCTGGAGAACCTGACATAAGAATGGGGTGTGGAACTAATAGAGCTAGATCTTCAAACACCAAATACCAATTTCTGTATGAGAATATTTTTGCCATTGTCTCTTCTCATTACCCCTTACCTTATATATGTTTATTTGGGGAGGGCAGAGACTACCTTAGTGCAGTAGGAACGGGGGGGACCCACGGCTAATTGTTCAGGTTGAGGGATTCCCCATTTGAAGTCGTCCAATGATCCTGCCCATCTGTTCTGACAGGGCTTAGAATTCTTGGTGAATAGAGGCTTCAGGATTAAATGTAGGTTCAATGATTGTGACTTAATCGAGAACAAGGATTGTGTTGCTTTCATCTGTGTACCCTGGAGCCTAGCACTTGGCCCAATACCTAATAGGTCCTTCATCGAAATTTTTTGAGTGAAAGACTAAATAAATCATTTTTATCAATGGTAATTTGAAGGTACAAAAAACAGAATGTAAAATCTGAAACCAAGCCACTCACTAAATTATATGACCTGAGCATACAAATGAATTGATGCCTAATAAAATTCTTTAAGGTACTAATTATGATGATCGTATGTTCACTATGCAATTTCTTAGCCCTCAAGGTGTGAATTCCCTAGTGTGGATACATCGATAAGACTTGGGTCTGTGTGTCATTTGCAAGGAGCTTGCTTTTCTCAACCCCAGACTGTGCTTCAATTTTGAAAGAAAAATTGCAAGCCCAGTTGCCACCAAGTCCTGCATCACTCCTACTGAATTCCCCAGGGGTAAGGCTTTACAGTGTCTTGGAGGCTTCTACTTACTTGGCTTGTCAAAGGAACGTTTATAGTTTTCATATAAATTGTAATGGGTAGAAACATCTGTTGCCCATCCAACCGTGATGTTCGCATTGGGTATAGATGAGAATCTGGCTGAGTACGTGCTATACTTGCTGTTTATTGGGTGCTCAGAAAAATCACGGAGACCAAGGACAAAGAAGTGGGGAGGAGCGAAGAAGGGAGTGGGGAGAAGGTGTGTGTTTGGGCAGGAAGCTCTGCCCTGTCCCAGTGGATGGTGCTGGGTCTTGACCGGCCCCTCCTGGGTGTTGTGGGTGATCCCAGTGGATCCCAGGCCTCTCTCCTTCTTCTGGGAGCACAGGCGATGGGCCTTGTGAGCCTCTTAGCTCCATTTTATGGAGATGCCCCCTCATAAAAATGGTGGGTGCCTCTCGCTTCTTGCGTGGGAAAGTGTGGATGTGCGTCTGCCCGCTGTGGCTTTTGAACCCGTTGGCCTTCGAAGCTGACGGTGCTGGCTGCTCCTTGTCTGCTCCTGTACCTTGAGAGGTTTCTCTCTGCCTCCCATCACCTGAGCTCCTGCTGAGAGTTTGAGCTCCTGGGGTTGCACTAAACAGAGCGCTAGGCTTGTCCCTCCATAGCTCAGAATTTGCAGAGGACCCCCTGACCCCTTTCTGGCCCTATCTCTCATTCCTCCTTTCCACATTCTCCAGCCACCCCACATTACTTGTGGTCCCCCAAACGCCCACACTCCTGAGACTTTGCATCTGCTGTTTCTCTAACCTGGAGCGCTTCCTGTTTCCCTCCCGCACTCACTTAGTGGGCGTCCACACGTGCAGAGCACGCATGTGAGCGCGCACATACCCCACCCTGCCGACTTCCCTGCATACGTGAACACTCAGACTCCAAGTTTCTCTGTGAGGTGTTCTCTGACCCGCTGGATAGTTTATTACCTCCGTCTTGCCGCCCAGTGTTCTGCACATGTGCTCTGTGACGGTGTCGGTCATGTCCCTTCGCAAGGACAGTTTTGGATATGAGAGCTCTGGCTCTGAAGTCAAGTTGCTTGGCTCCAAATCATAGCTCCATCAGTGGGCTGTGTGATCCTGGGCAAGCTACTTAATCTCTCTAGGCCTCAGTTTCCTGATTTGTAAAATGGGCGTGGATTAATAATAACCACATAAGGATGTCGGGAAAATTAAGTGAGATGATATGTGCAAATCACTTAGCAAAATATTTGCCTCAATAAAGGGCAGCTATTAATACTATTAACTCCTCAGTTTTTTGGCTTTGTTTTGTTTTTTAAGATTTTACTTATTTATTTTAGAGAGAGAGAAAGAGAGAGTACAAGGTGGGGAGGGGCAGAAGCAGACTCCCCACGGAGCAGGAGCCTGACTTGGGGCTTGATCCCAGGACCCCGGGATCATGACCTGAGCCGAAGGCAGCCACTTAACCGACTGAGCCACCCAGGTGCCCCTCCTCAGTTATTTTTTTTCCCCAGCCATGTACAGGGACTATCTCTTACCCACCCTGTGTTCCTAGAGACTGACATGTAACAGATATTTCATATCTGTTTGTTGAGTTGAATTGTCCCGATGTTCCCAATAACTTATTAGCTTAAGTCTGTGTTCTCTGGAATCAGAAGTTGGGGTTCAAATCTTAATTTTACCAGTTTCTAGATGTGGATCCTTAGGCAAGTTAATTAAACTTTCTATGTTTCAGTTTCTTCATCTACAAAATGGTCATTAGGACTGTACTTACCTTGTAGGGTAGTTGGGAGGACTAAAAGAGATAATACCACATTCACAGTGCCTGGAATATGGAAAGGTCTCACTAAATGTTAGTTGATATTATTCTCACTAATGTGCTGAGTATTATTTCATTTAAAGGCTCACCTTAAGTATCACTACTTAAGACTAATGAAGTCTTTCTCAGTCACTCTAGCCGGAAGTGATCTCATACTTTATTCAAACATCCAATATGATTATTAAGTGCCAACCACAAGCCAGGCACCAGGCTAGACACCAGCTGCGTAGTGGTAAATACATGAGATAGGATCTCCACCGTGGTGTAAGTTCAGGTTTGAGGGAGTCATAAACAACCTATTCTCAAAGTTCTAAACCCATTGAGATATTGATTCAGGAGATAGACAGATGGGGATCAGACTATCAGCTTTATAGACGATTTTGCTGGATTGGAGAACATGAAGTAGTCAGCCAAATTTAGTTTTTCTACTACTTTCCTTACAGAATTAAACTCATTTGTCTGTCAGTTAGTTTTGGCTGTAATTAATAGAAAACTTAACTACTGGTGGCTTATTACCTGATGAAAAAGTCTGGAGGAGGAGCTCAGTGCTATCATTAAAGACCCAAGCTCTTGCTTTTCATCATCCATGTGTTGCCTTGTTACTGGCACCCATGTTACTGTCTAAAGACGGTAACTCCAGCTCCAGGTTGGAGCTATTCTCATACCTGCATTTCCAGGGGGAAGTTACGTGCAAGATGGCCATGATGACTTTCTTTTTTTTTAGTGAGGAAATCCTTTCTCAGGAGCTTTCAACCAGACATCCCTTTACATCGTATTAACCAGGACAGGACCCCATGCCCAGTCCTCCACAGAGGGGGTGAGCTTACCTTGCCCAGCTTAGAGCACTTCATTCTCGGATGCAGGGACCCTCCATCCTCTGCTAGTGGGAAGAGGGGAGAAAGAACTGCTGGAAGGCGCCCCCAATGACTGCCACACCGTTCATGCGGGGAGCAGCTGCAGCTTTTGCGTGTCCTTTGCAGGACGCAGGAGGAAAAAAGCAGGACAGACAGCAGGCACCCTGGCCCCAGTGAGCAAGAAGTAAGGAGGCCGGATGTGACATGCTCAGTTTCTCCCCCGATCTTCCCAGTTTGGAAGGTCACTCCCTGTCCACTGCAAGGAGTCCAGGGCAGAGGCGCTCCCCAGGGCTGTTTTTCCCAAGGCAAAGGAGACTAAATTCGGCTCTTGTGCTGGGTGAGCCCAGGCAGGCAAGCTGGGAGCAGGAGGGGAGATTCTCCTGCAACAGAGACAGTGTGGTTTCTGTCCCGGTCCTTGTGTGCATGTCCCTCATCGCCTCTCACCACCGTCTGCATCAGATCACACTCCCTGACTCCTCTCCCTCTGGGTCCTGAGCTCCTTGACTGTACAGCCTTGTACGCTTGGCTGTGTACCCCGCACAGCATCTCCTATGTCCTTGCACAGAGTGAGGGCCTGGCACTGAGTTGTTGGATCGCCCAGCTCTGCTGCCTCTGATGGCGGCTCATTGCACTCAAGCCTGCTGGTGGAGGTCTGGGCGGCCGGAGCATCACCGTGAGATGTCATAATTAGGGGGTTTGAAATAACAGACCAGATAAGATGGTGGTGCCTGGTGCTCATCTATTCTGCTATTAACAGACACATACTAGGTCCCTACTGTGCTCCAGGTTTACTCTTAGGAGCTGAGATACAGAGGTGGATAGATATTCTCCTGCCTTTCAACAGCTCCCACTCTTGTGAAGGTAACACTTCTGTACCTGCTAATGTGACATTATCCAATTTTGTTCACCCACTTCCTGCCACCACAGGGGTTGGGAGTGGCATCAGGGTCTGTCCTTAGGAGCTGTGGAGAATCTCCCCACATAGGCCAGAGTGGTGGATGAGATTCAGACAGATTGAATCCGCCAGTTCCGAGCTATAAAACCTTTTCCCTAATCTCAGTTGCGATATCTGTAAAATGGGAATAATAGCGGTATGTACTTTATAGAGTTGCTGTGAAGATTAAGTTAGATAATGCGTGTCGGTGCCTGGTAGACATGCTGGCCACTGTTACATTGTGCCATTATTAGCTTCACACCTCCAATAAAGGCACATGTGGTTAAAATAATACAAATTGCTTATTTAGAGAACAAAGCATATGTTTGTTAGTCAAAGATTTTTGTTAGCTTTTTAAATTGGTTGTGAAGGAATCTTAAAAATAACAGTAACTTAGATTTATAAATTTTCATCAATTAAGGGCTTGATTCATTAAAAAAAAAACCCTGGATAATATTCATTGCAGGGGTGAGTTAAATGTTTTCTACCAAAGCCAAAATGTCTTGCTGCCTTTTAAGTGTTGGAGAAATCATCCAATTGTTAAAGACATAGGGAATCAGGAAAACGTGCAATTAGGAAAACAAAGCAGGAAAATGGGAATACTTATACCCACTTGTGAAAGGTGTTAACTGCGCATGTCCTCAACCCAACTATTCATTCTTTTGGCCTTTTTAAGTAGATCATTAAAGAATTTTTATGTCACTGTAATTGGTTAAATCAAGGCCTTTGCCTTAGGCTGGTTTTGACTCCTTGGTCTAAAATTGATTTTTCTGTTGCTGGAGAAGGGGACTCCAGGGAAAACATTGTGTTGGTTGGGAAACCAGATTACTTTGGGCAACTCTTGGATGATCCCTTCATGGATTTGGTAGTTGCGGGGGAAAAGAACGCTCTTTGAGGATAGGAATGTGGTCTTATATAACTCTGTGTCCCTGGGACTTGGGATATTGCTTGTAATAATAAGTGCTCAATAAATATTTGTTTACCTCACACTGTTGAACGACAGTTAAGGTCAACATAAAATTCCATGTTGACAGTTTTTTTCGCTAAGCACTTTGATCTTATAAGTAACTGTCTACTGGCTTCTTGGTTGCTTTGAGAAGTTCTGCTGTCCATCTAACTGCCATGCCCCTCTTTCTCAGAGGTAATCTTTATTCTGAAGTTGGTGTGTATTTTTGTCATCCATGCTCGTATACTTTTACTAAATGTATTTAACTATAAAATATTCGTGTGGAGTTTAAAAAAAATTATATAAATTATTGCCTTGTAGGAAGCTGCAATTTGCTCTTCTGAATTACTGTTAAGATCTTGATGTTCGGGGCGCCTGGGTGGCGCAGTCGTTAAGCGTCTGCCTTCGGCTCAGGGCGTGATCCCGGCGTTATGGGATCGAGCCCCACATCAGGCTCTTCCGTTATGAGCCTGCTTCTTCCTCTCCCACTCCCCCTGCTTGTGTTCCCCCTCTCGCTGGCTGTCTCTCTCTCTCTGTCAAATAAATAAATAGAAGCTTAAAAAAAAAAAGATCTGGCTATTCATCCATGTTGATACAAGCAGATCGTGTCATTCATTTGCACTGCTGCATACTATCTCTCTATATAAATATGCCACCATGTGTTTATTTATCGATGATCATTAGGTGGTTGCTTTCACAAACAACGCTTTGATGAGCATCCTCGTGTCTGTCTTCTCGTATAGTATAGAAGATGCACAGTTACGAGTGAAATTGCTAGGTTGCAAAGGGTTCGCACATCTTCGATGTTGATGTTTGATCTCCAAAGGTGGCCACCAACTTACACTCCCACCAGTAAGGCAGAAGAACCTCCCTTAGGTTTTCATCAACGTTGGCATTGTCAGACTTCTGGGTATGTACTTGGCCCCTACTTTACACATCTTCTCCAGGATTATCATTCCCCTTTATGGATGAGAAAACTGAGGCTAACAAGAGAATGCTCTGAGAATGAATGAATGAATGATATGGTGATGTTTTGTTTATTATTTCTCCCACTGGAACTTAAGTTCCATGAGTTATAAGTACCTATTCCTAGCCCTTAGAACAGGTCCTGGCATAAGGTAGATGCTCAGTAGTTATTTATTGTTGAGTGAATGAATGAATGAATGAATGGAGGAAGCTGGGCAGAGAACAGAGAACAGGAGCCTCCCCTTGGCTTTCTGAGATACACTCTGCATGTCCTTACTCACTCAGCAGGATATTAGAAGGAGGGGCTTAGCAGGCTCTGCCACTGGAGTGGTGAAGCCTGCAGGCTGAGGCCAGCTAACAGTGGAGGAAGGGTGAAAGCTAAGAATTTTTCAATGGAAAATTGAATCTGCTCAGCAGGAGTCTGATGAGGCGCTGGGGCCCGCGAGGGAGGATGCAGCTGGAAGGAGTGTCCATCTGGATCCCACAGGCCGCTGGGTGTTGAGAGGTTATTCTTAGCCATCTTTTCTTCAGTCTTTATTTTCTCTTAATCAGGGCTCTCTTGATTTTGCAATTGGAGGCTTTTTTCCCCCCTTCTGTAAAGCAATGATTTTCCATATAGTAATTCTTTCCTTCTTTAGACTTCCCGGAGGGGGTGTATGGTTCTTTTTGTGCTCAGACACTTTGCACATTGCCTCCCACCCAGCTCCTCCCGAGTGCTTTTGTGGCTGGTGGAGACCTATTATGTGAGCTGAGTATTTGACCCCAACTCCTTGTTTGTTTCCAGAGAATTTAACCATAGCATTCTCCCTGCTAATTAGTCTTTCCTAGTAACATCAATGTGCGTACATTTCCCGCCCTTCCTCCCTGTGCTTCATGTGTCCTGAATTCTGCTGGATTAATTTAACTTGAGCCTTAAGAGGCAGCAAAGCCGAGGGCAGGTGGCCCAGCTCCAATCTTCGGTTCCTGCGTCATAATCATACTCACTGGCATTGACATGGTGCTCTGTGGTTGACAAAGCACTTCCACACTCAGTAGCTCTCCAGGACGACAGAAGTCAAAGCCTCTGGGGTCTGGTGACATCCCCAGCATCTGTCTGCCTAAGAAGAAAGGCCTGGTTTGAACTGGTTTTTCTGATGCTAAATCCCCTCCTTACTGTTCGTTACAGCTCTTGCAGGGGTTACAAAGTCAGATGCCTTTGGGGCCAGGTATATAATCAAATGAAGGAAGCTGGTTGGGTAGAAAATGGTAGGGGCTAGTGAGGACCATGGGGAATTGGAGAACATGCCTTGCCTAAAGGCGTCAAAATGTAATACATTTAAAAAGCAATTAAAAAACCCATATATTTTATCACCTACTCAATGCCAGTCTGCAATCTACCTTCTGCTGGTGGAAAGGGAGAGCAGATTGACAGTGTCCCCTTTGCCCCTGAGTACATGACTTGGTGGCATGGGTAAGCACCCCTGGTTGCAGTAGGTGTCCAGTGTCGATGAGGCAGTATGGTATGGTAAAGGCTGAGGGATTCTCTTGCTTTTAGAGTCGTGTTACCGCCTGAAGGATGTATGGATCTTGGGTCTACCCACCAACTCGCCTCCCTCAGACTTTTCAAGGGATGAGATTTAAAGTATTATTATATTATGGTGGTGCGGGTCCCCAGTGCCCCAACCCACAGCCCTTGTCAAAGGTTCTGCTCCTTCTTCCCCACCTCTTTCCACCTGCTCCCACCCATTTTTGAAATCATGGGACTTGGTTGCTCAGGTCTGTATTCCGAGAGAAAGAGTGACAGTGACAGAGACAGAGAGGTAGTCAGGGCCTTAAAGGAACCCCAAGTTCACATTCTAATCCAGTGCATGGGACCCAGAGAATAGAGAGGAAGAGGATGGCTCATGCCCTTAAGTAAAGAAAGCCTACCCATTAGTAAAATGTGGCCCAGTGAAGGTCATGGGCTTTGGTCAATCAGATAAAAACTCCTCTTTTGAGGGGAGTTAGGGGGAGGGCATGGCCTGAGGTGCCAGCATGGAAAGCGGCTGAAGTGTATCCCCTACTCTGAGTGAACAGGTTAAGATAGTGGCTCCAGAGAGCACAGCTCTACTGCCTACCTGCTGTTACCTTGGACAGGTTAGTTCAGCTCTTTCCCCATCATCTTCCTCCATAACACATAGGGAAGTGCAGCGGTGATGAGGATTAACTGAGATAAGTCAGGCGTATTCGGTAAATGTTAGTTATTTTTGTTTTGAGTTCGGCCTTCCAGCGATACTCATCGTCATGTTAGAACCCAAAGATGCCTTCAAATGCTGCCAGAAGGAATAGGGAGAGAATAATTCATAGAAGAAGAAACTACAATATCCTGCCAATATTTTCCTCTTCAGAATGTGCCACTTGTCCAAATGCCCTGATTCTACCTTTTTTTCCTCCAGTTCCATACCCTCAGATGGTCCCACTGAGCTGGAATCCTAGACCAGGGAGCTGGGATTCTGCGGGCTAAGATTGGGCTCTCAAATGCGCTTTTTGTGAGGTGTAACCACGATTGTTGTCTAAATACTCCAACTTAACTGTCGTTCAGTTGAAACTTTTGCTAAGTAGTTGTTTTCCCATCTGGCTTTTTGTGGGACAGAAAATTTAAGAAGGCAGATTCTTTTGATTCAAACGCAACATTGTGTACTTACCCAATCAACAGTGAATTGAAAGCCCCCCTCCCCAGCCCCTACCAGTCCTTAGGATTGGTTTTCTTTGGTGTGCCTCTTTTATACCAATAAAAAACAGTTCATAGTAGATATTGCCTGGGCATGGAATCAGGTGCTTGTTAATGTGAAGAATTAGGTTCTTATAAATGGCAAAAGTAGCATGAGAGGCTGTATGAAATGCTTATAGACTCTGATTTATTCTTAGTTTTTAGCCACATAATGTTCTGTTGAGACCAGTTGACAGAGTAGGAAGCTCAGCATGGAAAACGCACGATAAATTCTGAAATGCAGATACCTCCAAATTACAGGTGTTTTAGTATGGAGTCAGCTATATTCTCTTTCCCTCCCCCAGGCATTCCCCCCCCAGTCCCCACTCCAATCTTCTCCTTTCCCCACACCTGTGGCCATGCTCGCCTGCCTAAACCCAGAAGGAAAACTCAATGGTAATGAAGGGCACCATCCAGGAAATTATGATACCCAGGTTCTAGTTCCAGCTCTAGTTACTACTGACTGACAGGTACTCATCCCTCTGGGTCTCAACTTCCTTACGTAGAAAGTAGGAGACTGGGGCCAAGGCACCTGGGACTAAATGAGCTCTAAATTCTTATTACTCTGTGGACCCCCCGTTGCCAGCTTGGGGCCTGGGGGGTCTCAGCAGCTGGTCACTTGGATAATCCCCAAAGCAGAGGACTGCATGCAGGGTAACTGAGAATGGACTATAATCGCGGCAGAGGCCAGCCACTCAAATAGATGCTGGGGCCTTTGGCTGCTTCCCGGAGCCACCAGCCAACCCAGAGATGAAGCTGGCTGGAGAAGTGGATGGATGTGTTGGAAAGGCCCATGTCATCTCCAAATACAGTGTCTGGGAAATGCCCATGTCCGCAGAAGGAGGTCACTGAAACCCTTCAGCTGGTGGTGCAGTGCAAAGAGTCGGACAAACCAGGTTTTGATTCCTGACTTTGCCACTTAAACCAGCTGCATGACCTTGGGCAAGCTCTCTGGCCAAGTGTCATTTTTCTTCATAGACTGGGGGTAGCAATATACCTACCTTGCAGAATTGTAGTAGGATTGAGGTACTGCGAAGGCCTAAAATACCTACTGAGCATAGGTACTCAGAGGTACTTAGTACATGGTGGTGGTAGTAGTTATTATTTATCCTGTGCCCTGTATTCACGGGAGTCTCGGGGCGGGGGTGGGGGTGGGGGAACGCGGCCCCCGTGTCTGCCTCAGGGCTCCTCCCCCCAGGCTGGGAGGCATTGGCTCTGTGCCACGGCCCAGAAATGCTGCTGACTGGAGCGCTGATTTAATCCCCTGATTGAGGAGCCTTGGCATCCTGGCCCAGAGCAGGGCCAGCAGCATTTAGCACAATCTGCTTGGACCCCTCATGAAGTTGTTTTTCAGAACTGCCCCTTTCAAGGTCTTGTCCCCCTTCGTCACCTCTCTCCAGCCCCTTCTCTGTGGGTCCGTGCCAGAGAAGGGAAACAAAGCGTTCGGGGCTTTCCTCCCTCGTCTTCCAGGGAGAGAGTGACAGGAGGAAGGAAGAGGCAGCTCTCCGGGCAGCAGATGCGGCTAACACAAGCCCTGGCGACGCAAGGTGGCTGCAGCCCCATCCGAGAGGCTGAAGTCTCCGCGCGCGCCCGGCTGATCCCTGCTTTCCTGGCAAAGCCGGGGTCCCAACTCAAACCTGCCTTTCTCCACCCTGTGTCCCGACAGCTCGCAAGCGCTCTGCCGAGAAGCGCGATTAAGTGGCACTCAGCGTATTTTCCCAGCTTCTTGGACCCACCTGGTAAAAAGAAAATAAAACCAAATAAAGGAGCCCGGGATGGAACCCTCGTTATTTTTTAAAAGGGAGAGAGGGGTCACATGACTGTGAGTAACGGCCTCGGCGAAGTGGCTCCAAGTCGGAGTTTGCTGCAGAGCCGCCCCCTCCCGCCGGGGGCGCTGACGTCACGGAAAAGCCCCGGTGCGGGCCGGCCGGCGCGCTATAAACCGCGGGGCCGCGGCGGCTGCGGGCGGCGGCACGGACGGCGGGCACGGACGGCGGGCACGGCGCGAGCACCCGGCGCTCGGCGGCCCCGCATCGCAGCGCGCACCCACGCAGCACACGCCGACTCGCGGGCACCCGGCCGGCCGAGTCAAGTAAGCGGGCGGTTTGGGGAGGGGTCCTCTGGACAGCGGTGGGCGTGGGCGGGCGCGGAGTGGGCGTTCCCAGCCCGCAGAACTTTCTAAGTTGGGAAAAGAGCCCCTGGAAGTTGCCGTCTGCGCAGTGGTTTTCTGGTCGGGGGCAGTTTAAGGTGCAGAGGATGCCATTTGTCATCAGGTTCCTTAGTTCAGTTCAGTAGGAGGGTCACCTCCTCCTGCAGACTCTGTGGTCAGAGGGCAGCCCTTGCTGGTACGTCATGCTTTTGTTTGAACGCCAGCCGGCCAACTGAGGCACTGCTTAATGAGATTGAAAAACCGGCTGGTCATCCCCGTTAGTGGCCGGCGTGTTGGAGTGTGGAGTGTGGGTGTGAGTCTGGGAAGGGGAGTGTGCATTTCTCACTCTCACGAATGATCTTGCTTATACACATGAGAAGCCTTCTACTTTATCTCGAGTAGCCGGAGAGAACAAACCTCCGTACAAGGGGATGGAGGCTTGCAAAGGAAAAGTTGTAGCGAAGTTGTTGAATGGCATTTAGCAGAGTCTCTGGCCTTCTGATTTTCCTCAGGAAGGTGGAAATCTGAGCTGAATTTAAGAACTTTTGGAGTGGACGTGGTTTAATGAGAGTGAAACATTTTCTCTGCCAATTCGATAGGTCCGATGGTGAGCAGGTCATTTCCCTGCAGGAACAACAGGACTTGGGGCTGGGATTTTTGAAACATGATGTCTGTGGGCAAGAGGGCAGAGCCCAGGCATAAACCTCACACAGAAATTCTTTTTTGCCCCCAAATAATAGCTTATTCAGGCAGCTGGAAAGCATCAGGGCAACTTTACTAAACATGGAAGTTCCAATAAGTGCTTGTCCAGTCCAGCCAGAGGGAGTGATGTCATTGCCACGTGTTTCCCACCCAGGCACAAAAGCCCGCTGGACGCTGGTGCAATTAAGAGCCATGTTTAGACAAGAGCAGCTAACCTGGCCAGCTGGTCCCCAGCTCCATTAACTTGTTGCTTTTCAAGCCACCTCCGAAGGCTGCTGGTTTCTTCGGGCTGCCACTGTGTCAGTGCTGAGTGGGCTTCCTTAAGGCTTCCTTAAGGATGGAGGAAGCTAGAGGACAGTGGGTAATACTCACGGTACTTGTTTCCTTTTTGCAAAGGACAGTCTGCCTGAGGAACTGGTTACTAATTGAAAGCCTCTTGGATTTGGGGACAGCGTCCTTGGGGTTCCTTGGGTCAGGGTTACTTGGGTCTCACCGCATCTAACCAGATGCCACTGATGACTGACTGTGTGGTTGAGCCCCCTGAGCTCTCGCTCATGCTTACTAATGCTTACCCCTTGGCTGCTTTGCTCTCCAGGACCCGACGATGACTCTGAATAACGTCACCATGCGCCAGGGCACTGTGGGCCTGCAGCCGCAGCAGCAGCGCTGGAGCATCCCGGCGGACGGCAGGCACCTGATGGTCCAGAAAGAGCCCCACCAGTCTGGCCAGCGCGGCCGCCCTTGCGCTGCCCCGGAGGACCACTGCCGCCGGAGCTGGTCCTCGGACTCCACAGACTCCGTCATCTCCTCCGAGTCGGGGAACACCTACTACCGGGTGGTGCTCATAGGGGAGCAGGGGGTGGGCAAGTCCACTCTGGCCAACATCTTTGCAGGTGTACACGAGAGCATGGACAGCGACTGCGAGGTGCTGGGAGGTAGGTGGCCCAGCCCCACTGGGCTTCTGTCCATCAGCAGGGGTCCAGTCCGAAAGAACGAGGGGGTGGATCCTTTCTCTGCAGAGTTGGGAGTGGTGATTATGCGTCCTTGGCACGGGCTGGGGAAGCTGAGTCCCCAGAAAAGGCCTGGCATGGGTCCTCAGGACGAGAAAATGCAAATGCTCGCAGATGGAACCCAGGCCAGAAAGGGAATTTCTTAGATTCCAGCTCTGCAGGGACTGGGGTGTAGACAGATTAAAGAGGGCAGGGTCAGAGGGTCAGGATCCCTCCTCTGGCGTTCGCCAACTCTGAGCTGGACTTTTCAAGAGCTCAGTGTAGACACAGCTTTTTTCCACGGTTATACCTAAAACCAAACCAATTTCAAAAACGATTAGGGTAGATTCATCAGTTTCCACCATTATTAGAGTCTTTTGAGGGTGTAAAATAGTTTAATATCTCTATTTGAAATAGTACGATATTAAAAAAAATTTTTAAGTATATCAATGGTGATACTTATGTTTGTATAGAGTCTTACAGGTTTTCAAGACAATTTTCCATGTACTATCTCACTTAAAATATTTATTATTTAAGACTCGCCTATTTCCAAAACTGATTTGAGATGACATCATCACAAAAATGCGTGTGTTCCTCAAATACATGTAAAGCATAACACAGTATTCTGGGAAGTACTGATTGTCAACTGTATTCATACAGTGACTTTCAGCCGCAGCTTCCATCTTAGCATATGTGACAAGGGGAGCTGCAGGTCCTTATCTGCACCTATCAACATAACGGAAGAACCTTCCAGTGCTTGCCCAGGTGTCATGGTCTGTCTGCACTCTCACTTGAGCTCACAGCTGAATCACAGACCCCAGGGTGAGGAGATGCCTTAGTGGTGAGTTGGTTCTGCCCTCTGCTTGACGCACAGGAGCCCTGCTCCTTCCTCCCTCCTGTCAGCCCATCTCGGCTGTTTCTTCTTGACTGTCTCCAGTGTCAGGGAGTTCACCGCTTCACGTGGCAGCTCTTGAGCTGGACTGCAGATGATGACTCATTGATAGAACATTGATTTCTCTCCTCACTTCTGGAATCTCAGGGACGATAGCTAAATGAGAGTCAAGGAGAAATAGGGTCAGTATCGGAAGGCTGATTTTCTCTTTCTCTGTAAAGGCTGGTGGGTGACTGTCAGTATAGGAGAAAGGGAGGGAGGAATGAACACTAGAATGCACATTTGCTATGGGAGAGGCGCTTTCTTGGGTACCTTATATCTGCTACTGTTAATTTTGGTTCTTATAAAATTCCTGTACTCATAGGAGTAAACTGGCCTCAGGGATACCAAGTGTTTTACCTAGAATCAGTGGGGTAGCTGGAATTAGAACTCAGGACTTTGTAATCTTAGTTTGGGGATGTTCTTGCACGGCCATTGACAGGGAACCTGCTACGTCCCAGATGCTATACTGAGTCCTTCTCCTGCGTTTTTCCTGATAAAACAAAAATTGAACCAATTTTGTGTTAATATCCTATTTTATAGGTGAAGAAACGGAGGCTTATGACATCATGTAACTTTCCCAGGGTGATAGAGCTAGTCTGTGGTATGGCTGGGAGTCAGACCGAGTTGTGTGCATTCACTGTATCCTGCAGCCCCCGGGTTTAGCGCCCACGTGCTGTGAGTATCAGGCGCATGCCTGGCTCCGTGCTAGGCTCAGGGGTACCCAGCGATGCATAGGATGCAGTATTCCCTCTTGGGAAGGAGTGAAGTGGCCGTGGCTGTAATTCAGAGCACGGCGAAATTGGTGAACACTGTAAGAAGTAACAGTAAAGTGTTTCGGGAGATTGACAGAAGGAAGAGATCAACCAGGAGTTTTGTTTGTTTTTTGAGGGAGGTCTTGAAAAAGTTAGTGGGTAGCAGACTTTCAAAAATGTTTGTCTGTTAGAGTGGTGTGGTGCTTCCCTGGAGGGTGGACTCCCCATAGGCACAGAGTGTTAAGGAGACTGACTCGTACCTGGAATTTGGGAAGGCAGGCTCCAGTATTTGGCTGGGGGGGGCGCGAAGGGAAAATCCTTTCCTTATCTCCTCCAACAGAGAATCTTTGGCAAGAAGCTTGTCTGTTGGGCCATCCTATCTAATGTGTCCTATTTGAGTAACTTAATTTATACTGTCTAGGATTACATCTCTTATCTGTAGGCAGCTGTTGGAATCACTAGTGGCTTCGTGTTTCCAAAGAAGAAGGTTTTCCAAGGCATGCCTCCACATTGTTCTTTTTTCAGCATTAACCATAAAAAAACCCTCTACATAATACTCTCATCAGAATTTCTTCTAATAAAGATGGATGTTGTTACAGCTATATTGCAATAATCTTACGACTCTCTCTACACATTTAATGCCCTTATTTATTCGTCCCTTCATTCATTCCTAAATAGTTATGAACATACACCATGGAACTTGGTGAATCACTATGGGGCCGTGCAAAGAGTCCTAGGGCTTCCCCCAAAGATGCTTACAGTACGTGTGCTAGAGACAGATACACGCCAGCTGCACGCCAAGATCGGGTGTGATGAGTGTCTTGAAAGAGGTGCGAGGACAGTGCTGTGGGAAATCAAGAGGAGAGATTACTTCTGGCTGTGGAAATCAGAAATGGGTTCGTGGAAGAGGTGGTCTCGGAGCTGGACCCTAAGGACGACTGGGGTTTGGAAGCCCTGAAGTGGGTGGGAAGGTACAGCAGCTGCACACGGAGAGTCTGGAAAGAGCACTGGACTTAAGTGTGTCGCCGTGGGTTCGGAGCCCGGCTTTGGTACAGACATAGCTGAGCGCCCTTGCATGAAGGGGTGACCCTCCTCAGACCTCCTCGTTAGTGAAACAGGGACAATCGCTGCTTTACAGGATGTCAGAGGAGTCAAGGAGAGAACGCATGCTAAGCACGTAGCCCAGTGCCTGGCACACACGAAGTATGGAATGCACGTTAGAGCCGATTCTGAATCTACCATTTCCTTTCCCTGGGCTTATCTTCCCAAGCGGGCACTTTTGTTGCTTCTGGTCCCCATCCCCTCTCGTCCTACTCTTGGCCAGGGGTCCGTGAGACGTCGCAAGACGCCAGCACGGTGTTCCTAGTGCAGGTCTTCCTTCACGGACCCTTGGCATCTCCTGGGCTAGGACAGCTGACCGCAGTTGAGAGTTTTGGGGGAGAGGGACGTTGGAACTCAGAGCTTTTGAGAGTCTGCCGGAGCCCGTTCTAGCATGAGAGAGAACACCTGTGCGGGTCCCACACAGCACTTGAACCAGTCCTGGACTGGAGGGTCCTCCACACACAGTGGGGGTCAAATGAAAGACAGGTTGATGTGTGCTAGTCCAGGGGAGATGGCGACTGTCACCAAGCTAGAAGCTCCGTCCCACCCCCTCAGGATGGTCTCTCTCGTTACGCGGAGTGTTCAGGTACACCCCAGCTGTCAGCGAGAGCACTGGAGACGTGAGGACTTCCCCAGACCCAGGATGCTGACAAGTCCTACCAGCCGATAGTCCTCAACCCTGGCTCCACACCCCTCAACCCAGGGCAAATTTCAAAGGACTCTTCGGAATTTCATATTCTTTGATCTCCCCTCTCCTCACCTGATTAGCCTTGAGAAGGCTAAAAGGCGAGTGACAAGGGGAGGAAGAGAAACTAGAGCTTTGGGTGCAGGCAGGGCCCTCTCCTGGTTAGCAGAGGGCCGAGAAACAGGATGCTTTGTGTGTCTGAAGAATCTGTGGGGCGGGTAGCCAGAGGCAGTATATAAAATGAGGTGTAATGCAGCGAAACAGGGTGGAGATCTATGGTTTTAGGCTCTTGGGTTTGCAGCACAATGATTTTCAGGCAGGGTTAAGGTCAGGAATCTTCCAGAACCGCAAAGCAGTTAGGCATCTGCTTTTTAAGGTGTAATCCTTAATCCACTTTTTCTCTAGGGTAATGATCTGGTATCTCTTAAACCAAGGGAAGGTTCGGGTTTGCTTTTCCCCCTAGCTATTGCAGTGTAGTACGTTTCTGTTTGAACTGCTGGGGACCTAAGTGAGTCCCTTGTACCTGCTTTTGGGTGGTGAGTGGTGGGCTGGGGACAGAGAAGGTGCTGTTTTGGATTTCCTGAACACAGGGAAGGCTTTTAGAGAAAAGAGAAGAAATCCAAGGTAGCAAGGGGCAGTCAGCCGGCCCCCCTTCTGTGCTGCTCAGCCTCTGACCATTTGGCTGCATGAATATGCCTGTTGCGTCATGAGGCCCTACTCTGCGGTAAGCCAGAGTGTGCGTCCCACTGTGATCCCATTCATGCTGCACGTTGTCCATGGCAGACAGGATGGGCATAACAGACTTTTAATCCCCCAGTGGGACACCATTACCATTGATTAGAATGATACCTTGTGGACGCAGGGAGACTGACAGAAAGACAGAGCCATCCCATCCTTAGTTAACTTTCTTCCCATTTGTCCATGTTTTCCTTCCTTTCCCTCTGCTGATTCCATTTCCTAGATGAAGAAATGTTTAAACCAGGAGCATTGCTTTTTATAAACCCCTCACTACTATAAAACAAGAGATGCTCTGGTTTCCCCAGTGTAGCACTGTTAAGCTAGGTTTTAGCAATAGTAGGAAACGCCATGTCTGGCAAGAACCAGCTTCCTCCATCCGAACAAGTGATGACAACAGCTAATATTTATTCCCTTTCTACTTTGTGCCGAGGCTTAACGTAGGTAATTGTCACACAACCATAAGGCATGAATACGGTTATCAATCCCATTTCATAGATGAAGAAATTGAGGCTCAGAGCACTTAAATGGTCCAGAGCCACATAGTTAAAAAGGAATGGCATCCAGATTCTAATTCAGGTTTGCTTGTGTTTATATCCCCAGTGCTGTAGTTCTCATTCATTCATTCATTTGATAAGTATTTGCCCACCTGCAGTGTGCTGCACACTGTCCCGGGTGCGGGGCGATACAGCGGTAAACAGCGTTGAGGCACATCTCTGCCTTCACCTTCCGGAGGTGAGAGGGACAGAAAATAATCAAATAAGTTAAGTGGATTGCATGTTAGGTACCTGTAAGTACGGTGAAGGAAAACTGGAAGGGAGTAAGAAATACTGGTAGGGGAGATGTATTGCAATTTTAAGTAGATGGTGAGGGAGCACTTCTCCTGGAAGGACGTAAGGGCACAAGCCTTTTGGATATTCCAGGGAACAGATTTCAGGCCAAAGGAGAAGCAAGAAAAATGGTAAAAAAAAAAAAATCATTATGAAAATCATAATTTTCAAATGATGAAATTTAAAACAGGAAACTTCACTGTGAAAATAGAGTGGGGATGGGCTCGTTTGGATGCAGTTGATGGGAATCCCTCTTGCAAAATCCCTTAACTCAGCCAGGCCTATCCCCCAACTGATCTCTGGGGGCCGGAGCTGCTCCGGTCCGTTGTACTGCTCACCCTTCACCTATACTCAGTCTGGGCTCAAGTGCAGGGAGGAAAGTTTCCATTACCACGTGGAGCTGGAGGCCGCACTTACGCTGTACTTAAGATGGAAAAATAAACCCGTTTATTCCTAGGGAACTGTATTTTTTTAAGGGAGAAAACCTCAGCCAAGACAGGGATAGTCTCAAGGTTTTTTCTTGCGTGTCTCAAAACAGGAAAAGTGTCTCAGCCCAGAGCTCCCGAAATTGCCAGTAATCACCCCACTGAAAGGGACAGTGGATTTCCATGTAAGGCTCATGGATGAGCCTTACGGTTCCACTGGGTGGTTAGCATTTTCTCAAGGCATCATCCATTGACTCTGAGTCCAAAGCTCTCAGTGAGTTTCTCCTTATGAATGGTTTTCCTATAACAAAGGTCTAGGAATGATGAAAACGAAAGCCTTTCACTTCAAGTGGCTCAGTGAGACACATACAGAAGACATAGGTGTTCTGCTTAGGAAGTACTGGAGGAACATCCGTAGAATGTTGTCGAAGGTGATTAAAAAATAGTAATTTGCATTTGTGAGTATCTGCATATTTGCATTGTTAATTGCATATTTAATAAGCTTATGTTTTGCATGATTTTCTACATGATGCTCATGTAAAAGTGTTGTCTATTTTCCTGACTCCAGTATCACTGTTCTTTCTTTTCTAGAAGATACCTACGAGCGAACACTGATTGTTGACGGGGAAAGTGCAACAATTATACTCCTGGACATGTGGGAAAATAAGGTATGCAGAGCCTGTAGCTCTCCGCAGCTTGCCTTCCCACAGGCCGTTTGGTGCAAGGGTGATCTTGTCCTTTTCAGCGTTCTAGGTGAGGTGGGCTCATTTTCTTGATTAGCTTTTTTTTTTTTCTGAAGTAGGACACTGTTCTAAAGAAGAGGTCATTCACAAATGAGCTCTGAATAATAAGCAAGTTGCAGTGTTTTGCCCTTAGTTCTATTAAAAAAAAGACAAAAACGTATATCTGCTTTAGGGAAAGTGCCAACAAGGACGGATGATCATTTAAAGCTATTTAAAACCAGATTCAGGGGCGCCTGGGTGGCACAGCGGTTAGGCGTCTGCCTTCGGCTCAGGGCGTGATCCCGGCGTTCTGGGATCGAGCCCCACATCAGGCTCCTCCGCTATGAGCCTGCTTCTTCCTCTCCCACTCCCCCTGCTTGTGTTCCCTCTCTCACTGGCTGTCTCTATCTCTGTCAAATAAATAAATAAAATCTTAAAAAAAAATAAAAAAAATAAAACCAGATTCAATGAAAGTTGACATTCTTTTTTTTTTTTTTTTAAAGATTTTATTTATTTATTTGTCAGAGAGAGAGCACAAGCAGAGGGAGTGGCAGGCAGAGGGAGAAACAGGCTTCCCGCCAAGCAGGCAGCCCGCCATGGGGCTTGATCCCAGGACCCTGGGATCATGACCTGAGCCAAAGGCAGACGCTAAACTGCCTAAGCCACCCAGGCGCCCCTGAAGTTGACATTCTTAATACTAGTCTTCAACATTTGCTTTTTACAGATTTTGGGCTTCTGAGCCTATATGCTAGACCTTCTGTTGATAGCGAACCCTCCTCGTCTCACAGAAGTGTTCGAAATTTCATCAGTTGGGAAAGGCAAAAGGGAGTTGTGGGAAGTCGAAGAAGGCTCATTTTTGGTAGATTAGATAGAAATTAGAAATGTGGTTCGGCAGAGTCGTTGTATAATTTATCGACTTAAGCTGTAGGAGGAATTGGACAGGGTCTCCTGGGATACACATACTGTTTCTTTGCAAATGATGCTTCATTTCCCAGCACCCCCTCCCCCCCCCAGCACTCAGGGAGTTTCCTCTCGTTTTATCAGGGGGAGAATGAATGGCTCCAGGACCACTGCATGCAAGTCGGAGATGCCTACCTGATTGTCTACTCCATCACAGACCGAGCCAGCTTCGAGAAGGCCTCCGAGCTGCGAATCCAGCTCCGCAGGGCCCGGCAGACCGAGGACATTCCTATCATTTTGGTGGGCAACAAAAGCGACCTGGTGCGGTGCCGGGAAGTGTCTGTATCAGGTGAGAGGGGTGGCGCCTGCCCCAGGGAGACTGGCTTGGGGTCCCCTGCTTTTCCTTCACCTAGGTGCTCTTTTCTTCTTCTTTCGTAAAGCTGGAACCAGGCACTCATTAAAATGCTCTGTGGAGTTTTGTGTAGAAGACTCCAGCATTCCCAGCAGACTGTCTCTGTGCTGATGGCCGCTGCCTTGTCCATCTGGGCTACTTTCTGGATTCCCATTTCCCCACCCTGGAATTCCTTTAGGGAAAAGATCATGCTTGGGGATTTACTGGTGCTCCCCAACCTTTTCTCCTTGTACTTTTCTCTTCTCTAGGGAACTCTTAGGAGTTCAGCGAAATAAAAGTAGTGTCTTTATGTAAGAATGAAGGGAACTCTGATGTGGGGAAACTGTGGGGGTTTCACTGAGAATAAGAATTCTGCTGTGGCTCCCTCTGGTTCCTGGAGACCCTAGGAACACCTTCCCGTCCCCTACCTTTTGCTTCCTAAGTTTCCGTGAAGGCATCAATCTGATGGTGTCGCGTAGACATTTTCATGCTGAGTTCAGGGATATCGCCTGTTTGCTGGGTGATTCCCCAAGTGCTTTTGGGGCCCTTGAGATTTTATTGGCCTAATACAGATTTGGTTCCTGGTGCAATGGTAAAAAATGAAACACTGCATTGCCAGGCCCCACTCAGGAGAAAAGAAACCTGATGAATACTTCATGTATACAACTAGCTCGGGAACGTCTTACTCTTAGGAGACGACTGTCTACACTGATCATTTTTTTCTAACCAAAACTTGGAGACGTGGTCAGTGAACAGAATGGAACGTTTGCCATGAAGGCTGCTCCGGAAAAGCTTGGTTACACAGTTTGCTCTAACTGTCTTGTACATTTGTGAAATCATCAACATTTTTTCAAAATACCTCATCAGAGCTTTAACATTGTTTTTTAAGAGAGGAAAGTCAAATAGTAGGATTCTTTTTCAATCTGGGGAAACCAGGTCAGGAGAAAGAGTTAAGAATCCGAGCGTGAGGGCGAAGCAGGCCTGGGTTCACCTCTGTCGCTTACGGGCTGTGTGAACTCCCTCACGCGTTGAAAAGCTCGCCCCCACCTCAGTTTCTTCATCCGTCTGGGAGGGGGACTGCATTTTTCAGGTAACATAGTGCAATTAATGAAGGCTGTGGTTTTTATTGTTAGAGTCGATATTACTATATCTGATGACATTGGACCTCCACACCGTGCATTTGTGGTGGACCAGCTCTAAAGCCCACCTCTTGCGCTTCCGCGAGTCTTCCTGTCACTCTGCCTCTCTCTGTTCCCTGGGAGGACACGTGTCACCATCACAGGACCGACTGACCTAGAGCTGCCTTGAGCCAGCTCCAAGTCAGGAGTCCTCCAGCTCGGCCGTGTGCCGTGGAGCTCCTCTGACTTTCTTCTCCGCTCCTCTCCTCACCAGAAGGGAGAGCGTGTGCTGTGGTGTTCGACTGCAAGTTCATCGAGACGTCGGCGGCTGTCCAGCACAACGTGAAGGAGCTGTTTGAGGGCATCGTGCGGCAGGTCCGCCTCCGGCGGGACAGCAAGGAGAAGAATGAGCGGCGGCTGGCCTACCAGAAAAGGAGGGAGAGCATCCCCAGGAAAGCCCGGCGCTTCTGGGGCAAGATCGTGGCCAAAAACAACAAGAATATGGCCTTCAAGCTCAAGTCCAAATCCTGCCATGACCTCTCTGTGCTCTAGGCCCCCAGAGTCACCCCAGATGTCCCCCTGATGGACATCGTTGAACACCTTTGGGACCGATAATCTATATTAGATTGGATCCTTAAGTATTATTAGATATGGCTTCCCCCATTGTAGCTGGGAATTAACTTGTTAGCCTCAAGGGCAACATAACGCATGGGAAACGAAAGATCTTTGTAAAATCAGTATTTATTTACAGGAAAAGCCTGACCTTGCTACTTGAACACCAAGACTCATTCGAGGATGTGTTTGGTGTTCACATGTGTTTCCTCTCTCCTCTGGATAGTAGAGAATTGAAGCCTACAAAAGAATGCTCAGAACAAGAACTTTTCGTTATTAAAATTTTACCCAGTGTTCTGATACATGAATTTGAGGCCAGTGGGTCATAGACAAATATAGGACAGCTGTCAAAGGATTTATCCAAAGGAGGGAGAATTTTTTTCTCTGTACCTTATATTCATGGAGCTCGGATCATAGAACCGGGCTCATCATAATCATGACTATTACTGCTCCATCAAGCTGTGAAAAGAAATGATGGACCTTGCTGGAAACTAAAGCTTAGCCAACAATTTTTGTTCCATGCCCACAGTTGGGGATCCAGAAATTTGTAGAATTGGGAACCAATACAGGTACCACTTATAGGATCAAAAATCATATCTTTGCTTCTGTGTCTTATAATTTTTTGTTTAGGGGAAAATTATTTAAATCAAGTTCTACTTAGTCAAACCAACATTGATGTTTTATTGTTTTTAAAGTCTGGGGCCATCAAGAATATATTTTAAAAATCTGAATTATTGATAACCTGGAGTGCAAAATGCCAAATTTGGAAATATAAACAAAGGTCTGAATTTTTATAAAACACAAAATGTAAATATTTCCAGTACTTTAGGTTGACCCTTGTATGCCACAGCTCTGCTCTATTTATTGTTTTTTTGCAAAATAATAACCATTTTAACATTTGATAAAGCGTATTTATGAATATATTTCTTAATAGGAAAAACGTCCATTTTATTACCATTTTCTATCTTTTTCAGAATATGCAAGTTTTTACCTGTGTGTCTTATAATAAAAGAAATAAAATCTTTGGGAAAAAAAGGCATTCTTCAATGTTTTTCCTTCCCGAATAAGACGATTATGATTCTTTCCATTTGCTTTTAGAGCAAGAACACTCTACAGAAACATACCTGTTATTTTATTTCTTCTTTTCATTGGTGGGAGTCCCATTGTTATTTGTTTCAAAGACTATCCCTGACATCTCTCCTTCAGAACCATGATTCACAATAATGCAGTTATTTTTGGCTAATGCAGTTGGGAAGTATTTGGGGTCCTCTAAATGCTAAGTTACAATAAAAGCCAGATTGATCTTTTACTTTGGCAAATTCCTGACTGAACAGATGGGCCTTTGCTCCCTGAACACTCATGGTCCTAAGCTTGACTAAAACATTAGAGGAAATTATAAAGATTAGGGGGCAAAAAAAAAAAGGCAACTGGTGATTTTCAGCCTGAGATCTATCTTGCCAGGCAAAGCTTTAACCAAATCCTCCTTGCTGGCTTTATTATGGCTTGACCTTCCTCACGTGGTTATCTATCCAGTGGTGGTGTGTGACCCCTTGCTGATGTGGAACGACCCGGTGTCCCCCTTTCACATCAATGGCCCCTGCGTGTACCCTCTGTCACTTACCCTGCCTATGTTTCTGAGTTTGTAATCAGACACACACTAATCGTGACAACCATGGGACCTTGAATTTGCCTAAAGCACCAGCCCTGTGACTCGGTTCTGCTGGCCTGTTCTCCTTTTTCCAAATTGAGCGCAAGGTACCCATCTCTGTGCACTTCGCCTCTTTGAATTGCTCAAAGAAACAGTACAAGGGGATGATAAGAGTGAACATTCAGGTTTCACAGGCAACATCACTGCCATTACATATCAGTGTGTCTTTGGAGCAAAGGCTAAACCTTTGTGGCCACCAGTTTTCTCACCTCCAGAATGGGGTTGCTAATAACACCTACCTCGTTAAGATTGTGAGATGAACATCTTTTAATCTGCCAAACGTGAAGAGCTCAAGAGATGTCCATTTTCATTATCATACACCTTCCACTCTGCATAAATCAGTAAGTTTTATATGTCTGCCTTCCCCTAAATGGAATGGAAACTCCTTAAAATCGGGCACCGCTACTTTTCCCTTTTATTCCTATACTGTTCAATGCAGTCCCTTGTGTATATTGGGCTCTTATCGTGTTTCTTCTTGAATAGACCTTCCCAACAGCCCCATGAAGTTGACAGGCCATCTTACAGCAAACAAGTTCAGGGGGATAGATGACCTGTCCCAGCTGAGATGTTAAGTGTCTGAGCTTGGAGTAGAGTCCAGCTATGACTCGGAGTTCTTTGCATCTGTCAGTATCCCAAACTGTTTCCTGTAGACACAGCTCTTTTCATCTCCAGGTACCACCACGCACACCACACGATATCACCCTCCCCATACCACCCCCCACGTACATAGCACACACACTCCATACGATACCACACCCCCACCCTATGCCATGCACCACGCGCAGACCACACCGTACACACATACCACACATCCCATACCCCACCCCGCACACGCCACAGCCCACATACACCATGCATACCTCACCCCCCACACATAGCACACACACAAATGTGTACATACAGCAAACACAGCACATATATCCCACACCACTCACCCCACATCTCACATACACAACACCGCACACACGCACACACACCCTGAACATACACAGTCTTTGTTTCCGCTATTGTCTGTTCTCCCAGATTCAACCATCCCACTCGCTTATTTCGGACCTTCCCAGCCAAATGGCCAACAGCTGCCAAGACTCTCAAGCTCGGGGCCTATTGCGGATTGTCACACGGGGGCTCCCTCGGTTTGAACCGCGGCGGGACGACGCCGGGCGCGATCCAGCCTGAGAGGCTCTACAGCTCTGGAGTCAGACGGACTTGGGCTTCACTCTGGTTTCATCACTTAGATGCACAACCAGGAGGAACTTCCTTCTTCCCTCAGGCTCAGTTTCCCATCTGTGACGTGGAAATAGCCGTAACACCCGCTTCACAGGGGTGCGGTGCGGTGAGGTGAGGTGAGACCTGTCAAGGTCATCAGCGCATGAGAACTGTGAGGACTTCTTTTTTTTTTTTTAATGATTTTTTATTACATTATGTTAGTCACCATACAGTACATCCCCGGTTTCCGATGTAAGGCTCGATGATTCATTAGTTGTGTATAACACCCAGTGCACCATGCAATACGTGCCCTCCTTACTACCCATCACCAGTCTATCCCATTCCCCCACCCCCCTCCCCTCTGAAGCCCTCAGTTTGTTTCTCATAGTCCATAGTCTCTCATGTTTCATTCCCCCTTCTGATTACCCCCCCTTTCTTTATCCCTTTCTTCCCCTACCGATCTTCCTATTTCTTATGTTCCATAGATGAGAGAAATCATATGATAACTGTCTTTCTCTGCTTGACTTATTTCACTTAGCATTATCTCCTCCAGTGCCGTCCATGTTGCAGCAAATGTTGAGAACTCGTTCTTTCTGATAGCTGAGTAATATTCCATTGTATATATGGACCACATCTTCTTAATCCAGTCCTCTGTTGAAGGGCATCTCGGTTCCTTCCACGATTTAGCTATTGTGGACATTGCTGCTATGAACATTGGGGTGCATATGGCCCTTCTCTTTACTACGTCTGTATCTTTGGGGTAAACACCCAGTAGTGCAATGGCTGGATCATAGGGTAGCTCAATTTTTAACTTTTTGAGGGACCTCCACACTGTTTTCCAGAGTGGCTGTACCAACTTGCATTCCCACCAACAATGTAGGAGGGATCCCCTTTCTCCACATCCTCTTCAACAATTGTTGTTTCTTGCCTTGTCTATTTTTGCCATTCTAACTGGCGTAAGGTGGTATCTCAGTGTGGTTTTGATTTGAATTTCCTTGATGGCTAATGATTTTGAACATTTTTTCATGTGTCTGTTAGCCATTTGTATGTCTTCATTGGAAAAGTGTCTGTTCATATCTTCTGCCCATTTTTTGATTTGTTTATTTGCTTCTCGTTTATTGAGTTTGAGAAGTTCTTTGTAGATCTTGGATGCCAGTCCTTTATCTGTAGTGTCATTTGCAAATATATTCACTGTGAGGACTTCTACTCCAGAGAAACGTTTATGCCTTCATTCATTCCCTCGTGCCTCCCTCAACTTTATGAGGCGCCCGGGCATCGCTGGGTGCTGGGACTATACTAAGACATTACCCGGGTCCTCAGAGCCCCCGAAAATAGTATATTTGCCTGTCCCCAAAAGCTAAAGAAGGTGGCATTGGTGGTAAGAAGAAACTGAAAAAACCATGGGAGGATTACACCTGGAAGGGGCTGGATTTGCTGCCATTAGATAAGATTCAAATGAAGGAAAACATTATTATTAAAATGACTGGATTCAATGTGGAAAAGTAAACTGGGCTATTTTTTAAAATTCCATTTTGGGGAAGCGGGAGCATGGGGGAAAAGTTGGTTTTGAAGCATCCTACATTTTTGCTCACTAATACACGACTGTTCAATACAGGGAGAGGCAGATGATTATGAGTTCACCTGACTATGCCTATGGAGGGGAATACACAGCACGAGAACGAGGTCGTGATATGTTAGTGGGAAATGGGCATGGTGGGGAGCGAGGACAACTGTGGAAAAATCCAGAATAGGATAGAAGATAAAAAGGAGCAGCAGAGACATGGGAAGTAAGGCGGTTGGAGCTTGGGTGGGAGAAAGAATTCCTTGCTTGGCTGGAGCAATCATGAATTTCTTCCTGGAGGAAGTGGCATTGAGCTTGATCTTGGAGGCTATTCAAGATTTCTACCAGTAAAATATAATTAGTTAAGGATCTCAAGACGAAATCTTTCTGGCGTTTGGATGGGCCCTAAATCCAGTGAGCGCACAAAGGGGGGGGGGGTAGAGATCGAGACTTGGATACAGAAGGGACACACAGGGAAGAGGCCCATGTAAAGATGGGGCAGAGACATTGGTAAGCCAATGAGTACCAAAGATGCCCAGGATGACCAGGAGCTGGAAAGAGAAGGAAGGATTCTCCCCTAATGTCTTCCAACTGAGTATGACCCTGTCCACATCACGATTTTAGATGTTTAACCTCCAGAGCTGCAAGGGAATACATTTCTGTTGCTTTTAAGCCACCAAGTTTATGGTAAGCTCAGCAGCCCTAGGAAACCAAGTACTTTGGGTTATTTAGGGCAACTTTCTTAGCATCTGTAAGCCTCAATTTCTTCATCTGTAAAACAAGGATAATACCCATGTCAAAGGATTATTGTGGGGATTAAATGTAAAGCACTTAATTTCTCGTGGTCCAAGAGGTGGAAAGTGAGCGATCTGCAAGAGAAGATGGAGAGCAGCTGCAGAGATGTCCATTTCCAGACCAAGAGGTTTGACTCGGTTCAGAAGACGATGCCGGCGCTTGAACGTTTCCAAACTGGGATGTGACAGGCCAAGTGGCACTGCTTCAGGACATGGCCCGGGAGAGCTGCCAGGCAGGAACCAGAAGGCATGAGATGCCCCTGTGAGGAGATCAGCGAGGAAGCCACCGGAACACCGAGCCAGGCGCATGCAGGTGTGCGCTGCTGGCTGCAGGGGTAGGGGGGCAGGGAGGGGCGCTGTTCATCGCGAGCAGCAGCTACCCCAGGAAGTGCACGGAGGGGCTGCCAGGGCGTATGCGTCTGGCGGTGTTTGGGTTTTGTACCGGGAGGGCACTGAGGCCGGACGCCTACCACAGCAGACAGCGGGGCAGAGGCCATGGAGGGGGCGGGTGGCAGCTGAGTGGGGCAAATGCAAGCGTAAGATTACACTGGAGTCAGGGCTCGGCTTCTGACTTCGCGACTGTCTGGAAAACTGTCACGGAGCAAGAGACCCTAAACCATCAGTCCTCGTCCCGCCTAATGTTGGGGGAAGTGAGGCAGGAAATACGGCACACCTGCTCTTCTTACACTACGGCTAGGGAGACAGGGGTGCCAATAAGGAGTGGAGGCTTTTAGCGAAGGACTGCAGTTGGATGCAGGGGTGGCTCTGCGTAGGTGTGCACATGGAGGCATGCATGTGTACACGCGAGTGTATGCGTTGTGTGTGTGTGTGCACACGCGTGCGCATGTTGGCGAGGGGTACCGATGGGCAAGAGAGGCCTCACAGTAAAAGAAAAAGTAGAGTACTGCAGTTAGAGGAACTTGAAATATCCGCTAGACTCTCATCTTGCTCCACTTTTCGGTATATGCCAAAAATGAGGCTGCTGTCAGTGGTCTTACTGCAGCGTCCACCAAGGGAACGGAGTATTCGAGACGTGCACGTCCTTTCTGAAACTCAGGACGAGTTGTAATTTAAGTTTGCTGGGATTGTGGTCAAGTAATTCAGACAAAAATGTGCCTGTGTCTTCTGCTGTTGTTTTTAACTACTTGAATCGAAGTAGAGAAGCTAACCCCTTACTGTCAGCTTTTAGAAACAGGGAAATGTGGGGGGACTGAGAAGTGCCCCGCATCTTACTGGTATCACCCAGAGGCCCGAGGGCAGCTATTTGACTCTGAGAAATTAGGCTGCCTTGTGGGGAATTTGAAAGTTTTGGAGGGAGCTTTCTTGAAAGGTGTTTGCAATTTTGTATGACGTGCATACACGGACACGTAGATACATACATACACAACCAGACGTACAGATGCTTGTGGATGTGTTCACACACACACGTCCGCATTTCCACCAGCCTCGTTTAAAGGCAGGGAGTAAGCATAGTGCAGATGGCAGGTGTTTGAAAATAAAAATCGGATGCGGAAATTACAGCCCTCTCGGCAGTGTTGCCAGACGCTGCCCTACCAGGCGCACCAAAAGACAAAAGGAGGAGCAAGTGTGCAAACAGCAGAGAATGGGTTCGGCACAGGGCTGTGAGGGGTGCAACGCCAGCGGTCAGTCGGCTTTTATTTGACTAAAAAAAACCCCGCCATCGGGTGTACTTGAAAGCGGTAATTTTTTTTTTTTTTTGTACACGTCAGGCTGGACAAGGCCCTGAGATAGGAGTGGAAATCCTATTAAGTCCAAAGGAGATCGCCTTGTGACTCACCTATTTGACTACGAGATGGAGCTGGTGGCCTGCCAGGGTGTGTTTCACTATTTGGAAACAGCAGCGTGAGGAGCTTGGGTTATCTGAGGGATGATTGGGCAAAAGTAGTTCTGAGCGGAGGTCGAAAAAAAATAAGCGAAACCAGGCCGTCCAGCTGTCTCCTGGACGAGCCGGCAGCGCCAGGAGTCTGCAACCCCAGCGAGAGAAGTAGCGGCCCCAGGGGTACCCCCACCCAGCCCCCGGGGAGGGGCCCGTTTGAACTGTCGCTAGGAACTGTGAATTCTCTGAGTCACAGCCCAGATTAGCGTCGACAGGATGCTGGTGCTGTTGTGACTTTTAAGGTCACATTTGTTAAGTGGAGTACAGGGTGCCAGGTAGGGAGCCACGGTTCAAAACAGACCACATGAGAAACTGAAACAGAGTTCTGCACAAGTCCTGGGCCAAGTACACAGCACAGCAGGCCTCGGGGGTCCACATGGGGAGGTCAAGGCAGGTGCAGACAGAGAGGCAGGCCCTGGGGCACATGCCTTTATCAGCATTCGAGCTTTGGGGTTGACAGGCTAAGGCTGGGTTGGTGAATTCAAACCAGACTTGGCTCTTCTCAGGGCATCTATCAAAACTTACTTGTCTTGGGCTCAGGCCTCTGGCAGGTGAAGCAATCGTGTAAGAGTAATTGTGTCGGTAAGTGTGAATATCTTATGCCTTGGCGTTAAAGGCTTAGTTCGGTACTAGTCCTGGCTTTGCTCATTACTAGTGAGCTTTAAAATCCTCACATAAAATAAGAAAAGTGATACCAACCTCATAGGGTTTTTAAGATGACAAAATGTGATAAGTGAAAGTGATTTTTAATCCTAAAGAATATTCTAATCTCGGGGCGCCTGGTGGTTCAGCCTTTAAGCATCTGCCTTCGGCTGAGGTCGTGATCCCAGGGTCCTGGGATCGAGCCCCGCATCAGGCTCCCTGCTCAGCAGGAAGCCTGCTTTTCCCTCTCACACTCCCCTTGCTTGTGCTATCTCTCTCGCTGTCTCTCTCTGTCAAATAAATAAATAAAATCTTAAAAAAAAAAAGAATATTCTAATCTCTGCAGGGCTATTAAAGTGTTATGCACATATAGGTGTTAATAGGACTTCTTTGCCCATCAGTTAGTTCGACAATGTTTGAGGGAGAATTACAGTGTGACTGGCACAGGCAAAGGTCTTTTGAAGTAGGTGGGTCTCTCAGCGCCCTGCCCCTGGCTTACCTCTCGGATCCCTGCATGTAGACAGTCGCCTACTTTGCTGATATATTCGACTGGCCCTGGTCACCGTCTCTTGGAATGTATAAAGCCAGTTACAAAACATTAGCAGTTGGGAAAATGCCAATGCTATCTCTTCTGGCAGCAAAGGAAGGGAACTCTTAATTTTATTTCTTTAATTGTGTCTTTGAGAGTCTCTGTACAGACAACGGGCAATGAGAAATGCTATTTTAGGTGTTGAAGATGAGGACGTTTGACTCATTAAAAAATTGGGTTGATCGTGACCTTGTCCGTTCCCCTGCTTTTATGCTGACAAGTCTCCACCCAACAGATAAATGGGACTTGAGGGTTTCGCAGGTGCTTCCGGTTGTACTTGTGTGTGTGAGAAAGAAGAGGCAAAGGGACACAAAGAATCCACTTCCGTTGTGCCTGAGCGGGAAGATGCAGACTGCGCAGCCCTGCGCGCAGGTGGCTGGAAAGATGGGATGGAGTGGCCGAGAAAAGAGTGGCTTCTGGAGTCCGGTTGCCTGGGTTTAAATCCTGGCTCCACCTACTCCCAGCTGGGTAGCCTGGACAAGTACCTTCATCTTTCATGTGCTCAGGTTTCTCATCTGAATAAAGAAATCAAATAAATGAATTAAAAAGGTACCTACTTCTTAGTTTTTGTTTTGTTTTGTTTTGTTTACAGGAGATGAGAAAATGCACGCAAAGCCCGGTTACCGGCCCATGATGAAAGCTCAAAAGCTTTTAGCTATGTTTTATTATTTTCTTTATTCAAACAAACACCAAGAGCCTTCAGAGATCAGTTTTAGGAGGAAGCCTGGAGCGAGGGAGGGGCTATCTAACAAGAGACTCGTCTACCCTGGTTCCCTAAATGACCGTCTTTCCCTTGGGCAGTCTCGCTGCCATCCTGGTGGGTAATGCCTCCTGAATGCCGGGGCCAAAGGGGGGCCCAAACTCCCTGCTGAAGGAGTTCCACTTAGCGGCTGAGAACAGGCTAAACAATTCAAAAAGCTCTTTTTTAAGTCCTGACGTTGCTAAGCAACCTGTGTTCTGCACATCAACGGTACAGTCTAGTACGGTGGAGGCAATGAGCCCCCAGTCCCTGGGGGTGCAGCCTGGGGCGCATTATCTCCGGCCTCTGGCCTGGCTCTCTTGTTTCCAACCTTCCACGCCTGCCTCCGAAAGAGGGTTCCTCTAAGTTCTCCCACTTGGGAACTGCCTCACAGATGTCTTGCTAGCAGGCCCCGGAGAAGCGGATGCCCCCTCTGCCGGCTGCAGCTGAGTGCTTTCCGTCTTAAGGACCGGCCCGCGGGTCCTTCCCTGCGTGAGGGGAGACCCTCGCCCTACTCCTCCGTGGGATTTTGTCCTCGAAGGTCCAGCCACACTGTGACGTGCCAACCTTTCCCCAAGTATGTTCTCTGGGACCCTTGCTCTCTGTGGTATTCATGTGAGTTCCTGGTGAAAGGGAGAATTCTGGGGTCAAATACATGCAGGGAAAGTTGGGTTCTAGGAAGTGAAGTAGGCTTCTTTTGTATTGTGATGAAATACACACAAGATGAAATTTACCGTTCTAACCAGGCCCAAAGTCCATTCACGCTGCTGTGCATCCATCACCACCACCTGTCTCCGGAAGGTGTTCCTCTTCCCCAACTGAGTCTCTGTGCACAGATCATGCCATGACGTGCCATGCCCCCTTTCTCCCATTCTGTGGGTTGCCTTCTCACTTCGCTTCTAGTGTCGTCTGCTGCACATTTTTAATTTTGATGAAGTCTAATTTTTTTCTTTGTTGCTTGTGCTTTTGGTTTTATAGTTAAGAAATCATTGCTGAATCCAATGCCCTGGAAGTGTTTTCTTCTAGAGTTTTGTAGTTTTATGTTAGGGTCTTTGATCTATTTTGAGCTAATTTTTGTATATGGTGTAAGGTAAGGGTCCAGCTTCATGTTTTTGCATGTGGCAAATAGGTCTCTTTCAGCATTTAGAGTTCATTGGTTGCAAGCAACAGAAACCAAGATAGGCTAACAATTGGAATAATTGGTTGAGTCTTTTCTTCAGTGTCTAACTTAGACCTATCTCGTGCAAAAGGCAGGAACCCACGTCGCCTACGTGCCAGTGCTAAGCTGTGGTGGGTTTGGACTTCCCAAGTTCATGCTGGGAAGCGAGGAGTCAGACTTGAGTAATCCTCTCATAAACTCACAGCTGGAGTGATGACCTCACAGAAGCCCAGCAGAAATATAGTTTATGGATTTTGGTGGACATATCATCTCTGTAATGGGTGCAAATTTCTCTGTGACACTGAGATATGAGGAATGACACATTTCTTTATTTTTTAAAGGAAAATTAAATCTCAGCCCAGCCCCTCCTCCACAGGGCTGGTCTTTTGGGGGAGACCTCCACTCCTTTGGAATATTCATGACACCATGGGATTTATTTGAGGCCAAAAGAGCTGGCCTCAAAGGAATGGTTACTTTTATCACTATTGTTCTTTCTTTTTAATTTTTTTAATTTTTAAATTTTTAAAAACATTTTCTTGAAGGTTTTATTTATTTATTTGAGAGCAAGAGAGAACGAGTGAGCACGAGCAGGTGGAAGGCGCAGAGGGAGAGGGAGAAGCAGACTCCCCACCAAGCAGGGAGCCTGATGTGGAACTGGATCCCAGGACCCAGCGATCACGGCCTGAGCCAAAGGCAGATGCTTAACCGACTGAGCCACCCAGGCGCCCCACTATTGTTCTTTCTGATCCTCAGTACCCCACTGGGTGCTGGTCCTCACTGTGTACTGGGCACTGACACTCTGGGTGGGTTCCCGAGACGCCCTCCCCTGTATTCTCCTCCTCTGACCTCGGGCTCGACACAGGGCTCTTCGTGCGGCTCCCCACATCTCTCAGCATCCTGCCTCTGCAGACAGCCATGAGGCCGAACCCACACTGAAGTCCGCTGGCTTGTGGGGTGGCAGGCGGAAGGCTGGGATCGCCCTGCAGGAGTCCCATCTCCTCCAAAGGTCTGGAACTCCAATTCCATTTGTCAGCAAGTCATTCTGCTTCTTACCTCGAGGCATCAATGCCTCTCTCCCCTCCTGTGGAACATAGCGATCCAGCACCAGCCCTTGGGGGAAGGGGGCTGCAGCCTGCAGGTCAAACTTCCATTCCCCAGGGGGGTTTTCGATACCCCAGGGCCCTGATCCCAGAGGTTCCATTTCAGTACCAGAGTGGGGCCCAGCCCCAGCCCCCAGGAGAGTCTGATACAGCATGTCTTCTGACCACACTTTGATGAGCGCTGGCCTAGACCTGGGGACAAAGGCCTGACGAGTCTCCTGGGGGTAGAAAGAGCTCGGTCTTGGAAACTCCACAGCTGGTCTCCCAGCTTCCAAAAACGGAGAGCTACTTTCTTCTAAAGAAGCAACAGCACACAACCAATTCGGTTCAATTTTCATTTTCCGATTTAATTGGCCATGCCTCACCCCCGGAGAGCTGGGTTTTGTAAGTCCCTGTAAACACAGAGGAGAGAGTCTGGCTGTTGTGGCCTGGCAGATACTGGCATGACCTTGGCTAGGCTCCCGGCTTGCTAACTCTTGGTGTCTGACAGGCTTGTGGCTTGAAGTGATTAGGGGCAGACAGATGTGGGGGCCGACAGGGGCTTGTCTCCCCCAGGGCATAGCTGGGAATCCAGTCACAGATTTGGGACTCTTTTGTGACTTTCAGAACCAGGGCCTTTTATGTTCTGTTGCTTCTCCAAATTCCATGCAGGCATCCGTATTTCACTCTTTCACAGATCCTGGTGTTCGAGAAATGAGTGGCTGTTCACCAGGACTGCAGCAACGCCATCAGCTCCAGGTAAGGTGGGAATGGCTGGCTTTTAATTTCAAAACTTAGGGCCAATTGGCAGGGTGATTTGGGGCCCTCTGAAAACAGGTTTCAGGAGGGAGCGATCGGGGCTTTGGTAGGAGCCTCTCAAAGCTCTGACTGGCCTCTCTTTCTGGAGGGTCAGGTACAGGGATAGAGGGCATGCTGAGGACAATAAGCTAGGACCCATGAGAATGCGCAGTGGGAATGTTCCTGGTGCTGAGAACGTGTTCTCTAGAACGTGACGCAGGAGGCAGGAAACAAGACACGGGACCTGCCTCAGTTCTTCCATGAACGTCTGGTCACCTCTGTGCTTCAGGATTTTTTCTTTGGTCAAGTGAAGAGGGTGGGGCTAAATCTATTAATTCAAAAATAAACATTTACTGAGCTTAATTTTTTTGAAATTTTTATAAGCAATTACAGAGAAGTATGTTAAGGGATTTAAAGATAATTATAGTTTTTAATGCTTATAATATTATCCATTGTGTTTCATGTATTTTGAACCCCTATTATTTGGTCCATATAAATTTAGGACTGTTTTCTTAATAAATGGATCCATCTGTTGTTAAAAAAAACAACACAAAAATAAACATTTACTGAGCTTTGATTAGGCACCAGGCTGTGTGCTAGAGGGATGTGACATTAAATAAAGCAGGATACGTGCCCTTGAGACAATGATTTCCAAGGTCTCTCGTCTGAGTCCATAAAATAATGCCTGGTCCACAGCAGCCCTTGAACACTGTGTTTTCACATGCGTTATCATGACCGCACTGTGAGATGGTTGTCCTTCCCACCGCGTGGGGGTCAAGTGACTGGTCTAAGGTCACACAGCTATGAAGCAGCCCAGCTGGATACAAATCCAGGTCTTCTGATTCTCAGTCCTGTGCTCTCTGCTCTGTAGCTTGCAGTCTATGACTTTCCTTACTGTCTATGATGCTCCCACCTTCCAGATTTTTCCACCCAGTGGACAAATAGCTCTCATTTGCCAAGCACTTACTTTAGGTCCTGCTACATGTGTTCTCGGGGAACTCTCACAGCAACCTCATTAGGTTCTGGTATTATTGTCATCTTACAGAGGAGGAAGGCGGGGCTCAGAAAGACTGAGGGCCTTGTAAAGGGTCATGCAGCATGTCAGTGGCATTTGATCCTAGGTCTGTTCTGGCGCTGCTGTGCTACATTGCCTTCTGGGATCTTGAAGAGAGATGCCTGGGAGCACAGTGGACTCTTCTCTCCTGCAGAGCTGAAGGCTGGTAATGTCCTTCCTGGGCTCCCACTGGAGGATGGGGAGAGAGCCAGAAGGCTCCAGGGAGCGGGTTGTGATGAGGCCTTGGCCAGAGCCTGCTTTTGGAGTCTTCGTGGGGGAACCATGACAGACTTCAAAGGCCACAGAGACATCCCAGGTCCCATAGATCCGGATGTCCTCATAGGAGTCAGCTGCAAGGCGGGAGCACCCTGTCATTTTCTAGAAGAGATGGTGTGCACTTGCTGGGGAAGCTGCTTCTCGGGGCGGAGACCCTTCCTTTCCCCCGGTGCCTGCCATCCTGGACTCCCTGCTCCCACCCTCACGCCAACCACGAGGACATTCTTCTTCCTGCAGCCTGCCTGCCGTGCTCCCTGTCCCCAGCCCTCGAAAGTCCGAACACGAATCAACCTCTGGCCGCGCGGTGCCACCACGTCTGGGCTTCTGCTTAGCCTCATGCCATTGCGGGAAGGCTGAAAAATAGTGGGGTGCACCCCTAATACACAGATGGGGAGTGTAGGTTTAAAAGGGATAGAATTTGGTCACCTCACGATCACTGGCAGAGAGCTGGGCCTGAAGCCCTGAGCTTACGGTTTCCAAGGGCAGGTTGCCGAGCTGGCCCGGCAACGCCGCAAGCATCGCTCGCTTCTGTATTTGCCTTTCGGTACCTTATCTTACCTGCTACAACCCTCGGAGGCAGGTGGTCGTTCTCCATTCTACAAGGGACGAGTGTCGAGCTTGGAGTGGTGAAAAACTTGCCCTAGGCCCGTGGGCCACAGGGCAGGATTCAAAGTCAAGACCGTCTCGTTCGCTCCACTGTGTCCCGCTGTACCTTGTCCCCCTTCTCCCACCTGCGATTCTGCAGACTTGCAGGGTTCAAAGGAAGGTTGGCTTCGCCGGCTGTGAGTGAAGCGCAGATGGCTCTTTACGGTGGGCGGCTGGTAACTGGGGTCCTAACAGCCCATCCATAGCTGACCCTCCAGGCCCTGGATTTTAATTATCTTGCAAGCGGCTCTGATAAGCTTGGACTCATTTGTTAGCAACAGGAAGCGTGTGGGATGTGCGGAGGCTCGCGGCACCGTGTAAGGTAGGCGGCAGCTTGGGAACAGCTGTGGGTAGAGTGGGCAGAGAGGCCGGGACGAATCCACCAGCGGTGGGGCCCCAGGAAAGGGGGCTCTGGAGGCTGGCGAAGTCGCCCTCCGGGGACCGCTGCTAATGGACGAAGTCCTGGCCTTTGCCGAGACGGGTGTGAGGCATGCTTGTGTGAGTCCCCGTGGGAGAGACTCACTGGCATGTTCTGAAACCCAGGGACCCTGAGCAAGCTCTCCCCGCAGCTGCCCTCCCAGAAAGTACGCGATTGATTATGATAAGAGCTTCGCACAAATGTGAGGCTGGAAACTGGTGTTGCAATTAGCGTGAGGAGAAGGTGCTTCACATTCCATTAATTTTTACCTGACCTGCCTGATCTCCCAGGGCAAGGCCCTGCGCACACTGTGAGGGTCACGTCCTCTGCCGGGGCCGGCGGGCACTGCAGCCGTGGATCCTTCCAGACTGGAGCGTGTATTTGTGAGATGGGCGAGCCGAGCAGATGGGGGTCTCATGAGCTTAATTGTCCTCTTTCCCACCCCCTGGAGACGCAGGGAGGTAAAATCAAGCCTGTCCTTTTGGAATTTGAAAGGGAAGTCAGGTGGCACAGTTTTTTCTCAAGAAAGCATAATTCTTGAAGGGGGAGATTTCAAGTGTACACAGATGATTTTGACTCCGCTCTGGCAGGGAAAGGGAGAGAGAGAGAGAGAAACACAAGCTGTGGATGGGGCTCTTTCTGGGGGCCTGATAGTCCCTGTGACCCCTGGCCTTAGCATGCCCATGTCTTGGATTCTCCTCCCGGACAATGCGGAGGGTCAGAGAACATGCTGGGGTGCTTGAGGCTTGGTCCCAGCGTCACAGCCGAGCTCAGGCTCTGGGGAAGAAGGGCCGCATCTTGGGACTGAATTAGATCACTGGAGGGAGCCGGGAATGTCGATGTGACCTCAGGCCGGTCCCAGCTCCCCATCTGAGTGCCCTATTGCCCCCCACCCCAGTGGTCACAGGGACCCCGAAGCACTGGCTCTGGCTGTAAACAGGGGGGACTGGATCGCAGAAGCCGATGGAACCATTCACTGGAGTGAAAAGTCCCAGGGACTGCTTAGGGTGGCATTTGCGTGGAACAGGAGAATTTAAATCTGGGGTCTGGGGTCACTTTACCCAGTCTTCAAATAAGGCCAGCAGGCCATTAATGGCCACGTCCCAGGCGGTCTGGAGGCTTGGAGTTTTAGGAATAGCGTTCCGAGTTCCCACCACCTAATTACCCAGACAGCTCTCAAGTCAGACAGTCCCGGTTCCACCTCTTCCCTGTTGAGTCAGCTCGGGGAGTTTATTTCCCCTTGTAATCCTTACCCTTACAATAGGAAGGGCACAACCATCGCCCAGTTAGGGGGATGTGAGGGAATAATAGCAAGGGACCCCTGGGTCGGCTGCAGGCGTGCTCCTGAGCCCGGCAGCCTACAGACTCGCCTTTTCCTCTGATACCCCGAAGGCTCACTGGAGGCCCTTTCCATATTGTCCCATCTTCCTCCTTCACAGCTCTGAGTTCTCGGTATGGGGGTGGGGGTGTTTTTCTCCCAAGGCCCCCCACTCTGATTTCCTGCTTCTGTAGGATTCTCAAGCCCCTCTGCCCTCTCCTGCTGTGACTCACCACCAGGTGTGTCCTCCTGTGACTCACCACCCCCTGCCCCTTTCTCCACTAGGAAAAGTGTCATTGACCACAGTGGCTGTGTCGACTGCAGATGTGAGCCTCACTGGGGCTGGTGCAGAGGGTTTACAGCACAGACCAGACAACAAGCAAAAACTGAGGATTAGGTATCAACCTTCTAGTGGCCATCCCCCTGGTCATCTGTATTAGTTAGCGATGGCTACGTAACTAATCATCCTGAAACGCAGGGGTCACAGTTCTGTGCATCAGCTGGTGAGGATCAATGATACGGTTCTTCTGGTTTCAGCTGGATTCTCCCATGGATCTTGAGTTAGCTGTGGGCCATTTTGCTGATCTCGGCAGAGCTCTCATGTCTGGTGGCTGAGCTGGGACACGTAGGCTCTGTTTCATGTGGTCTCTCAACTTGCAGCAGGTCACACTAGGCTCGTGCACGTGGTGGGGGTTGAAGCATGCAAGGTCTCTGAGATCCGGGCTCACAAAGGCATTGTGTCACTCCTGCTGCATTCTGCAGGTCAACGCAAGCCACAGGGCTAGTCCAGATTCACGAGCAGGGGAAAAGGACTCTACTTTCGGATGAGGGGTAGTTGCAAAGTCATACTGCAAAGGGCGTGCATCTGGGGACCCAGCACACCACCTTTTCCCTCAGGGTCTTGCCTGCTGTCTTGTGGTTGGGGCTTTAGTCTCTCCTCCTGGACCGTTTAGAGCTCTTTCCAAATATTCTCTTCTCCCTGTTCTCGGGTTCCCAACTCTTCTTCCTACCTGAAGAAGACTCCAAAGTCTCCTACCCTTCTTATGCAGAATGTTTTTTCTTTGTTGACATCCTTTTCCATCCCAGTCACATTCACACCAAAAATGGTCCTAAGCATGGTGATTAAAGTAAACCAGTGGCTCTCACCTGCCTGGGCCTCAGACTCACGGGCAAAGCTCTTAAAAATGACCGATGTGTGGATGTGAGTGTGATCTGGCTGTGACATCTGTCACTCTGCTGATTGCCTTGGTTGATTTGGCTGGCTGGCTGGATATCCCCTTTCTCCCTCATGGCTCCTTGTGCCTCCCTCCAGAGCTGCACGCTTGGTCCAAGAGGATGACCTTCCCAGTAGAAGAGGAATGTTTTTCAGTCAAGGGTACAAGTAGCTGGTGCTCCCCTGCTAGAAACTCCCAACAAGCTCTCAGGGCCCATTTGTAGGAGAATGTAGGGTAGTCAAGCTTCCAAGATTCCAGATCCCTCCAAATAAGTGTTTCATGTGGCAGCCTAACTTTCTTAAAAAAAAAAAAAAAAAAAGAGTGATGCCTGAGTCCCACCCCCAGGACTGGGGGTAGGTTTTGGATATTGTGAGGTTTTTTTCTTTTTAAATTTTAAGTTGGCTGCATGCCTTGAACTTGAATTCATAACCCTGAGGTCAAGAGTCACATGCTTTACCGACTGAGCAAGCCAGTCACCCCTGGATATTGGTATTTTTAAAAAGCTTCCAGGCTGTTCTAACACATAACTGGAATAAACAAAAATACCATGTATCTCTGAGATAAATTTTGCTCCTTTCTTAAAATGTTGACATTTTAGAAGCTTTTTTTTTTTTTAAATTTTATTTATTTATTTGTCAGAGAGAGAGAGAGAGAGCATGAGCAGGGGGAGTGGCAGAGGGAGGGGGAGAAGCAGGCTCCCTGCTGAGCAGGGAGCCCAATGTGGGACTTGATTCCAGGACCCCAGGACCATGGCCTGAGATGAAGGCAGATGCTTAACCGACTAAGCCACCCAGGCGTCCCAAGAAGCTGTTGTTGTTTTCTATGCGTGAATCCCCCCTTTGTGTTATGTCTGTAAAGCATCCAGTGCACTGCACACACTCACTAAATATAGGCTATCATCACCGACTGTTGCCATCACGAGCACCACAGTGTGGTGGCAAGCAATGCGGGCTCTAAGTCAGAGCACTTCACCTCTCCGCCTCAGTTTTCCTATCTGTAAAATGAGGATAATTAAAATTCCTACTTTATAAGTACTACCTATTTCGCAGTATGCTTGTGGGTATTGCTTAATATGTCTTAATGATTGTACTTAGACACAAAGTAAGTGTTCAATAAATGGTGGATTGTATGTAATTATCGTTGGATTTATTCAGCACCCCATAGTTTACTAAGCTCACCCTCAGTTTGCTTTCTCTTTGATCCAGTTTCCAAATCAAATGTGATGACAACGGGTAGTGAGAGTGCTTGCATAGTACCGCCAGAGTGTACTCGTGTTGGAAGAAGGCAGACAGACAGCGCCATTGCTTGGCGGGACACTCGGCTCTGCCAGCTCCAGATCATTAAAAGCATTAAGAAAATTCTCTGGCAAACTTGGGTATCTTTTTCATTTCCAAGCTGAGTTTTCTTCAGCCCAAGCATTCATTTTAATGGAGGCAGCCTCAAATTTGTGCAATTACTTGAGTAGAGCATAATTGGCACATTTAGCTCAATTCAGATGTCCTGGAGATAATAGATGTGAGCAGGGATGCGAAAATCTAGTGGCAGTCTGGGCTGGGTCCGAGTGCCAGCCTGGGTGCGGTGGGGGGCAGACAGTGCGATGAGGGGCATGGGTGGACAGAGGGCATCTTGGAATCACAGAGTCAGAGTCAGTGGGACCCTTTGAGATCTAGACCCACACACAAGGAGGTAGGATTCTAGAAGAATTAAGCATATCCAAAGTCACATGACTGGTGACTGGTAGAGCTCAGACCAGGGAGAACCATGGGGATTTTGATTGTCATCGTGTCCCTCCTTGTGCCAGGCTTGTGTTGGGTCTTTGTCTTTACTACTTAGTTATATCTCATAACTCCAAGGAGTAGGGATTATTAGCTCCTTTTTGCAATTGAAAGAATGGAGTCTTCAAGAAGTTATGATGTCACAGCAACTCAGAAGTTAGGTCACAGCATAACCTGTGACACCACAAGGACAGTTTAAGGCATTGGAATGACATTAAAAAAAAAAAACTATGAAATTTTTATTCACTTTGAAACAGATTGCTCACCTGTCACCAGATGCCAAATGAGATTATCTTCATGGTACGGTTTTAGGAAGACCCTAAAAAACGAACAAACAGACAAAAGAAACAACACCAAACCACAAACTTCGCAAACAATGAAATCAGAAAACCCAAATCTCACTTCAGTTTCCTGTCATCTTACTCATGGATATGCGAAACCGAAATTAGAGCTCAATTTACGGTTTTAATTCCTGATAAAATGGAATCATTCTTGAAAGAAGCTAAAAATTAATGTGACAGGAATGAAACAATGTAGTATGGTGGCATGATCTCATATTTTACATAACCAGTTTGGGTTAAAACTTGGCCCACCACATATATGGACAATGCTGGAGGAATGGCATGGATAAGATCTTATTTGGTGGGAAAAAAGTCCAAATTATGAGATATTTAGAAAATATACAATATTATTATGGTCTCTCATAGAAACCAATGTATGTGATATTAAAATGCAAAATAAAATGTGAGAATTAAAAAATGATAAATCTCCACAGTCCTGATAACTGTCTTATAAGCACAAAACAGTTACAAAACTAGAACGTGATGTAGTAGGGTGGTCGGTGGTGGTTTTCAACTTGAGAGTCAGACTTCCTGGTTCTGAACCTGGTGGGACCTCTTTATTAGTTGTGTTACTTTGTGCAAGTTTACTTAACCACTCTGGGCCCATCTCCTTACCTAGAAAAATAGTCATAAAGACTATGGATGTACCTCAGAGTGTCATTTTTGAGATCTGAATGTGTTAATGTATTATTTTCTTCTCTTTATAGGAATCCTCTCCGGGATTACCTTATTGCTAGTAACACGTTTTTTGAATGAAGGCAACCACTTTCCTGGTTTCTGGACATTACTGTTACATTGGACAGTCTGCACATGGCTGCCCTGGTGTGGACTAACTGCTCTTGCACTGTTTTTCACATTAGCCATGATTTTCAGAGGTTTGGCAAATGTGCACGGACTAGTTCACTGTTTGCTGCAAGAGGCACTGTGGAAGGAAAGGCAGGTTCTCCTTTCTGGTTCTCACTCTCACCGGAAGTCGGCCATGATGGATGTGGCTTGTCCTGGACGTGCCTGTTGGGTGATACCCTATGGATTTGTGTGTTATTTTTATGTCTGCACCTGCAGGGTATGCCTGTGGCTCTGCCAAGCACTCAGCCTCTTGCCTGCTCCCCAGGCTTCCAGTCCTACTTGAGATCAGGCACTGAACAAAAGCAGGAGTAGGGTTATCTAGGGGGCACAAGAAGAAACAGATTTCTTTCTCTAGCCCAAATACTAACACATGCTTTAAAAAGCAAACAGCACAAGGATTCTATTCCAATTTTCTAATGTTTCTCTGGCTAAGTGTTTCTACTCTTGTTTCTACTCTTGGGTAGATCTGAGCATGAGCCCAAAACGTGGTTCCCCAAGGGGAGCCCTGGAGTAGGTCACCTGGGGTGCTAACAGGGGCCAGCTAGAGATCAAAGTGCAGCCTTGCCACTGGCTGCCTGCCTCTCAGCAGCTCTTTGGAATAGCTCCAACCAAACTATGAGCCGCCATTAATCTAAGTTTGGAGTTGGAGGAGATAAGAGACCCGGCAGATGGCCCGTGAGAGCTTTTCCAAGGCCTCATCGAGAATCTGCAACAAGTGATGATTGTCAAGAGGGTGTGAGGGATTGAGAAATGTGGGTGTGTCTTGCTACCAAAGCATCCCCAAATCTCTTTAGAAGAGGGGGTACGGTTTGCAGTCTGTTGGCTTGGATGTATATCTGGATGAGTGTTCCTCCCCCAGCTCCCCTAATCACAGATGAAACCATGCAACAGCATGCAGTATGACAGACTGACTATCACAGGTTTCTTCTGTTACAGGCATTTTGTCTGCACTTCACGGTCTCCTCACTTCTGGCACAGCATAAAGAGAAGTCACAAGTTGTATGGAATTTGAAGACCTGTGTTCAGATTTAGATTCTTTTATCAGCTGATAGAGGCACATCACTTAACCGAAAAGAGGTTCTCCATCTGTAAGTGGGAATATAACAATATTTAGCTCACAGGTTTGAAAAATAGCATCTTAGATAAATAATGCCTATTCTCTCAATCAATGGGTTGTTTTTCTCATTAGAGAAGAAGAGATCAAATCATACCTTGGAATCAATGCCATGATGCTCTCAGCAGGCATGTAGACTCTTTGGAGGTTTCTACAATAACCCTGCTGCCTTGCATCCCAACCTGGATACATCCTTCCTCACTTTGGGATGAATCTTGCTCAAGATGTAAGAGAAATGTATGTGTAAGAGAGAGAGAGATTGTGAGGGTTAATTTTATGTGTCAGCTTGGCTGGGCATGATATGTGGTCAAACAATATTCTGGATACTTCTGTGAAGGTGTTTTGGGTGAAATTAAAAATTTAGATCAGTGGACTTGAATAAAGCAGATTGCTCTCCCTAATGTGGGTGGGCCTCGTTCAATCAGTTGAAGGCCTGATTGAACAAAAGGCTCGTTCTGCCACCCCCCACACCCTCAGCCCCCAAGCAAGAGTGAATTCTGTCAGCAGATGGTCTTTGGAGTTGAACTGTAACATTGGCTTTTTCTGGTTCTAAGTCTTTTGGCTTACCCTGCAGATTTTGGACAGGCTAGCCTCCATCATCACATGAGCCAATTCTCTAAAAAGAAATCTCTTTCTGTATAGATACACATCATATTGGTTGTGCTTCTTTGGAGAACTCCGACTGATACAGAGGTAGAGAGCCAATGACAGCATCTGCATTCTCTGCTGCTTCATACCAGCTGAGGGACTTCATTCAACAACACAACTCACAGCATGTTTCCAGGAAGATTTTGCATATCAAGAACAGTCTTTTTGTCTTGTGCCTGCTTTTTATGTATTTGCTTATTTGGGATAAATTAAAGGCAGTAAATGAGGAATAGCCCGGGTAGTTATTAGATTGTACTGAGTTCAAGTAAATCTGAGCTCAAGCTAAGACCAAAGACACACACCCACTCCTCTTCTGAGGACACGACCCAGTTTGCTTCAGTGTAGCTCTATTTGAAGGACCCACAAGGCATGGAGCATGAGATTAACAATTCTAATATGACAATAACAACAATAGGTGCCACCTAGGAGCCCTTACCGATTACGGGCATACAGAGGATTTTACGCATATTATTTCCTTACACAGGACAGCAGATTTGGGAGGCCTCCCCCAATGTACTGGGCAATCATTTTCTACTACATTCTTTCCAATTCAGTTTTAAGTCTATTTTCTCCAAAATCTTCAGGCGCTGAAGTAAATATTTTGGCGGAGGTCATATTTATCTCGACCCAATGGCAGGAAAGTCAGTGTGGTCGGAGAATGTGTTATTCTGGGTAGGCGAGTGTTCTGGGTATATGGATTTCACATAGCCACATGCAGCTGAGCATTTATCAGATACATTTAATTCAATGAGAGATATTTAAAGCTCTGCCTCTCTGGAATATAATTGCATTTTGATGAGTCATAAACCTCTTCAGGACATTTTGCTGCTTCTGGGTCATCTCTACGGCCATCAATACTCATTGTATTGTATCTCTACTGTCTAATCAGTAGGAGGCTAAATAAATGAGCTCTCATTGCATTACTTGCCACGGGGGAAAAGGGACTGCATCTGTCTATAAAAATATCATTCATGATCTATTTAAAAGTGATATAAAGCGATGGGAAAAAGGAGCAGTGAGATGCACTTCCTTATACTCATTGCCCACCAGCACCTGCCAGGCTTTCCGAACGCTTTTGTCCGGGATTTGCTGCCTAGATAAATGACCAAGGCCTGAGCTGTCCTCTGAACTCACTTGCTTTCTGTAACAAGGTATTCATCCTGTCCCAGATGGTGCTGTTACCTGAATGACCCCTGCAGGGACACCAGCCATCAGTGTCCACCAAGCGCTGCCCTGGGGCCTGCCAGACCCAGACCGTGGAGAAAGGGTTTTGCAGGCAGACTTCCCTGGGTTAGAGGACAAACTAGATCACTTACCAGCTGTGGGACCCTGAGAAAATTATTCCACCTCTCTGAACTCCCCAACATCAGCTCCGATTTCCCTGATGGCTGGAGATACAGAACCGCAAATCATGCTGTGAAAGGCTAAAGGCATTCCCACAGTGGCTGCAAATTCCTGGGCGTAGTCTCCAGTGGTCAGTCGGCCCCTTGCCCCCCTACGTTCCCCTCGCTCACAGGTCACGGGCTCGGGTGTCTGCACGTGCTCTGTTTCACTCTGCACCCACCTGGCCACGCATCCCAGCTTCTGCGAGAGGCTTTGCATTTAGATGCTAACAAGGAGAACAGGTTTTATGTTTCAATACTAATATTTTAGGACTTTGACCTCCAAATTTACCTTCTAATTCAGGAGCCTTCATTTAAATTTTCTGAAAGGCCAGATCCCGAATGTGAAGCAAGAGGATTCAGCACATGGTAGGGTTAGGGTTGGGAACAGTCTCTTCTCAGGCAGCTTTCCAATGAGAATGTGCTCATGACTGTCTTTTAGGAAGGAAATGTCTTGATTATTTAAACAAACAAACAAAAAAACCCCATCACTCACCCATTATTGACCCAGATCCACTGCTCAAGAATAAGAAGTTAGGGAAGGTCAGGATGTGTGTGTGTGTGTGTGTGTGTGTGTGTGTGTGTCTCAAATTTTCTCATCTTAACTTTCTTTCTTTCTTTCTTTCTTTCTTTCTTTCTTTTCTCTTTCTTCTTTCTTTCTTTTTTAGAGATTTTATTTATTTGTTTGAGAGAAATCGCACGTGCACGCGAGAGGGGGAGCAGAGGCAGAGGGAGAGGGAGATGCAGGCTCCCTGCTCCATCCCAGGACCCTGGGATCCTGACCTGAGCCGAAGGCAGATGCTTAATTGACTAAGCCACCCAGACGCCCTGCATCCTAACTTTTCCTAATAGAAAATTATAAATGCAAACAAAAGTAGAGAGAACAGCGTCATGAACTTCCATGGACCATCACCAGCTCCAGCTGCTACCAGCTCATGTCTGATCTTGTTTCACTTCTGTCCCCCTGCACCTCACTACCCACCCTCGCAGCCCAAATGGATTCTTCGGATGCGAGCCCCAGACACTAAACCACTCGATCCATAACTCTTTCCATATCTATCTCTACATTGTAAGGACTCTTCGAGAACTGAAACCACGTAACTCTTATCACACCTAAAAATGGACAGCATTGGAATTTTCCTAATTGTTTCATTCCCCTACCCCCACTCTTTAGAAAGAATTGGTTGTTTCAACCAGGTCCAAAAATTCTCTTAAATATGTCTTAATCTATAGGCTGCTTCTCCCTCCTCCCCAACCCCTTTTCAATTTATATATGGAAGAACTAGAGTCTTTTGTCCTGTAGTTTCTCACATTCCGTATTTTGCAACCTGAGGTATCATATCATCTATAACCTGTTCCTCTGACCAGCATTTCCCGCAAATGAGTTGTTAGACTTACATTCTAGAGTTAGCAATTTGATCTGACGCAGGTACAAATTTTCATCAAGAAGTCTTCATAGGTGGTATTGCATAACTTCTCTCAGGAGCGCAGAGTGACCTAGTCTGTCATAGTCTGTCTGTTCTAGTCCATCATCTCTGCGGAGATCCATTATTTCAGTAGGGGTTGCAAAACGATAATATTCCTTCATTTATTAGCTGGAAGACTTCTCTAAAGAGAAACTTTTCTTTAAAAATTATTTGGCTACCCTGAAATTCAGTTTATATAGGAAAGGCAGGTTAAATCCTCGATTCTTGCCCTGTATTTACATGTTTCCAGAATAATACGTTGGTTCTTTACATCCTCCGAAGTTGATGAATACATTTTTGTTGTGATCTCATGGAACTTACATATTTCGTATATTTCATATTGTGGTCATTATTCTTATTGGTTCTCAAAATTTTCCATGTTCTGCCTGTGAAAGCCTCTTCCTGTTGGCTTCTGAATCTTTGCTACAACTGCAGGAGTTTTTGATAACTTTCTGGCTGTCCGCTATGACAAATGTTCTAGGCACATTTTGTAGATTTCCTGCTGCAGACCTAGAATCAGCAATTTCTCCAAGGAGGCTTAATTCCTTTTGTGAAAAATGGTATTTAAAGATCACAAACTAGTTGTAGGGCTGGCTGTTGCTTACAAGTTGGTCATTGTTTCCAGGCTGGTTCAGTGGACAGAATGATAAAAAATATTTAGGATAAAATACATCATGAGTTCCAGCTAATATTTTGAATTTGGATTGAGTGATGCAAGGTTTTTTATCTAACTTCTTTGATTTTATATTTGCATATTTTCTCTCTTCTGCCTAAAATCCTGGTTCCAAGCAATATTAACATAATTACTTTCTGCTTTACTATGTTTTGGAATAATGATAACAGTATCATTACTAATAGTATGATATCTGAAACAGTTTAAGATTCTTTAAAGTTATTTTTGTCCTTAAGCTCTATCCCACTAGGGGTACATGGTCAAATTACTGTTTTAAAATTACTTGGATTAATTTCCCTCAGTGTTTATGCGGCCAGCCCAATACAAAGTGAAGTTAGTTTGTTTCATTTGCTTTCAATTTTTAGGAATGGCAACTACTTTTTTTTTGGTGTTTTTTGTTTCTATTTTTAGCAGCTCTTATACATTAAATATATCCACCCTCTCTCTATTATTGTTGCTTTTGTTTTTTCCTAATTTATCATTTCTTTTTAATTTGCTTTTGGTGTTCATGTCCATGCAAAATTTTTAAATAAATTAATATTATTAAGTTTCTCAATGTTTTTGTTGCTTCTGGTTTTGAGTTAAGAAAGTTTTTCCATTTCCTGGTTGTACAGGAATTCACCTCTTAGTATTTGTATAGTTCCCTTAAAAAATTTTTTTTAAAAGAAATTCTGATCTACTTGAATTGTATTCTCGTGTGTGGTGTGAGGCATGGATCTTTCCCATATTCATGCAGGTTTTTAATCAGCGGTGAGTAGCAGTCACCAGGCAAAGACTCAGCTACTTGCTTAGGACCTGGAAGGTGGTTATTCTGAGTTGTTGATACAGTCTTTTCAACTCAGCAACTTCTGTGGTTCAGAGTCAGAACTCACAAACTTCTGTGGTTAAGAGTCAAACTCACCAGTGTCTGCAGTTGAGAACGAAAGTTCCTCAAAATTGTCTACCACAGACAAGAAATGTTAAAAGTAATTTGTACAGTGTTGAGCACAAATAGAGTTGGAAAAAGCTCCAAGAATCTAATTTGTCCGTAAGCAAGAGAGCTTCTATACTTCGGATGCCAGTAGTCAGGCAGAGGGCAAAGCTGACATGATTTTATGAATTGACAAGCCTGGCCTGTATTCCAGGCAAGGGAGGACCATTCTACCTGCAGCAGAGTGACCAGAGGGCTGCTTCCAGACAAGACCCCATTTTCTAGAAGCCAATTTAGATGCTCTGGGGTGGGAGATCACGTGGTTCAAGGGAAGCATAGAAGAAACAAGATTGGACATGTGCTGATCATTGCTGAAGCTGGGTGGTGGTACATGGGGTTCATGACATTATTCTCTCTATTTCTGTTTATGTTTGAAAATTTCTATTACAAAATGTTAAAATGAGAAAAATCAAGTCATAGTCACACGGCCAGGATGAAGCATTCAGTGTCTGACTACAGACTACAGATTCTCCTGTGGGCCTTCTGCATCCATCTGTGAATCAAATTAATCACCAGCAGAAAGATGATCCTAGATGGATTTCATTAATTAAAACCCCTGCAGAAAAGCCTATATTAAGTTACATTTTAATGTTATATCTTTGCTTTTATCAATGGTGGATGTAAAAAATGTCTTCACAGAGAAAGTTTCCTCATCTTCTATACAGTCAATGCAAAGAGATCTTACATTGTCGGATCTCACTCTAAAGTTGGAGGCTTGGTCTGATTCAAGTACATTTTTTTTTTCCACATGAATCCTGCGTAGACAGTATTGAGTACTTCTGCCAGGTAGTATATAGTGATCAGTTTATCCATTTGTTCTTTGCCTATACTTAATATTTCAGGGTTGGCAAAGTGGTAATATTTGGATTCTATCATTCTCACTTCATGATTCACTGAAAGACGTCTATAAGAGAAACTTTTCCCTGTGACCCGAGAGTTCTTCTCCGCACAGCATGGCCCGCGTGACTTAAGCTTGGAAAATGCTCAAGGAAGTGACCACCAGTTGTTACCACGTCGGGAGGATCTTAGTGAGCCCAGGAGGCTTCTGAAATGGAGAGCTCTGAATTTGGACAGGATACTCTGGATGAATTTATATAAATATGTCCTGGACAGAATATAGGAGCATAGGAATAAATAAGACTGGTATATTATTGCTTACTTAAACATCCGAGAGTTTGCAAAAGCAACAATTCTACTTTTGGCATAAATTCCCCAGAGCTACTTTTTAGACTGTTACAAAACAGAGTTGGTTGTATACTAAGGCCTCTTCCGGTTAGTGGCAGTAAAGCCACCGCGAGGCCAAGTGATAAGAGGAAGGGAGTGGTCAGGGTGTCCAGAGTAGAAGCTGTAAGTAGAGCGTCCCTTTAAGTCAGGACCAGTGTTCACAGTGGCAAAGATCTTAAGTTACAACCGAGTTCAAACCCTAACGGGGTCATCTACCAGCTGTGTGCCCTGGAGCAAGACATTTGACTTCTCTGAGCTTCCATTTCCTCAGTTGTAAATGGGGTCTGGAGAGCAGGGTCTACTTTTCAGACTTGCCCACATGAGAGATAACGTAAGCCAAGCACTTTGCCCGATGCCTGGCACAGAACAGATAATTCTCTAAGTAGAGATAATCAGTGTAACTGCTTATCTCTCAGAGTAAATAGTTAAACAAGAATCGGGACTCATCCTTAAATCCAGTAGATGAACGTGTTTAAATTCAGTGGATCAACAGGTGGCAAAATAACTTGTGGACTAATCAGGGGGTTACATTTGAATAAACTGTGCAAAGGTCCTCAAGGGGAGAATTGTAGGCTCCACAAAAGATGAAGATGTCGCTACGGGGCCATGGAGTCAGGGCAACTGTCCAATCAGCTACCAATAGAAACCAACTTCTCACCCTACTTCCAGAAATCATTTGGTGAGAAATGTTATGTCCAAGTCATGTCCGCTCTGATGTCTAATGATCCATCTCAAGCTTTCCACTGATGTTTGCTACAGTTAAGCTTTTTTTCTTCTTTTTTTTTATAGATCAGCTTTTAAAATAGAAACTTACACGAAGATCTGAACTTAACTTCGGTGACTTCCTTTGTATTTGGTTTGGTGTGGTAACGACGCCAGATTTTAATTTTAGTTGTCTAGCAGCCTCTGACACCACGAGATGGGGTGACTAGCCTCCTAGTTACTTAGGTTTATGACAGATGAGGCTAATTGCTCTTGGTTTCTGATCTGAGTGTGGTTGAGAGGGGCAGGTGCTTACGGCAGGTGGAGTAGAGTTGAAAACCTTATTAGAAAAGTAATTAATGGAAAATGTTGGGAATCTCCTCTTTCTACCTTCAATATACACTTAAATGTCATGGTACCATTTTTAGACAGAGTTTGGAGCTCTCTACAAAGACCCCTAATGCACCTTAGCGTTTTACCCCCTTGACTGGGCCATTGCAGTGAGGAGCACAGAGTTGGGGGGTATGGTATCAAGGGTCTAGTCCAAGATGTCCAAATTCATGCTGGTGATACATACAGAAGTCAAAGAATAGCATTAGAATTGGGATTCGGATCCTAACTTGCAAGTTTCCAAAGTCTGTGGTCTTGAACACTCTGCCTTAAAGAATGGTACACTAATTTATCATGGAGCTGTATACAGATGGGGAGAAATAAGTTCTCACTGTCTGTGTCAGGCTTGGGAAATGTGCCACTGACACTGTGACCCCAGGATGGGCTCCCCGGTAATTCTCCCCACATTCCTTTGCTTCGTGACCCAGAAAGAAAAGGACCAAAGAGCTTTGTGTTCCAAAGATAGAAGAAATTACTTCTCATGGCTCAAAGTCCCTGTAGACTCGTGCTAAATTCCAGAACGAAGGTCCCCAAGTCAGCATTGTTGTATTGGGAGCCACGCGATAGCCCAGGAATGGAGAGAATATTCAGTCACTGAAGGGAGGGTACATTTTAGAAAGCCCACCGATTCAGGGAAAATTCAGTTATTTGCTGGAGGCAAGGTGGGCCTGGCGTTATGTGTACCTCTGAGCAACATTGGTCACTAGGCCTGGCTTGTCTGAGCTGAGCTGTAGTAAAGCTAACCACTTCCTGATGAGTTCTGGGAGAGGGGGACCTTCCTCCAGAGCAGCTGAAAGAGAGCGACTGAATCCGAGTCAGTCAGGTGATGCTAGTGCTCCATGACAAGGGGGCTCAGGAGGAACCCTGAGAGCCTGTCAGCGGGGAGGAGATTCAGGTGGAAAACGCTCTATGGGATAAAGTGGTCGGTGTTACTCTTCATGGGAATGATCCCTGGGCAGTTTGCTCAGCTGGGACAGGATTCCCCGTGAAGTAACTCTCAGGAAAGGTGGTGGGGGACGGACAGCTGGTGGGAACTGCATTGGGGTCCAAGGGCGGCCATTTTGGCTGTGGATCTGTGAGCTGACCTGGCTGCTTGGTGCACTTGAACCTGTCCGACTGCGGTACCTTGTGGGTAAGTAGAGCTGTGTGGGGACATGGTCTGCAGGTGGGAACCGGCAGCTGAGGGGAGCCCGTTAAACGCTTGGATTTTTTTCTTCTATTCTTACTTGGATTCAAACCGGGGAGAGTCTATTTTTACCTTCTTTGTTCCTCAATTTTTTTATTTGTAAAGTAATAACAATAGCTACCTCAGGGGTCGTGGTGCAGATTGAGATAATAGAGAGAGGGAGCAGTTAGAAAAGGGCCTGGCAAGCGGCAGCTGTGAGACCGGTGTCTTGGCACCAAAGACCACCTCCAGCCCAGCTGGAGCGGCCTCTGTGAGATGCTGGTCAAGCCATTCAGATCTCAGCCAGGGGCAGGTGGGCGAGCAGACTCCAGCCATTGAGGATGCTCTCCTGGGCTTCCCCCACGCTTTGCTAGAAGGGCGATCTGGCACCCTGAGCACTTGCTGGTGAAGCCAGAGACTGTGGAATAGATTCCACCTTATCTGCTTCCCTCCACCCCCTCCCCCTGCACCGTGGGCTGCTCCTGTGCACCGGCTCCCACAGGGGCATTCAGCGAATCACAGATGTGAGATTTCAGTTCCTGTATTTTCTCATATAGCAACTGGAAAATTCCAGGCTTAAGATAATAGGGTTTTCCCAGCAATTCTCCTGGGTTGTTAGTGAGAGTAGGCTTAATGTTATCCTGAGCGGGAAGACCAAAGACAGAAAAATTTTCTCTTCTTCATCTCTCAAGTTACTAGGTTTCGTAGAGAGGCAGCTGTAGGTCAGAGGTTTATCTAGTGTTGAACTGGCTGAGCTGAAACACTAGGAGACTGACCCAAGGGCCTGTGGTCACATGGGTGTTTTCTCCTTTCTTCTTTGCTTAGGGCAGAGATAATCTCCAAGTAGTGAAATGCTTTTATTCATATTTTAAAAAGTAAACCATAAAAGAGGAGATAAAATAATAAGTAAAACATTAAAATTTTAATATTTAAATGAAAGGAAAATGATTTAAAAAAATCCCCAAGTATCTGTGATAAGAGAACACAAATGATCTGTTTCGAAGGGCCTGGATTGAGGTGACAGAAAATGTTTAGCCTATGTCTTGAATATTCATATCAGGGTGGGATTGGTTGCAGGGAATACTTCCCTTTTTTGGTAACATGTTTATTGAGATAAAATTCGTATGCCATAAAATTCCCCATTTAAAGTATAGAATTCAATGGTTTTTAGTATATTCACAGAGTTGCGAAGCCATCATTGCAAAGAAAATTTTAGAACACTTTTATCCCCAGTAAAAGAAACCCCAAATCCTTTAGTTATAACCCTCCAACCTCATGCCCTGCCCCCTGGCCCCAGGCAACCATTAATGTACTTTCTACCTCTATGAATTTGCCTATCCCGGACATTTCATATGAATAGATTCATACGGTATTTGGCCTCAGAGGTTTGGCTTCTTTCACCTGGTGTTACGTTCTCAGCGGTGATGCAGTTGTAGCCCATATCACTACTTCAATCATTTTTGTGGATGAATAATATTCTATTGTCTGGATGAACCACATTTTATTTAACCGGTCATCAGTTGATGGACATTGGGGTTGTTTTCACTTTTGACTATTATGAAAAATGCTGCTGTGAACATTCAGGTACCTGACTTTGTGTGGACTTAGTTTTCGTCTGTCTTGGAGAGATACCTGGGAGTGAAATCGCTGGGTTATATGGTAACTCTAGGTTTAAGTTTCTGAGTAAACATTCATTCCTGTTTCCCAAAGTTGCTGTATCATTTTACATTCCCCCCAGAAGTGTATGAGGATTCTGACTTCGCTAGTTCCTTTCCAATACTTGTTACTCTCTGCCCTGGTTGCTCTAGCTGTCCTGATGGGTATGAAGTAGTGGCTCACTGTGGTTTTGATGTCCGACCTGCTTATGCAGAGTGATGTTGAGACTCGGTTCATGGGCATGTTGGCTGTTTGTATACCTTCTCAAAAAAATGTCTGTTCAAATCCTTTGTCCGTTTTTGATTGGGTTTTTACTTTAAGATTTTTTTTAGCATATTCTAGATACAATTCCCTTCTTAAATAAGAGGTTTGCTATATTTTCTCCCATTCTGTGTGTTCTTTTCACTTTCTTAATATTGTTCCTCAAAGCAAAAATTCTTAATTTCTAGTAAGTTCAATTTGTTTTTTTCTATTGTTATTTGTGTTTTTGACGTCATAGCTAAGAAACCATTGACAAACCCAAGGTCATGGAGAGTTACCACTGTTTCCTTCTAAGACTTTTATCATTTTAGCTCTTACGTTTAGTTCTTTGATAGATTTTGAGTTAATCTTTCTGACTTGTGTGAGGTAGGGGTCCAACTTCACTCTCTTGCATGTGGATATCCAGTTTCATTACAGTTGAAAAGACTATTCCCCCTCCCCGCACCCCCAGGAAATACTTCCTAAGGACAGAATTTTCAGAGGCAGTCTCAACATTTTGGTGTCTGAACGAGAGACCCGCAGAGAACAGCGAGCGCAGGGTCAGTGGGATAGAGGAGGTGGAAGCCAGATGCTACCGTCTGAATGGTGAACCGGATGTGAGCAGAGACTCACATGCGTGAAATCTGATAAGGGAGAGAGAGACAGGTCTCAGAAAACCGACAAGATTATTGTAATTTCTTGGAATTTAAAGAAAATCTGAGGTCAGATAAAAAGTTCCATAGACCAAGAAAAAGCGTCTGAGAGACGCTGTGCATATTTGGATCCACTGGACCCAATCTGCAGGAACAATATCCAACCAACTGCATCGTGGTCTGAGAGATTGTGCAGAAATGGACCCTATACAGCAGGGGGATGGTAATCTCAAGTATGGGCTTTGCTAAAGAATGTTTACTGACAGATGAAGCACAGGATCCCTAAGCTTGTGTTTCTCACTTAAGGGTCCCTGTGATCACTTGCAGCAGAATTCCAGAATGCTTTAGAAATGTTGGTTCCTGGGGTGCACCCCAGACCTACCGAACTAGGATCTCCTGGGGTAAGGCCCAGTTTTAATACACTCTCCAGGTTTGGAAAGCTCTGTAAGCCATCTGTCCACTGTACGGCTGATGATGGGGGTATTTACTAATCATTCCATTCACAGGATTGGTCAGCAGTTTCACGACACGGGTAACTAGAGCCAGGTTAAGGACCTCGCCTCTTGGGCTGCTGCCTGGAGCAACCAGCTACAGATGGAGTTAAATACAGTATTCCTGGAAGAAACCACTCAAACTGGGTCCACGTCTGTCCACGTAGTGAGGGGGAAAAACCCCGACCTTTGTTAGCGTCAAACTGTCTTTTCTGAATATTTTTAGGATGAGCACAGGTGGCTGTCAGCTAAGTTTTGCAACAAGCATGATGTAAAGTTTAATGTTTCTTACTTGGAATTAGTGATTTATTTGAGCTGAGTCTTAAATCATTTAATAGTTTGTTAAAGTGTTCTGCTTTTAAAACTGCCCCCCTCTGCTGTCTCTATAAACAACAACAACTACACAAAAACCCGGACTCAGACAAACCCAGAGACAAGTATCAGAGCTACCTAGAAGAGCCGTGTTGCTTAAATTCATCAGAAAATGGACACCGTCCTGGCCTGTGAAAGTAACCAGGGAAAATCTTGTTTCTGCCTAAAACATTCACTAGCAGAAAATTAATTTCACCTCGTTTCACTACATAAATTTGAAACAAAAGGTGTGAAACAAACTGAGGGCTTCAGAGGGGAGGGGGGTGGGGGAATGGGATAGGCTGGTGATGGGTAGTAAGGAGGGCACGTATTGCATGGTGCACTGGGTGTTATACACAAACTAATGAATCATAGAACTTTACATCAAAAACCAGGGATGTACTGTATGGTGACTAACATAATAAAATAAAAAATATTATTATAATAAAAAAAGATAAAAACAAATAAAATTTTAAAAATAAATAAAAATAAACTTTAAAAAATTGAAACAAAATGTGTAAGATATTGGTTTGAGGGCCTGAGAAATCCTTTACTTGTCTGGGTTCCCGTGAGCCTTGGGGGAGCCTGTGTGCGATCCTGACTGTTCCGAATTACTGAAATAAGCAACTGAAATGAGTTTGATTCTAAAAAATATTTACTGAGTGCCCATGGGAGACAAAGTTTGTGCCATCATTAAGTTAACAAGAGCAAGACAGATATTAAATAAGTAATTTAAAATATTCTTGTACACTTCTGTTCGGTGAGGCTTGTGTGTTGATAAACTCATGATAAAATGTTCTCAAAATGCATGCTATGTAACACACACAGTAGATATTAAAATGCAAGTGCATGAAAGACGGAGAAACTTAGCAGTCATGGATTTCATTTACTCGAGGTGTCAAGAGTAAAAATATTGGAAATGTAACATACTTAGAATTTTAAGAATAATTCCAAATTTTCATGGAGTTTTTATCTGGGAGTCAATCCTAACTTTATTCCTTGCTAACTTGCATTGTTGATAAATTACAATATTACTGATACATTTTCTAGGGCTAATGTCGAAGGAATGGTTAACATTAGACAAAAGTGTTAAAATGTTTTTAAACACCGTGAATCAGTTAAAAGTATCTGCCCAGATCTTTTCAGTTCCTCATCTGTTTCTGTTATATAAATCATTTATATCTCCTTTGCTCTGAGAAAGGGAATCAGTAATTTGCCAATTAAATTTTCTTTATTCCCATTATTACTGAGTCAGTATTAAACTATTGAACTAGCAATATTTAATTTTTGGATGAAAATGAATTCCTAAGACGCAATGGTGTTTATCCTGAAACACAGGGCAGAACATATAGAATGATAAAATCCAGACAATTTTATAAATTATAAGTATATATAATTTATAATGATGAAACACACAGCTCTCAGAACCATGCTAACCGGTTATCCCGGAGAGCACAGAAAAAGTCTTTATAATTTACAGATGGGATCACCTGTTGATTTTTCCGATGCGTGGTTTTGGCCTTTTAGAGTTTAGTCAACCTCCTTCTCTGACTTGGAAGCTAGGGGCTAGAAGGAGCACAGAATGTACAGGGAAGCCCAGTTTCGGATCTTGGCTATCTTCCATCAGGACAGGTGTCGTACAGGGGCCTTTCTTCCTGTGGATTTTCTTATTAGTCACGTGGAACTAGAAGAACAATAATTTGGCAGATTTTATAGTTATGGTGAATAGGTTGGACTTTGAATCAGGCAGACCAGGGTTGGAGTCCTAATTCTGTAATCACAGGCTGTGTGACTTGGGCAAAAGGTAAAACTTTTGTTTTCTCTTTGTAAGATGGAATCTACTTTGTGTACATGCTGTAAAGATTAAGTGAGAAAACATATTTTTAAACTGATAAACCAACAGGCCATGAACACAGCTGTATATGATTGCCGAGAAAGGATGACTAAAAGTGATGCATATATTTACTTTATTTATTTATTATTATTTTTTAAGATTTTATTTATTTATTTGACAGAGAGAGACAGCCAGCGAGAGAGGGAACACAAGCAGGGGGAGTGGGAGAGGAAGAAGCAGGCTCCCAGCGGAGGAGCCTGATGTGGGGCTCGATCCCAGAACGCCGGGATCACGCCCTGAGCTGAAGGCAGACGCTTAACCGCTGTACCACCCAGGCGCCCCACATGTATTTACTTTAAAAAACACTTTATAAGGGGCACCTGGGTGGCGCAGTTGATGAAGCATCTGCCTTCGACTCAGGTCATGACCCCGGGCTCCTGGGATCAAGCCCAGCCCCCCAATCATGCTCCCTGCTCAGCGGAGAGTCTGCGTCTCCCCCCATCCCCGCCCTTGCTCATGTATGCGTGTGCTCGCGCTCTCTCTCTCTCTCAAATAAACAGATAAACTCTTTAAAAAACCACCTTATAGATTTGAAAGTTCTTTTTTACATACATTATTTAAATGTTTCTAAAGAAGCAAACTCCTTTTAGAGCAATGCCAGTGAGAGTCTTGTCATTGATTTCAGGAAGTGAAACATACATGGGAAACTATTTGATTTTGTAGAACAAGGTCATTTTATTTAACTAATGGGAGGGCAGAGGTGTTGTGAATTTGAGAATTGCTTAGCCTCACTGACCTCATTTCCTGCAAGTTATGTTGGCTGTGAGACAAAGGAGAAGGATTTTTCCTAGACCTGCTAGTCCACTGGGTGTGCTAAACCTTTCACCTATGACGAGATGGTTTCACTTTCAAGGTTCTCAAGATAAATGAGGCTTAGAGCAATCCTGGGCTTTTAAGGGATCTGAGAAAGAAGAAGTCCATCTAGGCAGTGGGTTGTGCTCTTGTTCTTTCACTATGCCGGACACACATCTAGAGACAAATGGAGAGCACGCCACAGCTCAGGAGAAGCCCAGGAATGAGTATCAGAAGGTCAACAGAAACAGGATCAAGTGTGACACATATGACACAAAAGTGACATTGATTCTCCAGGGTGGATTTCCAGAGTGACTGAGAGATGGGAATCAAAAATCAGTCCAAAGGACACCTTGACTTAAGAAATCTGGGGCTGTTGGCTTTTACTGTTTAACTGGAAACCTCATTCTGAGTGGCAGAAGTAACTTGCTCTATAGGTAAATGTATTCTCAGAATTGTGAAGAGAATGGTGAAGGACTTGTGTGTGTTTGGGGGGCAGGCGACTACTGGTTGTTTCATGCAGACTTTGAAGAGGACCCTTGAACTTCAGAAGCAGGCACTGCCAGGTCGCCTCTTTGGCTACACCTTCTGAGTTATTTCTTATGTCTCTCCAGGCTGGTTATCAGTGAACTGCGTCATTGCTCAGACGTTGCACCCTGCACTCTGTGTTTGAGATGGAATTTACAAATATTTGTTAATTGTGTCTTCTATGCAGACACTATGCTAAACGTCGGGTGTACAAAATATGGATAAACTGTCTTGATGTCATGGAGCTCAAATTCTATGGCCCGTTGAATACATGGAAAGTTTCTCCACTTTAACTTCTTTTTGTCTTCTGATTTACTTCTCTGCATCCAAAAATTTCGGACACCTGCTTGGAGAGGTATTGGGTATGAATTAGCTTCTTTTGGTACAAACCCACTTCTTTTCTGTAGTGAATATAATGATACCTTTTATGACATCTGATGACCCCTGGGAATCAATAAAGCCAGTTGATGGTTAATGTTTGACTGAAGGTGAAGGGAGAGGCTGGGCAAGCAGAGCAGTGTAAAGGGAGTGTTCTCCAGGGAGATTCTCAAGCCCCAGCAAGAGTCTCAACAGCTGAATGGAAGAAAATAACTTTTAACAACCATTTTGTTATTTACTTACGGAAAGGTAAGGGTTGACATGTCTTAACTATGTTGATAACGTACTTCTTCAAGAATGACAGAATAGATGGTGGAAGGGGGGACTTAAGAAGTTGCTGGACAAATTTATTCCTTGAAGGTGCTATGTGGCTGGGAAGGGGAGGGATGTTTATTCTCAGTGTGACAAGTTTTACTTACGGAGCACAGTTTCTTTTTTGGTTTCTTTTCACTAGTCTCCCCGTTTTATAAATTTATTTAATGAAGTGGCTTTGGTTGGATCAAGGTTGACTGTGGAATTAAAGGAAAGAGGAGTTTGGGGATGTTTAAATGAGTGTTATACCCATTCTTTGTGATTAAAACATAAAAGTGCCTAGTCCTAAGATGCTCTGGGGCTCTGTATTCTAGAAATCAGGGTTGGAATCTCATTCTTATGCAGTGTCATCTCAGATGTGGTCTTCAACAAATGAACATTCTATCTACTTCTCAGAGAATGAAGTTCGATTTCAGATTATTAGGACTGTCTGGGCCACAGTGGGGGAGGGGAAATGCCTAGGAGAAAAGAAACCCTTTCTTAAAAGTATTGGACATAAGAATTGAAAACAGAGGGACAGACCCGCCTTCACAACTGGGAGAGCAAGACTTGGTGTGTGTGTCGGTCAGCTTTTGGTGCTTGTTTCCAGCTTGGTGCTGGATGTTCCATCTGCTCACAAGCGATCGTTTTGAGATGTCAGGTTGTATACAGCTTGTTGTGTCTTCCAAGGTCTGGTCTCTGCTCTGCCTTGGTTTTTCCTTTATTGTGGGGGACTTTCTGGGGACAGCTGCCCTCGGCAATGGGAGATGCTCAACAGGAGATTGGAAGGGCGACACATTCTCTGATATTTTCTTGTTTTTATTTTTCTTTAAAAACTTAGATAGCAAGTGAAAAATAATTTAAAAGAAAAAGAAAGCACATTTGGGTGACAAGGAAAAATGGACAATGTTCAGCTCTCACCAGGAAGCGAAGTGTCTTTTGCTGAGTGAGGGTTTATTGCAGATTGCAGGGTGTAGACTTTATGAGTCTTCAGGGTTGGGCAGATGGGTTAGGCCAGTTTCATCTTTTACCAGCCAGTGGGCACTGAGCAGATTGCTTAAGCTCCCTGAACCTTAGTTTTCTCATCTATAAAATGGAGCTACTTGCCTAACCAAGCAGTTGTGAGAGTAAATTAGATATGCTTGCAGAGTTTGGTATATTGCTTGCCACGTGGTAGATGTTTGATGAATGTTAGCTCTTCTCTCCATTAGAAAGTTCAAGTGTTAGGGGCGCCTGGGTGGCTCAGTTGGTTAAGCTGGACTCTTGATTTCAGCTCAGGTCGTGATCTCAGGGTCGTGAGGGAGATGGATATTTTCTTTTCTCCAGCTTACTTTGTGGTAAGAACACAATATATAATACATATAACATAGAAAATATGTGTTGATTGACTGGTTATGTTATCAGTAGGGCCTCCTGTCAACAGTAGCTGTTAGTCGTTAAGGTTTTGGAGAGTCAGAAGTTGTAGGCAGATTTTTGACTGTGCAGGGGTTTAGTGCCCCTAATCCTTGAGTTGTATAAGGGTCAACTGTGTAAGTCTTCTGGTGAGGTGTGGGTGTGGCGTCCTTGGACACTTGCCTAGATGACCCCTGGGAAAAGTCACTGTTGTTCAAGGTGAAGGTTGCATTTCCTGTGCCTCCTCCCTTCTTCCTCTTCCTCTTCTTCCTCTTCCTCCTCCTCCTCTTCTTCTTCTTTTTTTTTTAAAGATTTATTCACTTACTTTAGAGAGACAGAGAGCATTTGAGGGGGAGGAGGGGCAGAGGGAGAGGTTGGGGATCTTCAAGCAAACTCCCCACTGAGCATGGAGCCAGGCCAATTCCAGGATCCCGAGATCATGACCTGAGCTGAAATCAAGAGTGGGACACTCAACCGACTGAGCCACCCAGGTGCCCCCACCTCCCTTCTTTTGTAAAAAGCAAAATATATGCTGGCAGAAACGCAACTTCTTAGTCTGTTGTCAAAAGAACTTTCTGGAAAAGAGAATGTGCCCCCACGTTTCTTCCATGATAAAAGACATTACTCTGAGAAGGAAAGCTGAGCATGAGTCATCATGCCCCTTTCTCCAACGGCTCACAAACAAGGGCTTTTATGGGTCTAAGTTTACATGGATAAGCATATATAGATTTAATCGTTGACATAAAATTGGATTCATTCAGAAATCCCTGGTCTTGAACCTAGACTGGGGCTCATTCTATGGTTTACTCACTGATTCCACAAGAGAAAAGTACCTCAGTTTGTTACAGGAATATCTATCTACCTATTTGTTACTTGTGAGAACAAACAGAAATGTTTATGGAGGTACAGTAAATATAAATGTAATAAAAACATAATTATTTAGTGGTTGGAGTATTAAAAAAAGTTGATTTTCACTTGAGCATATGTAACAGCCCAAGCTATACCTGGTTATTGTGTATATGGCACAAAGAAAACTCGATTTCTCTTAAAAGATTCTATGTAAGACTGACATACTGAATCCTCTCATCCGTGATAGTCTGAATCAATAATTTCTTACCATATTTTAATTATCTTCAAACAGTAAGACCTGTGTTCTTGAGAAAGAGACAGAAGTCAAAATGGTTGATTTGTGCTCTTCAGGAATGCTTAAACTAGGGATGAGCACCTCTTCACCACCGGGAGGGATTTGTGCTCAGCCTCTGCGGTCAGATTGGCACCCCTTCCTCACCCTCTCTGAGCTCAGTTTCCTTTCCTGTAGGATGACAACACGACCTACCTTAGAGGATTGTTGTGCTATTTAAATGAAATAAATTGTCCAAAGTGCTTAACTTAGTAAGTGCTCATAAAATGCCAGCTAATTAAAAAAATTTTTTTTTCAACTAAAGAAAACTAACTCATGAATGAGATAGCATAGAGGCATGGTATTAGGAAGACAGAGTTAATTTCATTTTTCTTTGACTCTCTTGCCCATCCCAGTTGTCAGTTATGATCTAATTACAGGGATTAGAAAATGAAGCTGCCACATGGCAGGACTGTACATTTTCATGACGTGAATCCTTGCCTCCGGGCTACTTTATAAATGAGCTAGAGTTACAGCAAGTGTTTGGGGGGATTTTTGTTTTGTTTTGTTTTAATCTCCGTGTCTAAACCCGATGGGGTGAAATCTAATTCAGATTTACCTCATACTGAATTTCTAAGGACAGAATGTGTGATTTTATTATCTTGACAAATGCTGATCTGTATGCTTTATGATACACAGATAACTGTTGTATAATACATGCGGAAACGCTTTGTCAAAAATAATTAAGCCATCTTTTATGAGACATAGCGATTCCTACCTTCCTCTTCAGGCCAGGGAAGGCCCTTATGATGTTCTGGCGTGGAGGGAGGAAAGCAGATTCTTCTCTCGCTTCCTCCTAGGGTTTCTGATGTACAAACCTGCACACCAAAGGGAATTCAGCACTGACGTTCTTACTGCCAGCCTGTTCGAGACGTCAGGGAAGCACCATGGCTAGATACCCACCTGTTCCCATGAGGGCACCTCCCTTCCCTTTGACCTACCCTGACTAGCTTTCATTCAGGGCTGGGCACTGTGTGTGGCTCTGAGGGGAGTTTCCCCTTCCCTCACTCACTTCCAGGGAGTGTTGGGTGGAATGAAAGCTAGCCAGGAATGAGCTTAAACACAGGTATCAAAATACTCCTTAGAGCTCATTTTTTCTTTCATAAGAATAATTATGGTAGTAATTTGTATTTAAATCAATCATATAGATTTAAAACATTTTAAGTCCTGGGGGGGGCGCATGTATCTTTCTTTTTTGTTGTTGTTGTTGAAGATTTTATTTATTTGACAGGGGAGAGAGAGAGAGAGAACATAAGCAGGGAGAGCAGCAGAGGGAAGAGAGAAGTAGGCTCTCCACTGAGCAGGGAGCCTGATGTGGGGCTCAATCCCAGGACCCTGGGATCATGACCTGAGCCAAAGGCAGATGCTTAACCAACTGAGCCACCCAGGCGCCCTGGGAGCATGTATCTTTCAGGAGCCCATTCATCTGACCATGAACCTATCGATACAACAAATAATCACCCTCAATTTTGTATGCGTGTAAATCCAGATTTGCATATACTGGAAGATTGGCGTATCTACATTACAAAGCTTAGTGAGAGACCAAAGTGCTTGTATTTGTGTGTTGGGCTGGGGGAACATCCATCCCTCCTTTCCTTCCTTCCTTCCTTCCTTCCTTCCTTCCTTCCTTCCTTCCTTCCTTCCTTCCTTCCTTCCTTCCTCCTAAAGCAGTCTGAAGTATGAGGCAGCAGCCTTGCTTTTATGGCTGCCCGTTTATTTCTAGCTTGTTAATGGCCACTTTAATTGGGTCCCTAATTTGCCAAGAGTGCAAATCACTCGGATCTTCCTGTGATTTTTTTAAACCTTAATAGATGTTATTGGTGCCAGAGATTTGCGAGTGAGATCAAAAAGATGGGCATGATTGATCTGAACATTACTTGATGAACAATGGTGCGAGCAGGCTTTTAATCTGATCTTTATTCATATCTGGATTTGCTTTATAATTTATGCTGCTCTTAGCTATATACCGTGCAGAGGTGTGATAAAAGGTGCACAGGGTCTATAGTGCTGTTTGGTCCTGGTGGTATTATGAATTCTAGTCACATCCTTTCCTGCCCACATCACCTATGATATTTGAAAACACATTTTCTAGTCCTCTCCTCCTGCACCTTCTTTGTTCTTTGGAAATGCATAGTTCAACCTTTGAGCAGGGTAAATTACTTGAATTCAAAGCCCTTAATGCCTTTTTTTTTTTTTTAAAGGATGAGAGATGACTAACTCTATTTAAGGTTTGCCTATCACTGAGCTTTTTGCAAGGGGAGAAAATCGATGCTTGTGTGTTGAGTTATTGAACGTTTGGAGACCTGGGACCTAGAAATTCCTTGTCCTTACTCAGATAAATGGGGAAATGACAAGAGTGTCTAAAAATGCCTCTTGGAGGAATTGGAACACAGCAGGAGAATTAATCAAGCCTTGAGTGGACCCCTGAGATGCCGTGGGTACTGCATGTGTAATAACTGAACACAGCCTTGTCCAAGGCCTCCTCTATCCTGGAATGGTGGTGCCTTTCTCAGTCAAAACCAGAGTTGCTTGGGGTATGAGTTTGCTAGGGCTGGCATAACAAAGCACCAGTGATGGGGTGGCTTGAACAATAGAAATGTATTGTCTCAGTTCTGGGGGCCAGACATCCAAAGTCATGGCCTTCAGAGGACCATGGCCCCTCCGTTCTGCTTGTAGATGGCTGTCTTCCCCCATGTGTCCACATTATCTTCCCTCCCGGTGTGTTTCTATATCCAGATTTCCCCTCCTCAGTGGGGAGTGGGCTTGTCCCTCTCCCTCTGCCCCACTGCTCATGCTCTTTCTCTCTCTCTCGCCAATGAATGAATGAATGAATGAATGAAAGAAGCAATCAATAAAATCTTTAAAAAAAATGGGGCCCCTTGTTGGCTCAGTCATTGAAACATCTGGCTCTTGATTTCTGCCCAGGTCATGATCTCAGGGTCGTGAAATTGAGCCCCGTGTTGGGCTCCATGCTGAGTGTGGAGTCTGCTTGAGATTTTCTCTCTCTCCCTCTGCTCCTCTGTACTTGCATTTTCTCTCTCTCTTTCCAAAAAAAAAGAAAAAAGAAAAACTTTTTTGAATTTTTGGGAAGATGTGTAATGGATGAAGTGATACTAGGTGTCTCATTATGTTTATGAATAATTGCATAGGTGGAAACTAGCCCAGCAGTGTGATCTTGGGCAAGTCTCTTAACTTCTTTGACCCTCGCTTTTTAATTTTTCTCTCTAAGAGGTAGATTTTGATAGTACCGGCTTCATCGGGTTCTTATGAGAAATCAGCAAGGTAATGCATATAGAAGTCTGATTGTTTTCAGTAAGTGTTCGCTGCCTTTCCATGGTTGTTCGGCTGGACACTGATTCAGGGAGTGGGGGGATTTGTGTTTTGTGGGCTGTGGTGAATCAAGGCATCAGCCCCAGGCAGCAAGGCCAGCAGCCCTGATTCCTTATTTGTCCAGGATTAAAAGCAAGTGGTGGTGGCTTTTCAAAATCCCCCCCACCCCCCAAAAAACCTTTGACCTGTGTCGCTAAGGATGCACTTGACCTCTCAGATAGTTGCCATAGAAACGGTCTGAATTTAGTCTTTGTGCCCGAGGGAAACCCCAACAAATAGCAAAAATTCCAAGCAGATGGTTGTAGCAACCATTTCAGGTAGTTTAGATAAAATGTCACTGAATTATCTAGAAATGTTCTCCAATCCTTGTCCAAGTAGTGTTGGTGAGGAAATCTATCAAGTGTGTGTGGTTTGGCCGTTTTAGGCAGTTTCAGCTTTAAACTGTGCTCTCCCTCCAGCAATTATGATCCAGGATGTGCTACTCATTAGTGGAATTATGTCCGTGCAAAGAGGAAATGGAGGCAAGACTTGTTTGAGAGGCTAAAGTCCCCTTCTGGCAGAATCCCCGCGTTAGCGCCGTTTGCCTGGACGCATGGAGGTAGGGGCTTTGCCTCCCCGCTTCACTTGGTCATGAGAATGTGGCTGTGAAGGCTCCTTCTGGAGTCGTCTCATTGTCGGGGCCACCGAAAGCCAGGGAGCGTGAAAGGAGACGTTCTGTAGGACAACGTTCAAAATTCCGACGAAGCCCACGGGGATGGCAGAATGAATTTTTATTTAACAAACACTGTTGAACATATGAACTCGCTGAACCCCATAAATCTCGCAAGTGGGTACTCTGATCACCCCTGCTTTACGGATGAGTAGACCCAAGTCCTGGAGGAGCCAGCTGGTCGAACTCCGGGGTCCGTGCTCCCAGCAGCTGCCGCTGGGGATAGATTTGTCTGCAGAGGAGTCACGGGACTGTAGGCAGGGCGGTGGGAAAAGCAATTACTTCCATTTCCCACTGGAAACCTCTCTGTGAGGGATGAGACGAACTGTAAATGACAAAATCAAGGCTAAGTGCGTTGCTGCTTCTACTTGTCAGATTCCTTGAAACATCCCAGACGGTGGCCTGAGTATCTGATGAAAATAAGGCATTTATTTTATTTGTATTTGCTTTTCTATCATTCAGTGTATGTCTTTGGAAGATTAAAAGCACTAAAAAATCAGTTCAAGAAGAGAGGCTATGTATCCACCAGTTCTTAACCTATTTACCGAGCAGAAATCTGTTATTGTATTTAAAAGAGGAGTGACACTTTTCATCGACGATAAAAAATTATTACTTTGCATCAAAACAAATCTTTAAATCTCAAATTAGGTTCCTTGAACATTTTATGTTTATTCTGAAAGCTCTTATAGATTGGACAAATTCATAAGATATCACTGACAGATAATTAAAATGTTTTAGAATTTAACAAACATCTGTTGAGGGCTTAATATATGCAAGGCATCGCATGACAAGCTGTGAGTTTAAAAAAGTTTAAAAAACTTTTAAACATAAGGCCTCTGCCTTGAAGGATTTTGTTTTCTAGTACAGGCAATAACACAGATATAGGAATAAACGATAAAAAAAAAAAAATCCAGGCAGGAGGGGCTTCAAGAGGAAGACACTTATGGCTGGAAATCAGGCAAGATTTCATGAAGGAAGTAGGAGCTGGGTTCTAACTCCATGATGGCAGACTCTGTGCCCCTTATTGGGTTATGCCACTTCTTAGCGCAGGATCTGTCCTATGAGAGAAGCTTTTCATAATAATTCAGTGCTTTTAAAATCAACGGACAAGTTGGACGTAGACGGGAAGGTATGACAAGTAGAACACGTAGAGGTGAGGAAGGACAACCTCAGTCCAACTTCCTGATGCAAATATTGACTGTCCATTTACTCCAGCTGGCCTCGTGCTGGGTGGGGTGGGCAGCAAGTGCCAAAAAGCATGGAGGCAGGAAGGCTCAGGGTACAGAGTCCATCACGGTAGACAGCGTTCCTGAGTGCGGGCAGGGAGTGGGAGATAAGGCTGGAAGAGTAAGTTGGGGACGAGTCTTTGAAAACTCTCGAATGCTGAGGAGCTTGAGGAAAATGATCCCCAAATGCGCCATTACCATCTGTATTTCTGCTCCTCTTACAAGCTGACCATGTGCCTTCTGCTAGGTAAAAAAACCGAAACAAAACAAAAAAAACCAAAACGAGTTAGACTTAATAATTTATTCAGTCACACATTCCATATCGCAGTATGCCAGAGCCTGACATTGTTATTTATTTCCATGGGTCTCCACACCACATAAGCAGTCTAAAGGAGTAGAAAAATGTCTTGTTTGTGTTTAAGATAATGAGCCAATTCTAAAATGATGTTTGAACACAATGACCACATTAATTCTGTTGCAAAAGCTAATTTTTTAACATTCACAGGGTTTATGAATCTGATTGTCCTGAAGGGTTTTAATCCTGGCTCTTCCTTAAAATAACTATAAAACCTTGGTAAAGGTCGCTTCAGGGATTTATATGCATTTTGCATATCTGTTTCTCTGTGCCTACCTCCGTATCTCCACAGCTCCCATACTACCTACGGTAGAAAGAGTTAAAAGAGGTTTGGGTCTTTAGGATCTGACAGATCTGGCTGGAAGCATGGCAGTGTCCCTTCCTACCTATGTACTAGGCAAATCACTTAACTTGGAACCTCCATGTCCTCCTAAATAAAAGAAGTATAACATTTCCTAACTCATCATGTCCATGAGAAACTCACACATTTTTTATTGAGCTATTGCTATGTATTTTCTGTCTGAGGAAACTGAGGCACAGGGAAATTAAGTGGTATACGCGTAGCAGCACAGCTCATGAAAGGTAGGGCTAGGTTTCTAGTCCAGTCTTTCTGACTCAGAATCCACTGTCTACACCACTGTTACACTGTTTGTAAAGGCCCCTCCCCAAATCTACCTCATAGTTGATACTTAACAAATGCTTATTTCTATCTTTATCTCCCAGGGCATTGGTGGCATTTGTGAGGCTAAAATGGGATAGTGCTTTTACCTTTTTGAAGTTCAAATATAAGCTATCCAAATGTAAGAAATTAAAAAATGTCAGGGACTACATTTTTAGAGTGGTTAGAATGTCAATAACCATTTTTTCACGCTGATTATATTAGTGAGATAAGTTCAATGTGGAAAAACGTAAAAAAAGAAAAAGAAAGGAAGGAAAAGATGAAACAGTAAACCAGGATCACCTTTAATCTGTAGAGATAATGAAGTGGTCAGAATTTTGGTGGAATGAATGCATTTCTCATTTTGCCGATCTTTCGGCATTGCTTTGGCGGGCCGGCATTGCGGTGGGCGACAACCTTGCTGTACAGGCCAGGTGGAAGATTTATATCAGATCTTAAAATCAGTTAGTCATGATGTGTCTCAGGGTGAAAGTTATAATTTCTAAAAAATGTGAAGCCACAAGAAAGAAAGGAAAAATAATACTGAACAGAAGAGAGTAAGGACAGAGTTTGGATTCTTATTTGGCTGCTTGTGGAGTAATAACAAGTACACTTTTTCCTTAGGCGAATTGCCCAGTTGACAACAATGTTGAGAAGACCAAAGGGTGGCTGGTGAGGGCTTTGAACGAAGGACTGTGAACATTCTTGTGTTCTTTCTGCTTGAGGAATCTCACGTATTTGCAGCTTTGAATCAGAACCATGAAAATGTTAGTATCTAGCTATCCCAGCATTTGCCGAAACATGTCTTTCCCATGCATATCATAAAAGTGAAAACTATACCTCTTTTCTATCATTTAAGACCTGTAAATGGAGACGATTATAATAAAGTGAAGCAGTTAAAGAAATGGAATTACCATGAGCTTCTTTTGAGATGTTGACTTGTGTGTTGCTATGGACGAGGTATTATGAAGCTTCCGGAAGACTGGCTTGTTCCCTGAAGAGAAGAAGCTGGCCTTTAGTGATCCCATTCTACTAGGCTTATAGCTGGATATTGTCCAATGATCCTTTCTGGCTGGAAAGACATGATTTTAACAGACTGGTAGCTGATCGCTTTTATTCTCTGGTTTATTCACAGGAGTTTCGATACAGAAAACTACAATGGTGCAAGTCCCACTTCATTGCTTGTGTTTCCTTGCACTTTATTTGGTAAGAGGATGTTCTTTATTTATTTGCTGGAATATTTTCTGCCATTTCTACCTCATACCAGGGAAACAATGATTATCATGACTTAAAAAAACCTATCAGAATTAAATTGCATACAAAGGACACGTAGTTTGCCCCGTGAAATGGCTACAAGTCATATGTCTATCCTTCAACCAGGCAAGTGCTTTTTTTTCAGCTCTTAAAAGCCAGTACTACTTAATGGGCAAGTCCATTTCAAACAAATCTGTGTATTCGTATTTAGACCCTCACGTATAGCTCAGGGAATCTGGAAGAAAAGTATACTGAAGCGTATATTAGAATGTGTATGTAGTATGTACGTACACACAGTCTATGCATATAGGTATATATTAGTTTATGTCCCTTAACCTTGACTTTTTTTTTTGTACTTTGACCCGTGAAAAATTACCACTGAATTATTAAGAAAAGCATTTTCTCTATTTTCAACTGCTCTGCTCTGTGCTTTTCTTCCCATATATGGTTTGGAGTATTCTGGTCAAAGTTGTCTTTAGCCATTTGTTGAGCCAACCCTCTCAACTGACAGGCTTCTACAGGTTGGAGCTGGATGGAACCAGGAGACACCCAGCCCTCGTTCTTGGGAAGATAGTGGGGTGCCAACTTTGTTATATTCACGAGGCTCATAAAGGTCATATGCTTGCCCAACGGTCTGTTGTATTAGGAAGCAAGATTATGGGGAAGCACTTGCTTCTCCTTAGAAGGAAGTTACTAGATCCTCACACCTCAAATCTTGGTTCCTTTCTTCTGGGACCCCAAAATAACATTGAATTTAAGTTCCTGAGAGCCCTCTAGAGCCCTCACAGCAGAAAATTTACAGAATGAAATAGAGCCTTCCTTCTGGGGGAGGGGAGGAAGCTACAGTTCAAATTTTATGAGCAAGTTGCCTCTGCACAGACTGGGGGCTCAAAGCTTGTCACTAGGACTGCATAAGGACTAGGGCAAACATCCCCTCTTGACTTATCTACGCTTCTCATCCTTCAGATGTCCTTTGCTCTCTATGTTATCACAGGGTGATAGTAAAGTCAGACCGGGGTACAAAACTGGCACTGCCACTTCCTAGTCATAGGAACTTGGGTGAGTTACTTAAGCTCTGAACCTCAGTTTTTTGCCCTGTGAAATGGATCTAATGAGAGTACTTGCCTTATTGGTTGTTGTGGCAATTAAACGAGATAATGCATTTATAAAGCCCTTGGATCTGTGACAGGCGTGATTGAAGCACTGGATAAATATTGGCTATTATTGTTATTGTCTGTTATTATTATTATTACTATAGCACTGTATTTTATTTTTACTTTTTTTAAAGCAGGCTCCACATCCAGCATGGAGCCCAATGCGGGACTTGAACTCATGACCCTGAGATCAAGACCTGAGCTGAAATCAAGAGTCAGACACTTAACTGACTGAGCCACGCAAGCGTCCCTTACTATAACATTTTAAATATTCAGTGCCTCCACTCCTATGGACTTTGACTTCCATGAGGAGGACCATCATGTCATCTTTGTAGCCTCAGCACATAGCACCAAGCCAGGAGTAGGGTAGAAATTAAATATATAATTATGGATTTATATTAGGAAACAACGAGATCTAAGAGAAGATTCTGTCGTGGTAATTTGATATTAGTGGCCTTATCTTGTCTGAGAATGGGACGTGTATTTTTGTTTCCTCGATAAAAGGTTGGATATAATTTTTCCTTCTCTCCAATCTCAGCCCAGTGGGACTTCTACCTAGAGTAAGAAAACAGGGCCCAAACCTCTGCCGGCAGCAAGAGCCTTGCCCAGGAGATAGCCCCGTGCACACCTGTGTCTGGCGAAGGCGGGGGCGGGGGGATGTTACCTGTGTGGTGGGATTGCAGGGGTGCTAGGACGGAGCCACTTCTCTCTCCCGCGTCCACCCACCCCTGCTCCCAAACCCTCTCCTGTGAAGCCTGGAAGTTTGGTTGGCGCTTTCCTTCAGTGTAAGGCTTTGTTCAGCAGAGAGAGCAATGCAAAGTGATTGTCAGCCATGTATCTCATACTTCCACGGTCTCTCCTGTTCTTTTCTGAGTCCTGGTTTCCGTAGGGGGTGAGAAACATTGAGTGAATATATTGCAAGGGCCCTGAAGAGAAAGCGAGTGAGTGATTTGGGTTTGGGAAGGGTGCTGAATAGGGAGGCAGATCAAGGAGAAGCCACTCTAGAGTTTTGCCTGGGATTACACATTTTCTAGAAGGAAAAAGAGTTTGGCATAAATACTCTATAATCACTGCGGAGAAGTCTTACTGGAAAGTTCGATGAGGACGGCTACCAGGCAGGCGGATCTGGCAGCCGCATGTGTCCTTAGCTGGCCTGGAAGGCAGGGTGGCAGTGTGGCTTAGAGTTGCGGCTGGATGATCCAGCAGAGTTGCCTTCATCCCACATTATCTGTCTCTGCTGTGGGACTTCTCTGGAGATACTTTCTGGATCTTGCTGAGGATCAGAAGAAATGATACGTGTGGGGGGTTGAGTCCCACAGCTGTTGCACCGGGAACATTAAAAAATGTCAGTTTTCTTCCCCTCCCTTCCCTTCCTTTTGCCTCTTTGTGCAAGATGGTGGACATTATCCCTCCAACTCCTGCATGGACCCACTTTTCCTTTCACACCCCCCACATCGTCTTTCCCAGTCCTGGCAGTAAGCTTGATGACTCATGACAGGCACATGTACTTTGAAATCTTTATAGCCCAGATAGCCATGTTCATGACACAAAGGGAGATTTGCTGCCCTGTTATGAGAACCCAACTTTGAACCTTGCCACTGAGATATACTGACTAGTGGGGGTTTCGTCTGGATTCCATCACTGGTGTGAACCGCTGAAAGACTGGCCCTTGCTGATGCGAGCAAAAAGTTGATGAAGGCCGTTTGCTGTTAAGTAGTGGCCTCACAGAAAGCGCCACCCTTGTCTTGTACCAACCATGGCGGGTGCCTGGACATCTGCCCCCGGTTCTTGTGTCCTGCCTTCTGGAGGAGAAGATGTAGAAAAGGAGTACAGGGGAGAAAGAGCCCTCACAGGAAGATAGTCCTTAAAAGGAGTTGATGAGCTGAAACTCTATACAATTTTTGTGTCAGTTAAGAATGCTCTCAGTATAGACAACAGGAAGTTCAACTTTGGAGCGGCTGATTTTCCTCAGATAACAAGAAGCCTCAAGTGGACAGCCCAAGTCAAGTTTTGCATTTCTGTGATGTTACCAGAGACTTGGGCTTCTTTCTCTTTGCTCCTCCATCTTTTGAGCTGGTTTGTCACCTCATGGTTTCATGGCAACCACCACAGCCATAGACGTGAGGTCTATTGTCTGAGTAGGAACAACAGGGAAGAGGGTGGAAAATTTAGCCACACCTGTCCCTTTTCATTGGGAAAATAAAAGCTTGAACATACCCCCCAACCCCAGCAGACTTCACCTTTTGTTTCATGAGCCCAAACTGGGTCACTTGGCTGCCCTGATGGCTGCAGGGGAGTCTGGGTAGGAGACCTCTTGGCTTCCCAAGGGAGAGAGATGGCGATGGCTGGGGGCAGCTAGTCCATGGGCCTGCTACAACTCTGAGGGAGAGGAGACCAAATTCCAAAGCCCTCATTTGCCAGACAACCAGTATCAAATTAATCAAGATTCAGTGAACCAAGGAGTATAGTGGAAGCCCTTTTCCCGTACTCTTACCCTGATTATTATCCTCAGTATGTCCATCCCAAGAGTGTACTTGCTCTCCCTAAAGAAGTGGAAAAAACAAATTCGCTTCCCCCTAGTTCTTCTTACTTTCTTGGTTTTACCTCTCCAGCCTCCCAAACCATCTACTTCCCATATTATACTTCTGATCCTAACCCACCCCACCTCTGATTTCTACATACTTAGGAGACCTGAAGAACCACACAGGAAGGAGGGGACCCCAGCTTCGGGTATGGGTACTAAGTCCCTCATTCTAGAGGGTGCCCTCTGTGGGTGGGTTGATGACTGGCTGTACCTCCATGTGCTGCCCGTTGTGCTCAGCTTCACTTTAGAGGGACAGTCATGGTGGGAGATGGAGGGATGGCAGGGGCTACGTATGCTCCCCATCTTTCTGGGCTGGGAACGGTTGGAGTCACACCATCCTGTATATCCTTGATGCCCCTGTGTTCCTGCCAGGTTGTCCCGGCCATTTTTGCTCCCTCTGGTGGGTAGTGGGGCACAGTGGCTGAGAACACCCACTGCAGAGACATAGGTACGAATCCTGCTTCCTGTCTCTACCTGGGCAAATTGCTTCACCTCTTAGCATCTTAGTCTCACCGCTTGGAAAACAGAGCTAACAGTTAAGAATTTGTCCCCAAGTTGTTGTCAGGACTAACTTCTTAGGACTGAACTCAGCACATACTGATTTCTCTTCTCCCTGTCCCAGCCACCACGTACTGCTATTCCAGCCTGGATTTGGGGGTCTGCAGAGGCTGCTTGCCTGTCAAGTTCAGGGGCTTTCGGTTCTAGAAACATTGTAGGGTTACTGCTTGAAGTAAACATTTTGTTATTTTTTTATTCCTACACGAGTGTAGACGGCTAATCAAGTGTTAAAACAGAAAGCGTTTCTTGAAGTCACAGCGCAAATTCAGGTTCAGCTTTGACTACAGTTTACCACGTAACGGTGTGCTGAGTAAGCGTTGGACTCAACACATCTACATCTTTCTCTCCTTTATAAATTCAGTTGTCCTTGAAGTGACTGTGAACCATAGGGTGCTGGCCATCTGCCAGAAATGTTCTTATAAACTCCTGCGAGTAGAGGAGAGGTGTTTTAAGGAGCCGGTATAAAACCGTGTGGTCTTTAGAAGGCAGAGTGGCTTTGTGGGAAAATAGAAATTTTGTTCGGTCAGATCCCCATGTGTGTGCCGGGTCAGCCACTTCCGGAATTTACTCTGGGCAAGTAGCTTCACCTCTGTGAGCCTCACTTGTAACATGGGAGTGTTAATATTCTCCCCACAGGGTGATTGCTTGAATAGTCAAATGAGAAAGACGGTGTAAGGCTAATGGGAAGCCATCTTGACATAGTTGAAGCTCAAGAATATAAAAGATCTCTTTCTACCGTTTTGACTGTATTTTGCATTGTTTTGAGCTAGGTTAGAATTTTGCGTTTCATGTATCAGCCCCGGAAGCCATAATAAAATCAGCAAGAGGCACGTATATATTCCTAATGATGGGTAGGGGGTATAGCTCAGGGGTAGAGCATTTGCATAATGATGGGTATGCCAATTTTCTCTTTGTCTTTCCTTTTTTTAACAGGCAACTGGATATAGCCAAGAGAGGAAGTTTAGTGGACCCCTGGAACCCATGACATTTTCCATTTTTGAAGGCCAAGAAGCGAGTCAAGTCATATTCCAGGTAATGGCTCCTCTTGATCACCGTTATCTTGATTTTGCAAGCTCTCACAGAGGACGTTACTCCTTAATCTACTGTATAGCAGGAAATAAAATAGAGGCATGGCCGATCTCATTATCAAGAATGATTTCAGAAGCTAAGTTAAACAGAGAGATGGGTGGTCTCGGTCTTGTGAAGGGTTGTGCATGACATTTTCATTCAGACCTCTTCAACTGTGTCTGGGGGAAGTGCTCCCATCCCTGGGGTGGGGAGCTTGGTGCCTGTAGGCTCTGCCTGTCCCCCAGGGTGGGAAGGGAACAGACTCTCTGGAGTGGAATGGCCATCTGACTCTCTGTCCAATGAGCATGCTGCTTGAAGCACTGGAAGATGGACGTTCTTTGGCGGAGCACTGGAATGGTGTGCTTTTCCTTACTACCTCCTCTGAACCCATCCCTGGGCCCTTGCCTATGGGTTGGCCGTGCTGGGAGGTGGTCATCTCCTATAGTTAGATAACTGAGAAAAGCATCAGATTGAGGGGTGGCCTGTAGATGGGAAGAGGAGACTCCAGCTATAAAGGACACTGAAAAAGTCCGGGAAATATAACGGGGAGAGAAAAAAAACATACTCTTGCAGTTACCTGAAGTCTGCAGGGGAAGCCCACTTGGCCTTGGAGTGGTTGAGGATGGTTTGATGAGCTTTCGGGGTGTGCCCATGACCCCCACCCCCCGTGCTGTGGGAGCAATGGAGGGATGCTGAACTACCCCCTAAGGGGGACGCCTTCTGTTAACTGCCAAGCATTTGTTTTGTTGGGCAGTTCCCGTGTGCAGAGGAGAGACTGAAGCCTGCTTCATTCCCTTCTTTCAGTTGGTACCAGATGAGTGCAAGGAGCCCCAGAGTACGAGCTGGAGCGGTGCACATGTATCTGTCCCCCTGGCCATGTGGGGTGTTAGAGAGGCCTTGACTCCTCCACTCAGCGAAGTCATGCCCTGAGGGATTAGCAAATGCTTTGAGAGCTCTGGAGTCTGATAGGCATTCACTTGGTGAGGAAGGGAGAGAAGAGCAGTTCGGCAAAGGCACAGTATGGACACCTGCCCCGTGCTGCCAGAGGAAGAGCACGCACTGAGGCTGGGCTGTGCCGAGTAGGTGTTCTGTGAGCAAAGGTCCACATTCCAGTGAACAGAATCAGGACCACACAGAGGTGGTCCCCAAGTTGCAAACCTCACAGACCTAGAACCTGGCTGGATAGGATGATTTCAGTCTCTGGGGATCCCATTCCTTGGGTGGCTTTACTTCTTTTTCTGTTCTTTTTCCATTAGCCAGCTTAGCCTATCTTACTTCTTTTTCTGTTCTTTTTCCATTAGCCACCTTAGCCTATCTCTTTTTGGCCAGAAATGATAGCCCAGTTGTCATGGCTGAACATTTCTTATTTATGGGTGAGCGTGTTGGAGTAGAGGAGTGGGAGGTGAAGGCGACTTCCTTCCCCTAAGATCTCAGAATCTCTGTGTTAGAAAAGACCTAGGAGACTTTTGGTACCAACCATTTGTTTTATAGATAAGGAAATTGAGGCTTAAATAAGTTAACAGCAGAGCTGAGATTAGAAAACAGGTCTCCTGTCTCCTAGTCAAGCACACCATGCCCTCCGCATCTTTGTAAGTGGAGAGGATGCAGCAAACCTTGTCACGGTAACATGCGCTTCGAGCTCTTTCTCACAGCGGTGGGGAGGAGTCGTACAGACCCCTTCATTTATTTTTTTATTTTTATTTTTTAAAAGATTTTATTTATTTATCTGACAGAGATAGAGACAGCCAGCGAGAGGGGGAACACCAGCAGGGGGAGTGGGAGAGGAAGAAGCAGGCTCATAGCGGAGGAGCCTGATGTGGGGCTCGATCCCACAATGCCGGGATCACGCCCTGAGCCGAAGGCAGACGCTTAACCGCTGTGCCACCCAGGCGCCCCCAGACCCCTTCATTTAGCATCACTGCAAGTATTCTTGCCTGGAGTGTGGGAGCCACAAACAGGCTCATTGTCCCATGAGACTGGTCCTTGGGTTAGTAAGAGATCTTAAAACAAAACAAAACAAAAAAAGAACTAAACAACCACAGACTCCTTTCTTTGGGGATTTACAACTAGCTCCAGCTCAGTACCCCAGGAGCTTCCAGATCATGACATAGTATAATACAAATCTCAGCTAGGTCATTTTTTTCTTTGTCATGAGATTTAGCTTACACACCGTAAAGTCTACCCTTTTAAAATGTACAGACCATTGATTTTTTAATATATCACAAAGATGTGCAACTATCACCACTATCTAGTTCCGGAACATTTTCATCGACCTCAAAGAAACCCTGTATCTTAACAGCCCCCGTTCTCCTCTCTTCCCAACCCTTGGCAAATGCAAATCTACTTTCAGTATCTGTAGCTTTGCCTAGATGGACACTTAATGGAAATAGAGTCACACATATGGCCTCTTGTGCGTGGTTTCTTTGACTTAGTATGTTTTCGAAGTTTATCCGTATTGTAGCAGGTATTAATACTTTATTCCCTTTTTGTAGCTGAATAATATTCTGTCGTATGGATATATACTACATTTTGAATAGCCATTCATCAATTGATGGACATTTATGGCTATGATGAGTAATGCTATTATGGACAAGCGTATGCAACTTTTTGTGAGGACACATGTTTTCAGCTGTCTTGGATATATACCTAGGAGTGGAATTGCTGGATCTTAGTTAATTGAATGTTTAACTTTTTGAAGAACGTTAAAACTGTTCTTCAAAGCAACTGAACTATTTTACATTCTTACCAGCATTGTACACAGATTCCAATGTCTCTATACCCTTGCCAATGCTTGTTATATCTGTGTTTTTTATTACAGCGATCCTCGTGGGGGTGAAGTGGTATTATTTTTTTCTTTGTGGTTTGGGTTTGTATTTCCCTAACGACTAATGATGTTGAGTATCTTTTCATGTGCTTATTGGCTATTTTTATATCTTCTTTGGAGAAATCTTTTGCCTATTTTTAAATTGGGTTATTTGTCTTTTATTGTTGTAAGAGCTCTTTATATATTCTGCATATAAGCTCCTTATCAGATATGTGATTTGCAAATATTTTCTCACATTCTATGGATTATCGTCTCACTTTCTTGGTAGTGCCATTTGAAGCACAAAAGCTTTTAATTTTGATGGGATGTTTTTCCATTTATTTAGATCTCCTTTAATTTCTTTCAACAATGTTTTATAGTTTTCACTTCACAAATATTGTATTTCTTTGGTTAAATTTCTCCTGAAGTATGTTATTTTTTTTGATCATATTATAAATGGAATTGTATGTATGTATGTATTTATTTATTTACATATAATGTATTGTTTCAGGGGTACAGGTCTGTGATTCATCAGTCTTACACAATTCATAGCGCTCACCATAGCACATACCCTCCGCAATGACTATCACCCAGCCACCCCATCCTTCCCACCCCCCTCCCCTCCAGCAACCCTCAGTTTGTTTCCTAAGATTAAGAGTCTCTTATGGTTGGTCTCCCTCTCTGGTTTCATCTTGTTTCATTTTTTCCTCTCTTCCCCTATGATCCCCCTTGTTTCTCAAATTCCACATGTCAATGAGATCATACGATGATTGTCTTTCTCTGATTGACTTATTTCGCTTAGCATAATACCCTCTTGTTGCATCCGCATTGTTGCAAATGGCAAGATTTCATTTTTTGATGATTGCGTAATATTCTGTTGTATATATATACACCACATCTTCTTTATCCATTCATCTGTTGATGGACATCTAATCTCTTTCCATAGTTTGGCTATTGGGGACATTGCTACTGTAAACATTGGCATGCACATGCCCCTTCAGATCACTGCCTTTGTATCTTTGGGATAAATACCCCGTAGTGCAATTGCTGGATCATAGGGTAGCTCTATTTTCAACTTTTTGAGGAACCTCCATACTGTTTTCCAGAGTGGCTGCACCAGCCTGTATTCCCACAACAGTGTAGGAGGGTTCCCCTTTCTCCATATCCTCGCCAGCATCTGTCATTTCCTTACTTATTAATTTTAGCCATTCTGACTGGTGTGAGGTGGCATCTCATTGTGGTTTTGGTTTGTATTTCCCTGATGCTCTGTGATGTGGAGCACTTTTTCATGTGTCTGTTGGCCATTTGGATGTCTCCTTTGCAGAAGTATCTGTTCATGTCTTCTGCCCATTTATTTTTTTTTAATAATATTTTTAAATTATGTTAGTCACCATACAGTACATCCCTGGTTTTTGATGTAAAGTTCCATGATTCATTACTTGCGTATAAAACCCAGTGCACCATGCAATACATGCCCTCCTTACTACCCATCACCAGCCTGTCCCATTCCCCCACCCCCCTCCCCTCTGAAGCCCTCAGTTTGTTTCCCAGAGTCCATAGTCTCTCATGCTTCATTCCCCCTTCTGATTACTCCCCCTTTATTCTTCCCTTTCTTCTCCTACCGATCTTCCTACTTCTTATGTTCCATAAATGAGTGAAACCATATGATAATTGTCTTTCTCTGCTTGACTTATTTCGCTTAGCATTATCTCCTCCAGTGCCGTCCATGTTGCAGCAAATGTTGAGAAATCATTCTTTCTGATGGCTGAGTAATATTCCATTGTATATATGGACCACATCTTCTTAATCCAGTCATCTGTTGAAGGGCATCTCGGCTCCTTCCACGATTTAACTATTGTGGATAATGCTGCTATGAACACTGGGGTGCATATGGCCCTTCTCTTCACTACGTCTGTATTTTTGGGGTAAATACCCAGTAGTGCAATTGCTGGATCATAGGGTAGCTCTATTTTTAACTTTTTGAGGGACCTCCACACTGTTTTCCAAAGTGGCTGTACCAACTTGCATTCCCACCAACAATGTAGGAGGGATCCCCTTTCTCCACATCCTCCCCAACATTTGTTGTTTCCTGCCTTGTCAATCTTTGCCATTCTAACTGGTGTAAGGTGGTATCTCAATATGGTTTTGATTTGAATTTCCCTGGTGGCTAATGATTTTGAACATTTTTTCATGTGTCTGTTAGCCATTTGTATGTCTTCCTTGGAAAAGAGTCTGTTCATATCTTCTGCCCATTTTTTGATTTGTTTATTTGTTTCTTGTGTATTGAGTTCTTTGTAGATCTTGGATACCAGTCTTTTATCTGTAGTGTCATTTGCAAATATCTTCTCCCATTCCGTGGGCTGCCTCTTAGTTTTTTTTACTGTTTCCTTGGCTGTGCAGAAGCTTTTTATCTTTTTTTTTTTTTAAAGATTTTTTTATTTATTTATGTGACAGAGAGACAGCCAGCGAGAGAGGGAACACAGCAGGGGAGTGGGAGAGGAAGAAGCAGGCTCCCAGCAGAGGAGCCCGATGTGGGACTCGATCCCGGAACCCCAGGATCACGCCCTGAGCCGAAGGCAGACGCCTAACGACTGCGCCACCCAGGCGCCCCAGAAGCTTTTTATCTTAATGAAGTCCCACAAGTTCATTTTTTCTTTTGTTTCTCTTGCCTTTGGAGATGTGTCATGAAAAAAGTTGCTGTGGCTGATGTCAAAGAGGTTGCTGCCTATGTCCTCCTCTACGATTTTGATGGATTCCTGTCTCACATCGAGGTCTTTCATCCATTTGGAGTTTATCTTTGTGAATGGTGTGAGAGAGTGGTCAAGTTTCATTCTTTTGCATGTAGCTGTCCAATTTTCCCAGCACCATTTATTGATTTCTTGATTGAATTATTTGTTCCTTGGGTGTTGAATTTGATAAGTTCTTTATAGATTTTGGATACTAGCCCTTTATCTGATATGTCATTTTTGCAAATATCTTCTCCATTCTGTTGGTTGTCTTTTGGTTTTGTTGACTGTTTCCTTTGCTGTACAAAAGCTTTTTACCTTGATGAAGTCCCAATAGTTCATTTTTGCCCTTGCTTCCCTTACTTTTGGTGATGTGTCTAGGAAGAAGTTGCTGTGGCTGAGGTCAAAGAAGTTGCTGCCTGTGTTCTCCTCAAGGATTTCGATAGATTCCTGTCTCACATTTAGGTCTGTCATTCATTTTGAGTCTGTTTTTCTGTGTGGTGTAAGGAAATGGTCCAGTTTCATTCTTCTGCATGTGGCTGTGCAATTTTCCCAGCACCATTTGTTGAAGAGACTGTCTTTTTTCCACTAGATATTCTTTCCTTCTTTGTCGAAGGCTAGTTGACCATAGACCTGAGGGTCCATTTCTGGATTCTCTATTCTGTTCCATTGATCTATGTGTCTATTTTTGTGCCAGTACCATACTGTCTTGATGATTATAGCTTTGTAATAGAGCTTGAAGTCTGGAATAGTGATGCTACCAGCTTTCCTTTTTTTTTTTTTTCCAACATTCCTCTGGCTATTCGGGGTCTTTTCTGGTTTCATACAAATTTTAGGGTTATTTGTTCCAGGTCTGTGAAAAATGTTGATGGTATTTTAATAGAGATTGCATTAAATGTGTAGATTGCTCTAGGTAGCATAGACATTTTCGCAATATTTGTTCTTCCAGTCCATGAGCATGGAACTTTTTTCCATTTCTTTGTATATTCTTTGATTTCTTTCATGAGTATTCTATAGTTTGCTGAGTACAGATTCTTTGTCTCTTTGGTTAGATTTATTCCTAGGTATTTTATGGTTTTGGGTGCAGTTGTAAATGGCATCGACTCCTTAATTTCTCTTTCTTCTGTCTCACTGTTAGTATATAGAAATGCAACTGATTTCTGTGCTTTAATTTTATATCCTGCCACTTTACTGATTTCCTGTATGAGTTCTAGCAGTTTGGGGTGGACTCTTTTGGGTTTTCCACATAAAGTATCATATCATCTGCAAAGAGTGAGAGTTTGACTTCTTCTTTGTCAATTTGGATGCCTTTTATTATTTTTGTTGTTGTTGTTGTCTGATTTCTGAGGCCAGGACTTCTAGTACTATGTTGAACAGCAGTGGTGATAGTGGACATCCCTGCTGTGTTCCTGACCTTAGGGGAAAAGCTATCAGTTTTTCCCCATTGAGAATGATATTCGCTGTGGGTTTTTCATAGATGGCTTTTATGATATTGAGGTATGTACCCTCAATCTCTACACTGTGAAAAGTTTTAATCAAGAAAGGATGTTATACTTTGTCAAATGCTTTTTCTGCATCTATTGAGAGTATCATATGGTTCTTGTCCTTTCTTTTATTAATGTAGTGTATCACATTGATTGATTTGAGGATGTTGAACCAACCTTGCCGCTCAGGAATAAATCCCACTTGGTTGTGGTGAATAATCCTTTTAATGTACTGTTGGATCCTATTGGCTAGTATTTTGGTGAAAATTTTTGCATCCATGTTCATCAGGGATATTGGTCTGTAATTCTCCTTTTTGATGGGGTCTTTGTCTGGTTTTGGAATCAAGGTAATGCTGGCCTCAAAAAACAAGTTTGGCAGTTTTCCTTCCATTTCTATTTTTTGGAACAGTTTCAGAAGACTAGGTATTAATTCTTCTTTAAATGTTTGGTAGACTTCCCCTGGGAAGCCATTTGGCCCTGGGCTCTTGTTTTTTGGGAGATTTTTTGATTACTGCCTCAATTTCCTTGCTGGTTATGGGTCTGTTCAGGTTTTCTATTTCTTCATGGTTCAGTTTTGGTAGTTTATACGTCTCTAGGAATGCATCCATTTCTTCTAGGTTGTCTAATTTGTTGGCATATAGTTGCTCATAATATGTTCTTATAATTGTTTGTATTTCTTCGGTGTTGGTTGTGATCTCTCCTCTTTCATTCATGATTTTATTTATTTAGGTCCTTTTTCTTTTCTTTTTGATAAGTGTGGCCAAGTGTTTATCAATCTTATTAATTCTTTCAAAGAACCAGCGGCTAGTTTCATTGATTTGTTCTACTGTCCTTTTGGTTTCTAGTTCATTGATTTCTGCTCTAATGTTTATTATTTCTCTTCTCCTGCTGGGTTTAGGCTTTATTTGCTGCTCTTTCTCCAGCTCCTTTAGGTGCAGGGTTAGGTTGCATATTTGAGACCTTTTGTGTTTCTTGAGAAAGGCTTGTATTCCTATATATTTTCCTCTTAGGACCACCTTTGTTGCATCCCAAAGATTTTGAACAGTTGTGTTTTCATTTTCATTTGTTTCCATGAGTTTTTTTAGTTCTTCTTCAATTTCCTGTTGACCCATTCATTCTTTAGTAGGATGCTGTTTAGCCTCCATGTATTTGAGTTCTTTCTAACTTTCCTCTTGTGATTGAGTTCGAGTTTCAAAGCATTGTGGTCCAAAAATATGCAGGGAATGATCCCAGTCTTTTGGTACTGGTTGAGATCTGATTTGTGACCCAGGATGTGATGTATTCTGGAGAATGTTCCATGTGCACAGGAGAAGAATGTGTATTCTGTTGCTTTGGATGGAATGTTCAGAATATATCTGTGAAGTCCATCTGGTCAAGTGTGTCACTGAAAGCCCTTATTTCCTTGTTGATCTTTTGCTTAGATGATCTGTCCATTTCAGTGAGGGGGGGGGGGTGCTAAAGTCCCCTACTATTATTGTATTATTGTCAATGTGTTTCTTTGATTTTGGTATTAACTGGCTTATATAATTGGCTGCTCCCATGTTAGGGGCATATTTACAATTGTTAGATCTTCTTGTTAGACCCTTTAAGTATGATATAGTGTTCTTCATCTCTTATTACAGTCTTTAGTTTAAAATCTAATTTTTTCTGAATAAGGATTGCCACCCCAGCTTTCTTTTGATGTCCATTAACATGGTAAATTGTTTTCCACCCCCACCCCCCCACTTTAAATCTGGAAGTGTCTTTGGGTCTAAAATGAGTCTCTTGCATACAGCATATTGATGGGTTTTGTTTTTTTATCTAATCTGATACCCTGTGTCTTTTGATGGGGCATTTAGTCCATTTACACTCAGGGTAACTGTTGAAAGTTATGAATTTAGTGCCATTGTGTTGCCTGTAAGGTGACTGTTACTGTACATTGTCTCTTCCTTTCTGGTCTATGTTATTTAGGCTCTCTCTTTGCTTAGAGAACCCCTTTCAATGTTTCTTGTAGGGCTGGTTTGGTGATCGCAAATTCTTTTAGTTTCTCTTTGCCCTAGAAGCTTTTTATCTCTCCTTCTATTTTCAATGACAGCCCAGCTGGATATAGTATTCTTGGCTGCATATTTTCCTCATTTAGTGCCCTTGGGACTGTTTACTTAATATCATTTTCAGATTGTTCTTTGCTTGCATATAGAAATACAATCGATTTTTTATATTGATATTTTATTCTGCAACCTTATTGGACTTATTTAATAGCTGTAATAAACTTTTTAGATTCTGTAGGATTTTCCATATATAAGATCACATCATCTATGAATAGGATAGTTTTACTTCTTTCTTTCTAATCTGGATGCTTTTTATTTCTTTTGCTTGCCTAGGACCTTGAGTATGGTGTTACATAGAAGTGGCAAGATTGGGAATTTTTTCTTGTTTCTAATCTTTTGGGAGAAAGGTTTTATTCTTTCACCATTAATTATAAGGTTAGCTGTGGGTTATTCTTAGATGCCCTTTATCAGGTTGAGGAAATTACTTTCTATTCCTAGTTTGTTGAGTATTCTTTTTTTAATCAAGAAAGAATGTTGGATTTTGTCAAATGATTTCCTGCCTCTATTGAGATATTCATTTGGTTTTGTGCTTTATTCTATTAACATAGGGTATTGAATTAATTGATTTTCATATATTGAACCAGCCTTGTATTCTGATATAAATTCCACTTGGTCATGGTATATAATTGTTTTTATATGTGGCTAGATTCAGTTTGCTAGTATTTTGTTGAAGATTTTTGAGTCTATATTCATAAGAAGTATTGGTCTGTAGTTTTATTGGGTTGTCTTTTATCATTTGCATGTCAGGATGATACGGTCCTCCTAGAAAGAATTGGGAAGTATTCCTTACTCTATTTTTTTGGGTAGCATTTGTTAAGATTTGGTGTTATTCTTTCTTTATGTGTTAAATAGAATGTACCAGTAAAGCCAACTGGTACTGGGCCTTTGTGTAAAGTTTTTTGATTACTAATTCGATCTCTTTACTTGTTATAGTTTTATTCAGATCTCCTATTTATTTTTTTTAGTCATTTTGATAGTTTCCACCTGTCTAAGAATTCATCCATTTCATGGAGGTTGTCTAATTCATGGGGGAAGTAATTACTTATCATATTCTCATTAGCCCTTTTTATCTCTATAACTTTGGTAGCGATGTCCCTTTTTACAGTCCTGATTTCAGTTATTTTGATCTTTTTAAAAAATATTTAATTATTGTTAAAGATTTATTTATTTATTTTATAGAGAGAGAGCGTGAGAGAGTGAGTACAAGCGGGGGTTAGGCAGAGGGAGAGAGAGAGTCACTGAGTATAGAGCCTGATTTGGGGCTCAGTCTCACAACACTGAGACCATGACCTGAGCTGAAATCAAGAGCTGGATTCTTAACCAACTGAGCCACCCAGGCCCCCTATATTGGAGATTTTCAATGCCCCCTAGGTCATCTTACTCCCCAGATGAACTTTTTGAGTATTTTGGTCAGCTTCTTGTTTGCATCAACTGTTATCACTGCCTCAGGTAGCTGCAATGTTAAACAATTATTGATGATTATTTTTGACAAATTCCCCAAGAGAAAAACTGTTTGTAGTGAGTGAACTCTGAGGTCAGATAAAGACAAGCCCTTTGAGTAGGTGTTTCCAGGGAACTCCAGATAGGTCAGATAATAGCAGTTGTTTGGGAAACTCCAAACCCTTTCTGCCCCTTCCATAGTGCTATGGCTGTAAGGCTGCTGGATTTCAAGGCACTGCTTATCTTGAGAAAAGACAATGAAATTAGGGCAAGGCAAAGTAATCACAAAGCTTGGTTCTTAGTCATAGTAATTTTCTTAAATAATCACGCCTTGGATTTTTCAAGCATTTGGTTAATTTCCAAGGTTCTGAAAAAGTTGATATTTATTTACAATTTTTTCCAGTTTCTCATTGCTTTTATGGAGGAAAAGTTTTTTTCAGATCCTTATTCCATCTTTGCCATTGATATCCTTAAAACACAAAATAGTAACACTTTTATTAATTATATAAACAACACAACATCAACAAGCAAACACTCACAAAAAGCTATTCACCCACAGTTCTACCCACTTAACACATTAACTATTTTTTCCCCATATCTTGCCCACTGACATGAATGCTTTGGTACTCTTACAATCATAGTTTAGATTTACTCTTATAGTCTCCTTTTGTTACTTTTCATAATATCATTTTTCTTATGCTGCTTCATAATTCATAGAATGAACATTTTAGTGATTAAAATTCTATCACCTTTATGTTCTATAATAGTTTTATCATGTTTAGTTTTTGATCATTTAGGAGTTTTCAACTTTCCAGTATTATAAATAAGGCTACTTATACTACAAGCATATAGTTTACTGTTTGAGAAATATTTCCTTAGGATAAATTCTGTTAAGTGATGTTTGCTATCAAAGGCTACATTCTATGCCTCAAGTGATTTCCAAAGGGAAATTTGTGCTAATTTACATTTCCATCAATAATATATGTGTTTCTTTATGTCCTTTACAACATCGGTGGTTATTGATTTTTAATTTGTTAATAAAAATTATAAAAACGTGTTAAAATTGTTAGTGAGATTGAACAAACTGTAATGTCTGCTTTATTTTATGTGATTTTTCTATTCTCGTGGTCTTAAAAGTGCTATAACTATTCCATGAATAATTATTGATATTTTCTTCACTTCTGAAAAAGTAATTAAGAGATTGTCATATAGAATTTTATCAAGTTAGGGGCGCCTGGGAGGCACAGTCATTAAGTGTCTGCCTTCAGCTCAGGGTATGATCCCAGGGTCCTGGGATTGAGCCCTGCATCGGGCTCCCTGCTCTGCTGGGAGCCTGTTTCTTCCTCTTCCACTCCCCCTGCTTGTGTTCCCTATCTCGCTGGCTGTCTCTCTCTCTGTCAAATAAATAAATAAAATCTTTAAAAAAAATTTTTATCAAGTTAAAGCCATTTTCAAATTGTTTTCCTTAATATTAAAATATCTCTTAATCTTTGTCACAATGTTTAGAAGTACCAGATGGCATCTTTTTTATCCTAACAATAAAGTTATTTCTTTTAATGTTTCTTAGAAGCTAGCAATGTTAAAGCTCTCAGATATTCTCAGAAAAAATCTCATCTAACTCCAGCTACAATTTAAAGCATTAATTGGCTTTTATCAATGTATTAAATTATATCATACATTGTTTCTTGAGGGGAATGTATTTTAAAGGTTAAATAGTTAATGTTCAAGCAAACTTTTAGAATGTATCACTTTATTTTTTTAAAGATTCTATTTATTTATTTGAGAAACACACAGAGAGAGAGAAAGAGAGAGAGAGAAAGAGTATGGGGGGCAGAGGGGCAGAGGGAGAAGGAGAAGCAGACTCCCCGCTGAGCAGGGAGCCGAATGTGGGGCTCGATCCCAGGACCCCGAGATCATGACCTGAGCAGAAGGCAGACTCTTAAATGACAGAGCCACCCAAGCGGCCCTAAGATGTATCACTTTAAAAGCTCAGATCTTATTTAGTGATTATACAAATGAAAATGTTACCCGAAATCGATGACTTTCTACAAATTCTACAACATTGTTTTTCCTTACAACATAATCTGATTTTGCTTTTACCCAGTTTAAGGCCAGTCCTCCTGCTGTGAATTTCAAACTAACCGGAGAGACAGACGGCATATTTCAGATACAACCAGATGGACTTCTATATCATAACAAAACGTTGGATAGAGAAACAAGAGCTGTTCACAAACTCCAGGTGAATTGAGAACAAAGGAGCCTAGCTCTAGCCTCTCTGAGCACCTTTAGCTTTGTGCTGGAAGTATCACTGGCACCTTCATCTCTTTCAGAGAATCCTGTTGCAACTCTCTTGACATTAATGGCATGCTTTGCAAATCTCGTTTGTCCATTTTTTACCAACTACAAAGGGATACCCCTAGGGTATGGCAAAGATACCCTCTTCCTCAGGCTTTTTAACCAGAGTAACCCAATTTGAATTGCCAAGGCCCTCAGGTGGCCTTACTTGTTCAAGTATGGCCATGCTCAAGCACCTGGATCAAACCAAGCCAACACTTCTCTGATATTTCAGTGGTATCTGCCTGTGGCTATTGCGTGGGATTTGGATGCACAGAGAAGTCGGCATCAGTGAGGGGACGGAGCTCCTGTGGGCCTTGCCAGAAGCAGAAGTGTTCAGAGGCTCTGACTAAAGAGACCTTCTCCCTCTTTGTCCCCCTTAGTTTTTCATGGTTGGCCTCTGAATACAAAGGAATGGTAGAGAGCTGATTGTAGAAAAAAGAGCAAGCAAAACTTCCCATCTGGTAACTTCTCTTGGCTTTGCAGGTTGACCACTAAAATGCTCTGTCAGAGGACATGGCACTTCCATAGGCTTAAGAGTCAAAATGTTCTTATTTCACGGATTCTAACTATTAAGAGAAGAAGCACGTCCAGTGTCCAGCATACCTTACTGCTGGAAAAACACAGACACGATTAGTGGAGTTTAACTGAGTGGGTCCCTATTTTAGTAGCTCCCAGTATGGGGCTGTTATTGGGGTCTTTCTCCCCTACAGTTACCAGGTTATTGAATCTTCGAGCTCTCATTCCCTTCAGCTGCCTTCGGATGTGTGATTCGGGTTCAGACTCATCAAGGTGGTTTCCTTTTCCTTTCTATTTCAGGTCTCAGCCCTGGATGCTCAAGGAACTGTCGTGGAGGGCCCCGTTCCCATCACCATAGAAGTGAAGGACATCAATGACAATCGACCCACATTTCTCCAGAAAAAGTATGAAGGCTCAGTAAGACAGAATTCTCGCCCAGGTAAAAGGCGGGAGGCCGGAGATACTTACGGAAAGACTATCAGGCGGAAGGGGCGGATTTGTGGGGCTCACAGCGGCAGCTCCCTCATTAAGCACTTCCTGTCATACTTAAATTTCACAGCAGCCCTCTGGGAGTTATTTTATTGTCCTCACTGCTCTGTGACGTGCTTTCTCAGCTTTGGCACTACCGACACCTTGGGGCCGATAACTCTCTCTGTCGGGCTGTCCCGAGCATTGTAGGGTGTTAGCGGCATCCCTGCAACCCCTCCCCACAAGCTGCAACAAAAAAGATGCCTTCAGACATTGCCAGATGTCACCTGGGGGGCGAAATCACCCCAGCTGAGAACTATGATTCTAGAACGAGCTTTAGAACACCTTAGAGCTCTAGGACACTCAAGAATACTCTGGAAAGGTGAGCTCACTCTCCTAAATTCTCGCAGAAATCTTCATGCTCATGGTCACTGTTGGCTCCCAGTTGCTTTTCTTCTGTTACTCTCAACTCCTACTTACAGCTCCTCTCTTCACTTTGCTTCTACCCTTTATTTCCATAAAAGCCCCTCCTCAAGGCCTGGGTGTGTGGTTCTGTGGAAGATTTGGGCAGATGAAGGCGCATTATGTCGTAATATGAATATGAAGAAAATAAATGTGCATATTAGACTTCTGGGTTCTCAGAGAGACTCTTAGCCATTTCTACCAAGTCACTGTCAAATTTCCCTCTATGTTACTTAGTCTTCTCTATCTCTCTCTTCAACGCCCACTCCCAGGAAGAATATTCCTTTCACTTCATTACGCAGAGCATCTCTATCCCCGAGCTTAGAACCGAAGACTCACTTATGAATTCTGCTAAATAAGAGTCTTCCCAGTCTTACCCTTTCTCTCGTTACTAATAGGCTCTTCTAGATCAGTGGTTCCCAAACTTTTTGGTCTCAGTGTTCCTGTGTTCTTTTAAAAATTATTAATGACTCCAAAGAACCTTTTTTTTTTGAAGATTTTTTAATTTACTTATTGGACAGAGAAAGACACAGCGTGAGAGCGAACACCAGCAGAGGGAGTGGGAGAGGGCGAAGCAGGCTTCCCGCCGAGCAGGGAGCCCGATGTGGGGCTCGACACCAGGACCCTGGGATCATGACCTGAGCCAAAGGCAGATGCTTAATGACTAAGCCACCCGGGCGCCAAAGAACTTTTTTAAATATATGAGTTTTATCCTGTGATGTCCTGGTAAATGTTTAATAGCTGTCTCTCTGAGGGGAAAAGCCCCGATCTGTAGGATTTTCCAATTTCTGTAGTATAAATACTGCCACCATGGGTTATTTTAAGCTACCACTGGTGTTAATAATTGGCTCACGAAGTTTCTGGATATTCAACCATTGGCTCTCATGAGCTGGCTCTGGTACATCACTGATCATATCTACCAATATTTACTTTATTAGAATTAAAAAATTTAATTCACGGTAAGTAATAAACATATTTTAATGAAAAATAACTATTTTCAAAGACAAAAGGAATTATTAAGAATGGCTTTGTTTTCATCTTTGCATATCTCTTTGATGACTGGAATAATTAAATGTAAACAATTGAATTCTTGTGCCTTTTTCTGCATCCATTCTGTTGCCAGACGCTGTTTTGGTTGAAGCATAAGAAGCACAGATATACAGTTGGAAAAGGGAGGAGCATTGTAATAGCATTTTCAGATAACTCTGGATAGTCTTTGATACTATACCAGAACTCAACAAGTGGTGGTTTCTTAAAGGCTGGTGGCAATGTGAAATCTGAAACTGTATCAATGCATTTTCGGATACTCCTTTATGCTAAAATCCACTGAATGGTCTTGTGCTTCAGTGGATCTTTTACACGTGCATGAGTTTCGACTCCATCAAACCTAAAAATAATCTCAAAGACCCCTACAAGTCCCTGGACCATACTTTGAGAAACCCCACCTGAGTGGAAGGAAGTAGAATAAAGATTTATTTCCCCACTGGTATAAATTCTCCCATTCTGTCTCTGCCTCTTAGAAGATAAAAGTGGCTATGGTTGGTTTGGATGTCAATTAACACCTTTTCCCCCCTCTGGGGGTATTTCGTTCAACAGGAAAGCCCTTCATGTATGTCAACGCAACCGACCTGGATGACCCAGCCACTCCCAATGGTCAGCTTATTTATGAAATTGTCATCCAGCTTCCCAAGATCAACAACATCATGTACTTTCAGATCAACAACAAAACGGGGGCGATTTCACTTACCCTAGATGGTAAGTCAAGCGATGCCTTCATGGGACTGAGTCAGAAAAAGGGACCTAGATCTGTGTTACCTTTGGAGATGTTCCCTTTTCTCTTCTCTCCTACTTCCCATAGGATCCCGGGCACTGGATCCCAGTAAGAATTCTAACTACAATCTGGTGGTCTCAGTGAAGGACATGGGAGGCCAGAATGAGAATTCTTTCAGTGACAGCACATCTGTGGATATTGTGGTGAAGGAGAATATTTGGAAAAAGCCAGAACCTGTGGAGATTTTCGAAAACTTAACTGATCCTCACCCCATCAAAATCACTCAGGTAGTGCCCAAGGAGTGTCTCGAGACCACTAGATAAATGGCCTCACTTTGTAGAGGCCCATTCTCATGGTCTTCACTGATGTATTTCTTTGGTACCTTTTTACATAGCATAATTATAAACTCTGGACTTTACCAGCTTGGATTCAGATACACACACACACACACACACACATGCTTTAAAGGAGAACTTCGTTCACCTTTACCTTCCAAGTAGATACCACTAATGTTTGTGTACTGTCAGTAGTGTGGGATATGGCTGCACTGGAGTGGCTTGTATATGGTGCATAAATCATGTTTATGTACGTGATTTGAAGAGGAATTGTAAATATTTTTGAAAGGCTGCTTCTTATTCTTGTGACAAAACCTTTATGCTGTGGACTCATCCCATCATAGACTGATGGACAGACATTGGACTGGCCAAGAGTAGGAGTCAAGTAGGCAACCTGTACCCTTGGAGACCACCCTCCCACAACTCCTTCTCCTATATGTGCTTCTCCTCTTTATTCACATGTCCCCTTCTTCCCACTCCCATGGCTGGAGCTCTTATCCTGGGTCCGCTCCTACCTTAGATCCTGGAAATTGGCCCTTGGCTCTACCCAGATCTTACCTCTTCTGGCAGATCAGAAGGCTCCTTGACATGAAAGCTGTGGGTTAGTGAAAGAGCACTGGATTTAGAAGCAGATAACCAAAACCATGTGCCCGCTCCATTATTTTAATGATCGGTCATGAATGAGCTGTTTAACACTTCTGAGTCCCAACTTCTCATCAATAAAATGGGGATAACAACACCTCTCTGGTTGTTGTGGAGATTAATTCAGAGGTAGTGTCTGTGAAAGTGGGTAAACGGTATTAATGTTACCAGTGTCAGTTAGTAGGTCCCGTAAGGTTTTTCTGAATGGGTGTTGTTGTTCAGGGGCACTGGAAAGGCCCATCCCACCATATGTATTGTCCATCTTAAAAGGACTTTTAATTGTTGAAATGTTGAATTAATGAAATTCACCTTCAGGGGGGAAAAAAAAGAATGAAAGCAAGAGGTTTTCTGCTTTCCCAGCTAAGAAAATGTGTCAGGACTCCCAGCCGTGAGAGTTTCAGACTTAGGCCTTTACTAAAGTCTTATTTATTATTGAGGTTATCTCCATAAGGACTTACAAATGCTAAAAAGAACATACTTAAACATTGTGCCCTAGTTTCCTCATTCATAAAATGGGTATAACAATAGTCCCCACCACTCCACCTCATCGGGCTCTTTGAGAATTTAATGAGATAATACTTGAAAGCATTTAGAGTTGCATCGGCATGTGGCAAACCCCCAGTCCCTGTTACTATTAGTATTAGAATATCAGAGAGGCCAGGCTCTGTCTCTAGCAAGTGGACCGACCTTACGATTGAGTTTATTTTTTGCGAAGTTGTTTACAAACAACACTAGGAGTTGGCAATTATTCTTATCTCTGAAGTCTTTAAGACTAAATATTAAGGGCAGGAATGTGCTTTACTTATGAACTATTTGTCTTACTTAAATCATGGCATAGAGACAAGGTGAGAGTGTCTCCTATTGCTCTTGTCATCTTCACTGGGGAACTCGAGAAGCTTGTCATACATCTTGGCTTTGTTCTCAGATAGTACCAGCTGCAAAGTACAGTTCGTTTCTTAGACTGATATTTCATGGATAAGAAGGCTCCACAGTCAGACTTCCAAAAGAACAACCCACAGCCTCTTTAGAGGGTTCACAAAGAATTGGTTTAGAGAAGAAAAATACCCCGTGTGCTTTTTTTGAGCACTATAATTTGGTAAAAAAAAAAAAAGAGAGAGAGAGAGAAAAGGCTTATTTTTGGTTGAATATGAAGTAGTTATAGAAAACCACAGACGTACAAACAAGATTGTCAGAAATTTTAAATTGAGAGCCAAAAAAGAGTTTATTCCTTTCCAGTTCTCTTGGTCCTGACATATGTCTCTTGACAACTCCCCGTGGGCCTCATAGGTGCAGTGGAACGAGCCAGGTGCACAATACGTCTTAGTTGACAAGGAGAAACTGCCAAGATTCCCATTTTCAATTGACCAGGAGGGAGTTATTTATGTGACTCAGCCCTTGGACCGAGAAGAGAAGGATTCGGTGAGTAAATCTGGGAAGAGGTTCACGGGCAGCAAAGACAGAGTCCTGTGCCTGTGGACAACTCAGTGCAGGATCAATTTTATTTAAAAACAACAAAACCCCCAAACTGTGTTCTGAACCCCAGTACGTTATTGCTTTCAAAGACAAGAGAGCACCCTACAGATCTGACCCATTTCATTTTTGCTTGTTTCCCAGTTCCAAGGAAACTGAAAATAAAAGGGTAAATTAAATAGCTGTTTTCTCTGCCTTTTAATGGGGATGATGGAGGAGTCCTGTCTTAACACTGATCTTCCTGTTGTAGTATGTGTTTTATGCTGTGGCAAAGGATGAAGCTGGACAACCGCTTTCATACCCACTCGAAATTCGTGTGAAAGTTAAAGACGTTAACGATAATCCGCCTATGTGTCCATCTGCAGTGACTGTATTTGAGGTCCAGGAGAATGAAAACATAGGTAAGAAACGAGAGCGGTTCAAAGCCGTGTGACTCTCCTCAGTGTGTTACCTCCGCAGTCCCTTTCTCCTCCCTACCAGGTAAAAGATGGGCAGGTAAGTGTGATCGGGAATCATCTGTGCACGTCTGGCACAGCAGAGAGATTTGAATGCACTCTGGGAATCACACAGGTACAGTATTTCGGCTCAAACAATATCTAGGTAGTGTTCTTAAATTGGAGCCTTTATAACTACTACCACCACTGCAACCACAATTACTCCCACTACTACTACTACTAATTACTTCTACGCCCTCACCACTGCCACTGGCACCATAACCACTTATGCCGGTATCCTGTAAACATATATAAGGTTATCTCATTTGCAAGGTTTTCCCGTAGATTCTTATTTGCCTTCTAACAATCTCAATAACGGATAAAATCTCATCAAATGTGCTAAATAATTTAGATAAACAATTACATCCAATGTCAGATACCTGCAGAAAGCAAGCGCCAAAAATGGAAGTCGACTCTTGACCCTTGTTCCTCCCTCTCTAGGAGTCAAATAATAGCTCAGGAAGCTGGGAGATGAAGTTCAAGTCCTACCTCTTCTTGTCCTTGCAAGTCTTCTTGACCTGCTTTGTTACCTTGTATTGTGTCGAATGGTAGCCTTAGTTTTGTGCAGGGGACACTACTTTGAGGACGTTCGGATTTCTGGGAGTTTTATGACTTTCCTGGATTTGGGACAACTCTTGTCTATTGCCTCGTGGTGATGAGCCCATTGGTTAAACAGGCTGGCATTTCTTGAAATGTGTTTGTCTGTTGTTTTGTGCAAGTTTCAAGGCTTACAAGGTTAGCAGGCTCTTATGACTGCCACTCCTAGGGCTCTGCTGTCCTTGTGAGCCCATCCTCTTATGCTCTGTGGACACTCTCATCATTTTCTTTCTTTTCTTTTTTTTTTAATTTTTTTTAAAGATTTTATTTATTTATTTGACAGAGAGACAGCCAATGAGAGGGGGAACACAGCAGGGGAGTGGGAGAGGAAGAAGCAAGCTCCCAGTGGAGGAGCCCGATGTGGGACTCGATCCCGGAACGCCGGGATCACGCCCTGAGCCGAAGGCAGACACTTAACGACTGCGCTACCCAGGCGCCCCTCATCATTTTCTTTTGATCGCTCTACTCTTCTTGCTACACATTTTTGACACAGTGGGTGGTGTTCTGGCAGCATGATGGGCCCTGCTCCTATGGCTTCTTTGCTCAATGTGCATGTTTGTAAGTTTGTTTTCTTGCTGTCAGGAGTCCTATATAGGTGACCTGTTGTCCGTGTGTTCTGCTTAGGGCCTGTCTTTTTCATTTATTCTAATTCTTGCTGCAGCAGGAAGGGTTACATGACAGCTTGAAGGATTTTAGTTAATTACAAGAAAGAATCTTCTAACAGTGCTGTTGTGTAACAATGGAATGAGTGACAATAGCCAAGAAATACTTGTGGCGTCACCCTTTTTGAAAACCTCCCAGATTTCTGGTCTGTGATGCTGAATGAAGGCAGAGGACCTTTGAAGACCTTTCCAGATGATTCCTCAAGTCTCTTTGTATAGGGCCTAACATTTGGTGTATTCGTTATCTATTGTTGCATGACAAATAGTCCCCAAACTTTGCAGCCTTACACAAGCATTTGTTACATCACAGTTTCTGTGAGTCAGGAATCAAGAGTGCAGCTCAGTTGCATGCCTTTGATTCAGAGGGAGAGCTTGGTGGGGTGGGGGCAGGGACAGCTTGAAAAATGGCGAGCGAGTTGAAAGGTAGGATTTTTATAACCTAATCTCTGAAGCGGCGTCCATCACTTTCACCATAGTCCACTGATTAGAAGTGAGTCACTGGGCCCCGCCCACACTCAGAAGCACGGGGTTACGCCAAGGAATCAATATGGGGGGATCCTTGGTAACCATTTGAGAAGCTGCTTACCTTTGGGATGAGGATAGTGCTAGTTTTCTGAGACTGGTGAGGAAGTCGTTGTTGGTAGAATAAATTGTTCAGGGGCCCAGGGAGCTATTCTCCTCTCTAAAGAATAGAATTTATTTTGTGACAGTATTTCACAAAGTGTCGAATAGTAGACTTAATGGGCAAGGAATTCTTATAAATCAACAGGGATTGAGTCTGTTTTTTTATATTTAGCCTAAAAGAGGTACAAAACAATGTCCCTGCCCTGTGGGGGTTTACTGTCTAGCTCAATAAAATACTACATTGTTCCTTAGTGTGTTGATATTCTCCTCTTTGGTGTCTTTTATTAGCCAGAATCTTGTGGGACTCATGCCCCCAAGTTTTAGCAATGCCAGTATTAATTCTGAAATCCCACTTGTTACCAAATCCTATGTGTTCATAGAGGAAATTTAGCTTCTCGTAAAAGCCTTACCTCCTTAAAGTATTTCTGAGTGCGCTAAGAGATGCTGTAAATACCTCTGAATCAATTTGGGTTCCCACTCGTTCCTGGCCTTTGTCACCCAGAGACCTAGCCCTCCTTTTACTTCTGGCCCATCCAGAAAGTTCTCTGCTCCCACCGAGAGGCATCCTGTACTGGAATTTCCCTGGTCACTGACGTCAACAGTCCTCATAGTGCCACTGACAGCTGGAATTTTCCTGTGGGGTGGGAGAAGAGTGTCCTCTGTGTTACACTTAACTTGCTGAGAGGAGAGGTCCAAAGCAGGGCTGCTCAGACCCCAAAGGATGGCAGAATTTAGTAAGATACTCTTTGATCCCAACGCTCAGACACTTAAGGGCAGATACATGCCACAAAGGTGACTTGGTTGTCACGGATTCAGAAAGAGCAGCGGCTACTCCATTGGATAAATATTCGCTTGTGCCCTGTTGGTCACGATGCTCCCTCCCCAGCCCACGGGACACATCTGCATGTGTCTAGCTCCGTTACAGACATAACACAAGCACTTCCCTACCTCCCCCCTCAAAAAAAAAAAAAAGGCAAGGTCTCCAAATTTCCATGTAAGTCAGTGAATGCAAATTGATTGGGGAAGGGGTGAAACCTAACTCCACAACTGGGACGTATTCAAGTTTTAGCCCCACAGTGGGATTCTTGCTGCCTGTTGGAAACCCACAGTTCTCATTTCACAGAGCGAGATGATCCAGAACCTATTACAACTCACCCAGAACTGGAGGGAGCCGTGAGTCATAGCCTCTGTCTTCTGGAACTCCCTGGACCGAGACACTCACAGGCATAAAATACATAGGGCCATAAACCGCAGCAAGGCGGGGGATGTGTGCCTGGTCTTTGCCCCGGGTTATCTTCGGGGTGGGGTCAGTGTCTGCAGTTGTGGAGTAAAGTTGCTTAGAAACAAGCCACAGTTGGCTTTTCCTTGTCTAGTTAATACCATTTGTCTTGTCTGTCGGTGTCCAAGGATGGCTGTGCCAAATTACCACACTTCGCTTCAAACAATGGAAACGTATTCTCTCACAGTTCTGGGCTAGACAGCTAAAATCAAGATGCCAGCTAGCAGAGAATTCTTCCCAGCCTCTTCTAGCTTCTGGTGGCTCCTGGCATTGCTCGGTGCTTATGGTGTAACTCTGGTCTCTGCCTCCTCCTTCACGTGGCCACCTCCTCTGTGTGTGACTTGTGTCATCTCTACTAATAAGAACACCAATCACTAGACTTAGGCCTACCCTAAATCCAAGATGATTTCATCTCAAGATCCTTAACTAATGACATCTGCAGAAACTGTATTTCCAAATAAGGTCACAGTTGAGGTTCCAGGAGGACATGAAGTTTTGTAGGACACTATTTGTTATGGGATGAATTGTGTCCCTCCTAAAATGCATATGGTGAAATCCTAACCCTCAGTACCTCAAAGGGGGACTATTACTTAGAGCTGGGGTCTATAAAGAGATAGTTGAGTTAAAATACCGTCATTAGTGCGGGCCTTAATCCAATATGACTAGTGTCCTTCTAAGAAGAGAAAATCTGGACTCGGACACATATAGAGGAATGCCCATGTGAAGACACATGAAGACAGCCACCTACAAGCCAAGGAGAGAAGTCTCAGAAGAAACTAGCCCTGCCAACACCTTGAGCTTAGGCCTTTAGCCTTCAAATCTGTGAGAAAATAAATTTCTGTTGTTAGGTCTACCCAATCTGTGGTGCGTTGTTATGCTGGCCCTATCAGACTAATAATACACTGCTCAGCACTCTACATTATGGAAAGAGTTAGAAAACCCAAATAAACGTAAGAACTTCAGCCTGCTGCTCCAGTGATCTGCACCCCCTTCTAGGAGCGTGCTTATCCAGGGAAACCATTTTGAATACAGTAGATTACATAGAATCTGTAATGGATGGATTCCTTTTATGCTTTCTCCACAGGGAGCAATATTGGGACTCTTATTGCCCATGACAAGGATGAAGAAAACACTGCCAACAGTGTTTTAGTGTACAGAATTGTGGATCAAGTCCCCGCATTGCCCAAGGAAGGACTCTTCCTGGTCCAGACCTACTCAGGAGTGTTCCAGTTAGCTGAGCAGTCCTTGAAGAAGCAAGACACGCCACAGTACAACCTAACAGTGGAGGTGGCTGACAAGGGTTAGTATCACATCCGCTCTCAGAAGTGAAAATAGCTGTTTTCCTTCTCGTTGCGCTTTGTTAGGCTGTGCTGATGCCTGGGGGGTATCACAGGGGCCATCGAGAGCTCCTGTTCCTTCGTAAGATGCACATGGAGCACAGAGGCGCTTGGTCCAACATGGTAGAGGCTGGGGCTACGGCTCAGGCAGCATTATTGTATTGGTTCCAGTCCTCTGAGAAGCAGATGCCGGAGGGGATTAAATGTATAAGGATTTTATTAGGGGAAAGGCCATGAGAAAAAAGTGGTGGGGTGTCCGGAGAAGGCTGGGGGAGCCATCAGACCACAGGACAAGCCTAACCCTGAGTGAAGGAAGGCTGGTGGGAGCACCACAGACCACTAAGGGTCGAAAAAAAGTTGGCCAAGGTCCCTGGGAAGTCCAAAGTTGTCCATTGAAGGAGTCTGTGATCTCCTAGAACATGCCTGTCTTGGCCTGCCTGCCTTGCTCTTGGCCTGTCACTGGCTGGGGGCAGCCCATGGGAAGTAAGACCTCTGTGCAATCGTGCTGCTGGATTTCAGAGCAAAGCGGCGGGGCCATCGTCAGTTAAGTTCCCAGTTGTTGGAGGTCGGCAAGGCCCATTCTCATGGCCGCTGTGATCATGAACCTGAGTATTAATTGTATTTTCCGATTCTCCCTTTTGGACTCTAAGGACTCTATTGTATGAAAGTGGGGGAGAAATGCGTCTTTGGGCAAGTTCTGTCTTCTGTCAGCTCTCAGCTGGCCATGAGACATCAGGAAACATTGTTTCTGACTCCTATACAATTTCAGAGCAAGTGGTTCTTAATTTTTGTTGGGTCACATAGGCCCTTTGAAGATCTGATGAAAACTGTGCGTTCTCTAACAAATGTATACATTTTTGGACAATTGTGCACAGACACACAAGAACACATGTATTCAGAGCCAGATTGATTTTAGGGACACACACATTCCTGGGTTAAGAATCTTTCTTTGAGTTAACGAGCATGCAATCTCAGATGACCAAATAGTTCATAATCATTGTGCGAGGAGTCACAGATTATATAGGTATGGAGAAGAAAAGAACATCATTTCACACCATTCCTCGCATTTCCTTCTCTGTACAGATATTGACATATTGAAGAAAATTAGGGCTTAACAGGCCCCCAATATAGACTTTTGGGGAGTTAGTAATTTGGTCAATAGCAAGGGTCTAATATATGTCTAGAATTATGTTAAGAGGTACAACGGAAGTGAGTATAGTAAATCATCCCTGGGTGTGATGAGTTAACAGTTTCACACCCTTAGCCATCCATTCTCTTAACACACAGTTGCTGAGCACTCACCTTGCATGAGACCCTACTCGGGGTATTGAAGATATGCAGGTGAATAAGACCCAGGGTCTGTCCTCAAGGAGCATTCATGATAGAGGAGATAGGCACTGAATAAATAAATTACAAGCAACATGTACAAGGTAGCCCACGAAGGAAATGAGTGACTCGGGGAAGGGAGAGAGCAGATCAGGCTTTCTGAAAGAGGTGTCATTGAGCTGAGTTTTGATGGATGGATATGACAAGTTACAGAATAGTGCAGGATTTATGGAGGAGAAGAAATTCCATCTGCAAATGCATGGAGACCTGAAGTAATGGGAGGCTGTAAGAGTATAAGGGGGAATCAGATTACAAATTGTCCATGTTCGTGAGTACATCTATAGAAAATAGGGACCAGATCATAAAATAGATTTATACATAAATATACATGCATGTGTGTAGACGGAATTAAACATTCAGTTGTGTTCCGCTAGAGCCTAGAGACGAGGCTTAATTAGCGTAGTTTTACGGAAGATCAGAGAGGGCTCATTACCCAGGAGGCCACTACTGGCCCAAGTGAGTTTGTGCAGAGCAGGGAGCCAGTGAGTTCAGGTCCTGGGAACCCGCCCCCCCCCCCATTGTTAGCCATTTTTGTTGTCCTCTAATGTTCTGGGGACTGACCCCAGCTTTAATTAACATCCATTATTATAATTCAATGTTATTAGATCACAAGCCTGGCCTCAAGGCTGGTGCATTGAACACCATCTCTGGAGTTACACCGCTTGAGTGTATCCATCAGGATCCCAGCAGAAATCAGCTTCTCAGAGGGAATCCTCAAGAAGAGTTTAAATAAGGGTTGATTTGTAAAGGTTGTGGGCGAGGTTAAGGGAACCGACTGGAGGTATGAAGGGCAATGGACAGCCTGCCCTCCGCTGAGGTGTGAACGGGTGATCGAAGGGAGTATTCCCCGAAGGAACGCGCCCTCTGCTTTTGCCTACAGAAGAGGCAGCTGGGGGGAACTACCCCAGACCTCTCTCCTCCTGCCCCTCCTCCCATCTCCTGTCAGTGTTGCCGTTGGCAGCAGCCAAGGAGCCCGGATGCAGTTCCTGAGGTCAGTCTGCCGGGACATGGAGCAGGGTGAAGGGTGAAGAGCGGACAGAGAGGGCAAAGGGAGCACATGGATTTGAAGTCCGGCTTGACCACTCGTTAGTTGTGTGACCTCGATCTGGTTACCTAACTTCTCTATCCTGTGGCTTCCTCATTCATGAACTAAATGAGGATGATCTTAGTACCTACGTCATGAAATTCACATGACGGCGAAATGAGTAATGCTGGTAAAGCATAGTACAGTGCCTGGTACTCAGAGAGTGCTGACAATTTGTATTATGACAAGAACCCCAGTTCTGTTGTTATCTACATTTTATATATTAACTAACTGAGGTGCAGAGACCTCTAGTGACACACATCTGATAAACTCTCACACATCTGATAAGGGGCAGAGTCAGAATTCAGCAGTGGAACTCCCGAGCCCTGAGTCTTAGCTGTTATACAACACAGTACATCATGGCTCAGGGCCTTGGCAACCCCAACAAGGAACCTGTCATGTTGTTTCTCATTCTGGATATTTCCCTGGGCACCCCATCCCCATCTGTATTCTGCGCTCATCTTGGACCTAGGTTGAGCATGCTCTCTCAGACTAGATCTTTGAATTGTCAAACCCACTCCTCAAAGCCTGTGTCATTTTCCCAGGGCTCCACGAGCTAATTCTTTTTTTTTTTAATATTTTTTTATTATGTTAGTCACCATACAGTACATCCCTGGTTTCTGATGCAAAGTTCGATGATTCATTAGTTGCGTATAACACCCGGTGCACCATGCAATACCACGAGCTACTTCTGACCCCCTCTTGCCTCCCATAGTCTGGGTAGCTAGGCCTCTTGAGAGGGGCTAACTGTACCGCTTCTTCCCTCATTTGAAGGAGCAGGCACCCGAGCTTCCCACCATAGAGGACAGAGAAGATGCAGGATGGCAAGTGCTGGAAGTCTTCAAAGAAGGAAAGACAGCCGGCTGAGCAACTCAGGGAAGGCTTTCTGGAAAGATAGTTTTGCACTAGGTTTTGAAGGCTGCAGAAGTTTCACTAGATAGAAAAGAGAGGTTGCTTCACGGGGAAAAAACCAAACCAAACCCAGTCTTGATGAGGAACATGCCTTCCCTGGGAAGGGGCGGTTGGAGGACAGCGGGACGCCCAGGGAAGCTTCTCTCAGAGCTTTCTCCAGCCTCCTTTTGTTGACCTGCTTGTGGGTGCAGGTGGGGAGCAGAGAATCCTGTCCCCACAAACACTGCATGTCAGTAGCAGAATTGTGGTCGTGACTGTCACTTCCCTTGCCAATGTGTTTCTTGCAGATTTCTGGTTTTAATGCATGATGTTAAATGAAAATTTTTGTGATATGACTTTGATTTTCAGATTTCAAAACCCTCTGTCATGTGCAGATCCATGTTATTGATATCAATGACCAGATCCCCATCTTTGAAAAATCAGATGTGAGTAGTTTTCATTTTCATCTGTTGTTTTTTCTTTACTTTGTTCATATTACTTGACCCTTACTTCTGGGATAAAGACACAATGAATAGTTAGGAAGAATTCCAGACTTTAAAGGTAGCTTTATAGTCAGTACACTGGTAACAAACCCAGACCCCATCTGCAGTGGAAATCTTCAGGGAACAACAGCATCCACTGTTAAGAGTATCTGGGAACATCTGTTTATAAACTTCTACCAATGGCTTATTTCTTCCAAGGGTTTGCTTAAAAGCTGCAGTGGCAATCTTTCTCAAATTGAAAGGAGTTGAATGGCTATTTGCATTTCATCCTTATATATTTTGTGACAGTGAATGGATTACCACTAGGTCTCAAAAAAAAGCATTTTTAGTCAAAAACCTAATATCTGGAATATTGGTGATTTAAATTCCTTTTGCAATAACTGGGTAAGGGAAAGGAGAGGAAAAATGGACCTCTCGGTTAAGCCAAAGAAGAATGTGCTTAAGACATTTGCAAGAATTAGGAAAATTGGGCAGAAAGAGCAGGAGAAAAAAGATCAGTTGAGAAAACATCAAGATAAATGTTCATTGACTTTGATGTGGGCTTTAAATTTGGGGGTGGCTTTACCACTGCTTCCCCTAAAAGGGAGGTCTGTATTTATCCTGGAGCAGAGAGAAGCGCGTTTGACTAGACTGTGACTGTCATGTTTGAAGTTACTTATGGGACAGCCCAGAGCCCTGTGGTGATGACGATCGTAAATCAAAGTAGGGACAAGGCTGTGACAAAGGAAGGGAATTGATTTATGAGAGGACTTGAGGCAGCAAGAGGTGTGACTGAACATAAGGGGTAGCAGGTGCTGGGGCCCCGCAGGCATGAGATAAAGAGCCCATTCCTTCTCAGTCTCCACGAGCCCTTCCTTGGTTGTGGTTTTCTTGTGTTCCATCCACATGGTGGTTTTATGTTGAGGATAAGAACACCCTGCTTTGGGAGTTGGAAATGCAAACTGAGCCCTGGAGAGAGCGAGTGGGCATCTGTCCTTGCCCCGGGCCTCCTGGGGACCCTGCCTGTTACCGTCTTTAAGATCATGATACCGACAGAGACGATGTGGGGGATTTTCAGTGGAGGGGTGGGAGACGGTCCTGGACAGTGAGCAAGAACACAGGCTTTGGAGTTGGACGAGCAGGGGCCTAAGTCCCAATTCTAGGACTTCCTAGCTGTGAGCGCCTGGGTGGGCTTTACCTCTCCAATCCTTTGCTTTTCTGCCAAATGGAGATGACGCTGTAGCTACTCGATAGGGTGCTTTTTTGCTTATCTTTCCTGAATCCTTATCAGGCGCCAGGCATGAGGGGGCAAGTGCTTAATCTCTCTCAATCCGCACAGCAAACCCGAGGTAGGTTGCATTGCTATCATTTCCGTTAGACAGACGATGAAACTGAGACTTGAGGAAATGACGGGACTTCCTTCAGGTCACCCGGCTACTAAGTGGCAGGCTGAGGATTCAGCCCCAGGCTGTTTGACTCCAAAGTTCAGCCTCTTACCTCCCTTCCTTGATGGATTACAGATTAACTAAAATAATATATGTAAAGTGCCTGCCACAATTTAGGCTCTCGATGCACAGTAGCTCTTTGTTTCTATCATCGCTAGTATCATAATTGCAGTTAATAAACACATTGGACGTGAGAAGGGGGATCTGTTTTAGAACCCTCCCAGTAGCTCCCCGAGACATGGTTCTGGGTGCAATGGATATCAGTCTATGAGGATGACTGATGTCAAAATCAACGCTACGTAGTTCTCACTAGGAAAGCACGCTTGGTGAGTATTGATCCAGACTATGACTTGTGTTCGCGGTGAATCCAAAGAGACAAATTTGCCCTTTGGCAATTATGCTTGATGACAATGGACATTCTCATTTCCTTCCCTGTTTTTTTCTTAGTATGGAAACCTGACCGTTACTGAAGACACAGTCGTGGGGTCCACCATCTTAACCATCCAGGCCACCGATGGTGATGAGCCCTTCACGGGGAGTTCTAAAATCCTGTATCGTATTACACAGGGAGACAGTGATGGACGACTGGGGGTTGACACAGATCCCCAAACCAATGCTGGATATGTCATAATTAAAAAGGTAAAGAGCCCCTTTAATGGATTTTTTTCTTTTTATAAATGAAGTTTCTTATGATGGTGCAAGATCGGTAAGCAGAGCAGTGGATTAGCAGTGACCTCGCAGTGACCTCTGTGGTGAGGGACTCCTAGAGCACTCATTCATTCTCGACCTCCTGAAAGACAGAAGGCCAAGATTCTAGTTCTGGGTCTGTTGCTAACTGAGCAAGTGACTTTTGTGGAGGGAGGTGGGTTTGCCATATAAGATATATAAAATATAGGATAAACAATTTTTTAGAATAAGTGTGTCCCATGCAATATTTGGGACATACTTCTACTAAAAGAACTGTTTGTTGTTTACATGAAGTTCAAATTCAGCTTGGTGTTCTATATGTTTATTTGTTAAGTCTTGGGAGTGGGTAGGTTTTGCTCAGGGCTTTACCTTTCCTTTTGCAAATGTGGGGTATTAGACTGGATGAGCCCTGCGGACCCTTAAGGCTGTAGACCCTCTATTCTAATGTGTCAACCATAGATTCTTCTTTAACAATGACTGGAAATTGGTAGATCTCCTTTCAAGTTTTAATAGACAAGTTTATCCTTTCATCCTATCCTTCCTGCCAACCCCCTGCTTTCATCTTTTATGATATTGCTAAGTTCATTGGCTCTACTTTATCTTATCTTCTGTAAGGACTAAGACATCTAGAGCCAAAGTCATGATTACTATAGTACCTGCTTCTTTGTGCAGGATCTTTCTATCCCTCCCTCAACCCACTCCCACCCCCCACTGTACGCCTAAATCTTGACCTTTTTCTCCGTGGCTGCCTCATCGATGCTTCAGAGCATGTAAATGGTTTACCAGATGACTCAATAGGAAGCATTACTCAATGCCATCTGATATATTTGAAATTATAAGGGGTCAGAGTTACAGCAATAGTGAGTCTGTAAGCATGGCTGGCTGTTGAAGGTTTATAGTGTGTGTACTAGAGGCTGCAAAAAAGGCTCAGGAGGAAAGTTTTGGACCAGAATCAAGGAAAGCTGAAGAGGAAGACAAAGTAGAATAATTTCACAGAAAATGAATAGAAGCATGGGGAGAAAAGTGCTAGTGCCAAAGCGAGCCCGGGAGCAGAGTGTCGGGATTCTGATCCTAGTTTTACCATACACTTCACCTCCAACAAAGGGCCTCACGGGGCTCCAGCAGTGAGGTTTGCGTGAGGACCAACTGAAACCATTAGCATCCTGTGTCAGTCTGCATTTGGAAAAGGAGCGGGGATGACTCTCCCTGCCCTGTTCATGGCTGTCTACGTGGAGAAGAAGAATTGCAGAAGGATCAGATAAAGGAAAGGGTCGTTTTCAGAGCTGGCAGTGGGTGGTCCAGGCAGCACGGGGGATCCCTTCCTAGCAGGAGGGGGCAGATAGCTCCCAGTTTCTCCCAGGACCAGAGCTCTCTAGCCATCTAAGAGAAGGTAGAGAGCTGCCCATCTCAGTATGAATGATTCCCACATGTCAACACTTTCTCGTGGTGGCTTGCTGTGAGCCAACTTAAGTTAATTTGACCATTTGTGGCTAATGGGCACCTGTAGGGAGATGTTGGTGACCCCGAATGATTAGTGGTGGGTGCGAGCTGTGAGTAGCCTTCCACACAACTTTGACACGAGGAGGCATGTTACAATTGAGCGGGCCCCTGACCAAAATCCTTGTCGTGTCCTTATTGCTTTGTGCTTGTATTCCTAGTGTCTGGAATGCTGCCTGGCATAGAGTAGAGTTTGATAAATATTTGTTGGTTGAATAAATAATTGAATTCTGTCCTATATACAGTTATTAGCAGACAGGCACAAAAACCGTCATCCAACTTGTGCTTTAGGCCTGGGAAGTCCTAGCTCTCTGTCCTTCGGGCACTGGGATAACAGTATTCTAGTGAGAGGATTGTTTGACTGTCCAAAGAAAGGGGATCTTAGACAGAAACAGAACTGAACTGGGATTCTAGAACTCTGAAGGGTATAGGCTGCTGGACTGGCCAGACGCTCCCACTCTCGTTCATGTGATGACTGAGATATGATAGTATATTTTAAGCCAAACCACATGTCTTGGATACCACGAACATCGCCACCTTCCTCTCTTTGTAAGATCACTGCCAATTATCAAACCTTCTAGCACTGCTTGAGCGGGTTGGAGCTCGAGGCCTGCAGGAGCTGTCTCCGGAGTGTGTACCTCTGATTCAGGTCTCTTCGACGCTAAGCAGCAACTGACCCTAAGGTGTGGATTCTTGGTTAGGATACACCAGATGTTAACCAGCTGCCCTTAGGATGTCTGTATTCACTGTGACAGGTGCATGTATTTATACTGTTTTTCATGTTTTAAATAAATTAGACTCTATAATGTGGTTACCTGTGTATGACTTAGGCTTCTAATTCCCTGCCCATTAAGCTGCTAGGGGACTACCATTGCTTTTGAACCATCATGTTCATCATTTTTTAATGTTTAAAACTAGTTTTGGAAAAAACCACATCACATGAAATTTATCCTCTTACCTTTGTAGTGTACCTTCCCTAGATGCACACTGTTGTAGAGCGTTCTAGATCTCTTCCCGCTTGCATGAATGAAACTCTACGTTCCTTGAACAGCAGCTCCCCCTTCCCCCCACCCTCCAGCTCCTGTGATCAGCATTCTGCTTTTCATTCCTGTAAGTCTGACTTTTCCAGGTAGCTCAAAGAAGTGAAATCAAACATTCGTCCTGTGGCTGGCTTATTTCACTTAGCTTAATGTCCTCAAGTTTCTTCCATGCTGTAGCACATGGCAGGATTTTCTTCCCTTTTAAAAGGCTGTGTAACTGTGTGTATACGCCACATTTTCCCTGTGCATTCATTTGTCAGCTGGCCTTTTGGTTGTGTCCGCCTCTTGGCTGTTGGGAATAAGGCTGCGTGATCATGGGAGTGCCAATATTCTGTTTTCGGTTCTTTGAGGTAAGTATCCAGGTTCGGATTGCTGGATGATACTGTTGTTCTAGTTTGCAGTTTTTGAGGAACCTCCAGGCTGTTTTCCACAGCAGCTGTACCATTTCACATTCCCACCAACAGTGCAGGAAGATTCCAATTTCTCCACGTCCTTGCCAGCACTTGTTTCTTTTCTTAAATGCGATCATGGCCATCCTAACAGGTGTGGTTTTGATTGGCATTTCCTTGATGAGTAGTGATGCTGAACATCTTTAATATACCTGTTGGCTAGGTGTGTGTCTTATTTGGAGAAACGTCTTTTAAGTCCTTTGCCTAGTTATTTCTAGGCAAAAATCAGGTTATTTTGGTTTTTTATACTAGTGAATTGCAGTGCATATCACCTCTTATCTGATGCAAATCACCTCTCATCAGATAAATGGTTTGTAAAATAATTTCTCCCATTCTGTTGCTTGCCTTCTCATGCTGCTGCTCATTTCCCTTGCTCTGCAGAAGCTTTTCAGTTCGATGTGGTCCCGCTGGTGTATTTTTGCTTTTACAGCCTGTGCTTTTGGTGTTGTATCCAGAAACTAGGTTTCTTAGTCACCTTTCTATCAGCAATGTTCACCTGAATTATAAAGGTGCTAATCGCAGGCAGAATTCGCTGAGGAAGCCATATTGCCCACGGCAGGCAGCTCCACTTCGTGGAGCACGTCTGCATCCCTCCTCTTTAGGGTCCCACCCTGACTCCAGCCAAGGCAGAACTAAGCTCCACTGTACAGATGGGGTTCAGGTCCCCCAGCAATGGTAGGGCTGGGAACTTGACCCCAGGCCTCTGGCTCCTTTAGAAAAATGGTTTCTGTTGAGGCCTGGTGTTGGCACCTACTAGCCCTGTGATCTTGACCACATGGGGTCAGCTCTCAAAGCCTTAGTTCTCTCATCTGTAAAAATAGGTAAAATAGTGACACCTTCTTGATAAGGATGTTGGAAGATTAAACATGAAAATACATACATAGCTTTTAGCACAGTACCTGGCACACAGTAAACTTGATAGATGTCCAGCATTATTTTAATTCTGATTAATTCGAGCTAGGGTGGAAGCCAGGATTCTGTCTGTGAGCTGATATGCTTTCCCCTCTTGCTGAAGGGGCCAAACCTGCCCAACCCAAGGGTCCAGTGGTGTGAACCAGGGACTGCTGACTCAGCCTCTCCAGGGGAGGGCCCGCAGATCAGTCATTTTAATATGCGCTCGGAGAAGAGGAGAAACCCCCTGTTTTTCTCCTTCGCTCTCCTACTACCACCGGACTTCACTTCTGCCACTACATGTGTGCGTTTTCCACACCAAACAATCCTTTGCCACCAGCCTGAAGGCCTACGATTTAACTAAATTCTGGCACTACCTACCTGGAGATCGTGCGGACTCCACAGGTGAAGGGCTCAGTCCCACAAGACTGCCCCTTCTTCGGAAGCCAATTGCAAATCACAGGTTGTCACGTGTACTTTGGAACAACTGGCTATAGGCTGGCTCTGTGACTCCCTCCTTAGGCCCCACTACTTGCTAAAACCGCTCACGGAACTCAGAGAAACACGCACATTGACTAGTTTATTGTATCATGGATATGATAAAGGACATAGGGGGACAGCCAGATGGAAAGATCCGTAGGGCAAGGTCTGGAAGTGTCCCCAGGGCAGGAGCTTTTGCCCCTTTGAGTTGAGGTGCCCCACTTTCCCAGAACATGGGATATGTTCACCAACCTGGGAGCTCTCTGAACTTGTGGGATTTTTATGGAGGCTTCACCATATAGACAGGGTTGATCATGAACTCAATCTCTAGCTTTGTCTCTCTTTCCTGAGAGGCTGGGGTGGGGCCAGAAGCGCTTGATCTTTCTGGTGAGCAGCCTCCGTGCTGAAGCAACCCAGGAGCCCATCAAGAATGGCTTCATGAGAACAAAAGGTACTCCTCTCACCCGGGAAATTCCAAGGGATTTAGGGGCTCCGTGTCAGGAACCAGGGGCAGAGAACAATACATATATTTTCTATTATTTCCCACACCAACGTGATGCTGAGGCTGAGACAAGCTCAGTATTTACCGCCGCCCAAAGCTCCGGCCGGCCGTGCGGCGGAGTGCGGTACTCATGGTGGTCTTGGGGCCAAGTGGGCATCAGGAGCTGCAGATCTATGCCTCTGAGTCCTGCCTGGCTTATCAATAATTCCCCTGCAATCCCCTTCCTGAAATTCGGGGTTTTGTTTCAGCTTTAATTTCTTTAAATGCAAATGTTGTCCCTTCTCTATCACAGCTGGTCTTTTTGAATTCTCAGGCCTGGACCTATTTTTAACTAGGTCAAGTGTCACGTGGAAAAGTAACACACACCCTTTTTTCTTGTCGCCGATCATGGGTGACAGCGTTATGTGTCCCCAGTCTCCACTCCTCTCCCTCAGCTCTTCTGTCTCTGACTCCAGGTTGAATCCAAATCACTGAGTTTGACCTTTCCAGCAGCTGCGTGATGAGGAATTGTGGCCCGAGCATGTTTTTTCAGCTTATTTGATGACTACGTCTCTTCAGACAGGACCCGCGACCATCCCAAGAGGCCACGCCAGGTCTCTTGACTTGGCTTTGCAGGCACATCCACGTTATGAACGAAGATACACAGGGTTTGACAAGGCCTGTCCTTGACTAAGTTCTGCGGATGATCATTTGCTAATTTAGCGTCTTTCATTTCTGATTTTTTCCCTGGAAGACCCGGCTCAGTGTTTTTCCTGGTGTGAAAGTTAAGCACTGTGATCAATGGCAGGCTGCTCCTTTCTCATTTGTTCTTCCACTCGGTGTGCATTTAAGGAGCCCTGACTCCCTCTCCTAACGAGTCTCCCTGTCGGGGGTGGGTACCCTCACATGGCCGCTTCCAGAGTTATTTTCCTAAAATGCAACTCTGACCTCGTCAGTCTTGTGTCTCATGCCTCCCTCTGCTCTCAAGGATGAAGTTCCAGCTCCTTTGCGGGGCGCACAGTCTTCTCTGTCATCGATTTCTACTCTCAGCCTCACGCATTCTATCTCGATAACACAGGCTGCTTCCCATTTGCAGACATAATGTCTCGTTTCTTTATCCTCCACCTCTGGGGGCCGCAGTGATGGGCTGGGAAAGCCAGGGAAGCCACCGAGGATCTGTTTGGTGTGAGGCTGGGATGCGCCTCCTCTGGCTGAGTGCACAGAGAGTGGAGCTGCCTGCCTGAGCTTGGGCTGGGCTACACCAGCAAGGAGCAGAGAGCGCATCCTTTGTCCACAGTGCGGGCTTGCTCTGGGGGCTGCTGCCTTTCTGTCCCAAATACCAGGCTTTCTAGGTTTAATGCTCCTGCCTTCATCCCCTGGGATGAAGAGTGGGTGTCTGGGGGTCAGAAGCCCCAGCTTGCATTCCGCCCCCAGGTAGGGAGACCTATCTGACCACTTGGTGGTGATCAAAAGGTCATCATGGGGCCATGACCTGCAGACAGTGGGTGCTTATCTCTGTGAACAACCTCTTTTTTACATCTCGTCTGGCTTACAAAATTTTATATCCTTTATAGTATATCCTGTCTGTTGCTTCTTGTTTTCCATTTCAAATGGCCTTGAGTCTTCATACATAATTCTTTCTCTTCCATATGAACAACATTTCTATCGTACTTTCTATTGAACTAGCAATGGGTTGTGATGTTGTGTGTGTGTGGAGGAGAGGGGTTTCTGGAGAGTGGGAATTTTCTCCAGAATCTCTTTTCCACTGGAGCCCTCAAGGGCCCAAGAAGAACGAGTCCCTTTCTGTCCTGTTTCTTGACTGATACGTGATGGAAACTATGTGCCAAGGAAGAGAGGAGAAGCCAAGATGAGTATAACACAGAGAGCTTATGCTCAGTAAGGATCTAAAATAGATAACCAAGCAATTAGAGTCCTGAGTTAGGTACTGAGATTTTAGAGGACATGGAGCTTGTCCATTTGGGGCTAGCAGATGGGGATTGGGTGTAGAGAGGACAGCATTGAGCCAACTATGGCCTGAGGTGGAGAACTTCTTCAGATGTTAGGGAAGGGCAGGCCAAGCTAATGCAATCATGAGCTTTTCTCTTCTTGAATGGATATTATCTTTTCTGTTCAACCAATGAGAAACTGATATAAACTAAAGTTAAAAGACTGATAGCCCACCAAGTGGTCCTGGCTCTTACGGGCCTGGGAGAGTGAGTCAAAGAGTGTAGTGTCCCTAATCTATAATGTGCTTTTTGGGCTTCACTTTGGTTCCTTTGTTTTTGAGGTCCCGGGTACCACTGAGACTGTGACTGTATACTCTCCCTAGGAAAAAATCACATCTGTGCATAATATAAATATTTAGATTTTGGTTTCTAGGGCTTCACAGATTCCCAGAAGCCTTTTTTTTTTAAGATTTATTTATTTATTTATTTATTTATTTGACAGAGATAGAGACAGCCAGTGAGAGAGGGAACACAAGCAGGGGGAGTGGGAGAGGAAGAAGCAGGCTCCCAGCGGAAGAGCCTGACGTGGGGCTCCATACCAGAACTCCGGGATCATGCCCCGAGCCGAGGGCAGATGCTTAACTGCTGTGCCACCCAGGCGCCCCCCAGAAGCCTTTTAATCCCAGATTAGAAGCCCAACTTCAGGGGCTGTTCCTCTTCAGCAGGCCTTTCGGACTAGGATTCTCTTCCCTTCATAGAATCATGGACTTAATGCCTTGAGAGAGAGCTTAAAAGTCACATGCAACCAGTTGCTGAAATGCTATGGAAGTCCTTTCTATGCTGGCCTGTCACATGTTGTTTAAGCCTGTTCTTGAAAGCTATCAGAGTTGGGCATTTACTGTGTTTTGAAGCCACTCCTTTTTTTTTTTTTTAATGATTTTTTATTACATTATGTTAGTCACCATACAGTACGTCCCCGGTTTCCGATGTAAAGTTCGATGATTCATTAGTTGCATATAACACCCAGTGCACCATGCAATACGTGCCCTCCTTACTACCCATCACCGGTCTATCCCATTCCCCCACCCCCCTCTCCTTCTATCCTGGGTAGCCCTGTTAGAATCTTCCTCATATTACATTCAAGTTGGTTTCTTGATTCTTGATTCCTGGCTCTGTCCAGCACGGTCTGTCACGAGAGCAGATCCTCCATCTTTCAATTTTCTCTGCTAACCTCTCCTACCCTTTATGTGGGTAAGTTCTTTATTTTGGGGTTTGGATCCTGAGGTCCCTGGGAAATCATTCTCTATACAACGTGGACGTCTCTATATAAGCATTTCCCCAGCTGTCTTCTGAGAATTTTCTTGAGAGAATTAGTAAGTTTCTGCTGAATGAATGAAGGATCCAGGGTTACACAAATTTAAGGGATGCTGTGTTGATTTCCTCTTCTAGGAGAGTCATAATGCATATAGCGTATTAAAAGCTCTAATGAGTCCTTCAGCAAAGACTTAGGCTCTTATCATCCCGAGAAGTGGGTTTTTGCTGCCACCAAATTGGGGACTGCTGCTCTATAAAAAAGTATTTATTTATTTATTTATTTACAAAGAGGGAGGGGAGGGAGAGGGGCAGAGGGAGAGGGAGAGAGAGAATCTTAAGCAGGCTCCACACCCAGAGTGGGGCTCGATCCCACACCCCTGAGATCATGACCTGAGCTGAAATCAAGAGTTGGATGCTTAACTGACCGAGCCACCCAGGCGCCCCTGTTCGAAAGTTTTTAAAGGACTGTTGGGAATAAACCTGTCAAGGAGGCTAATCATCCGCCAAGTTAATTTTTCCTCTTTTTTTTTTTTTCCCTAAACAGCCTCTTGATTTTGAAACAGCAGCCATTCACGATATTGTGTTCCAAGCAGAAAATCCTGAGCCTTTGGTGTATGGTGTAAATTACAACAGCAGCTCTTCTGCCACGTTCAAGCTCATTGTGACAGATGTGAATGAAGTACCCGAATTTTCCCAGCGCATATACCAAGCAAACGTCGGTGAAGATGTGGCTGTGGGCACTAAAGTGGGCAATGTGACTGCCAGGGATCCGGAAAATCTGGATGTCAGGTAGAGGAGAGCAGTGCCGGGCGGTCCTCGCTGTGCTGGGGCCATGGCCAGTGGGGAGGAGGGAGGACTGGGAGGGATAGAGAAGCAGGTCTGACTCCAGAGCGCTCCCCTAAGAAAGCAGCCAGTGATCTGAAGCTGTATCCCAGGGCACAGGGTGAACCTGACCTTGGTTCCAACGGTCATCAGTACCCTGGGGGCCTCCGCGAGAAATCAGGCTCAGGCAAGGGGGAAATGTGTCAGCTTCCATCCCAGCCCACTCACCACAAATCCCAGCTGAGAGCTGGTGAGCTCAGGAGATGGGGTCCAGGGACTCGGCTCCCCAAAGCCAGGCTCTGTGTCTGTACCCGCCGCGGGAGCCAGGGTTTGGGGCAGAGTTCCAGCCCAACTCCTAGAGTGGAAGGAAGTTCTTTCTAGACAAGGGGAATGAAGCAAAAGCCCAACTGGACAGTCTCACCCACCTGATAGGGTGAAGGGAATCTTCTGGATGTAGAGTGCCTATGTTCCTTGGTTCTCCAGACAACAGGTCTGGGGTGACAAGACTCATTCCAGAGCCCACTCCTGGAGAGGCTAGTGCTCAGGCTGAGGTGATTAAACAAAACGTGCAGATCTTTCCATCTTAACAATCTCAATCACGTTTTTCCCAGTGCAATAGGACCTATGCAGATTTGTCTTAAACTTGTGCGATGATTTGCCCAAGATATATGTTTGTGTATGTATCAATATCTATAACCTCTTTAAGATTGTATAGTTAATAAGCACATAGAATTTGAGCCCGGATCTTTTGCTTCTGTTTTATCACATTAGCACTACTATCTGTGGCATAACAAATACTTCAGCTTAAACCATTGGCTTAAACCATTGCATGTGGTTATAAATGACAATTCCTTAAATTTCTCAAAACATTTGACAGGAGTCACGCCTCCCAGTGAGCTTGATTTAGGTACTTGGAATCACCTCTAAGACCTTTTTCCTTGTCAGGGAGTGAAGTTCCCACCTACTGTTTACTCTCTATGTCCCATAAAGACAAAGGTAAGAGGGAAAGAACTGTGTGGTTTAATGTAGGTATTACTGTATACGTCAGAGTCACAGAGTATAATGGGGCACAAAATGCTGATAATTTACAACCATTTATTGTTTAACAAATGCTTCTGCGTTCTTCATGAGAATGTTATAAAAATCATTAGTCAAAGACAAGTGAATACAAATTTGAGTGTATGAGTGGGGAAAACAAAAACATTTAAGAAAAGTTCTTGGATCAAGGAAAAGGTATACTGTAAATATTATTAAATTGAAATCAGGAAGATGAGGAAGAAGACAGAGAAGGGGAGTGTCCTGTAAGAAGACAAATGAAAAGAGTGTTTCAAGAATGAGGAATAATCAGTCAATAGTTCTGATACTAGTAGTAAGTCAATTAAGAATTAAGGATGACTCCCAGGTTTTCGGCCTGAGTTCTTTCTTATTCTCGCGGCTCTGCAAACTCGTAATCCATCAGCATCCAGTGGTCCTTAAAGTATATCAGATCATAGGACTCTTCTGAAAACCCTCCAAAGAGTTCCCATCTTACTCAGAATGAGATCCCAAGTACATAGGATTTCTTCATCACCCGCACACACAGCCTAACAGCGCTTGGCATATAGAGCATACTAATATTAGGAAAAAAACACTAATTTGATGAAAGAACACATCCTGACTTTTTAATCATTCTCTTGCTTCTGGACACGTAGGTTGTTTCCAGTATTTTTTTATTGTATAAAATATTTTGAATCTATGTATGAATATGATTCTTTCCTAACTTAAATTGTTTTTTATTTGGGGACAATTCCGGAGGTGGTATTCTGTGGTCTGAAGACATGGACATCCTTATGGCGATGTTGTGTCCCTTCCCAAGGGGCTGCACTAATTGGTTTTCCAGTGGTTCTAGTCTTATCTCAGATTCAACTCTCACACACCTGCTGATGAGTTCCACTGAAAACACAAATATGACTAGATCGCCTTCCTGCTTAACAGCATTCTGTCGCTGCCCATTGCTTCCAATGATCTGGCTCTTTCCACCTCCCTGGCTTCATCTTTTGCCAACCACTGCTTCCCATTTGTACCCCAACACGGCTGGAATGCTCGACTCCCCCCCCCCCAACCAGGCTGTTCCTAGGCCTCTCTGCATTGGCTCACGCAATTGCTCCTGCCTGAAGCATCCGTTTTCTTGCCCTAGTTGACATCTCCTGCTTCAGAAAGGCTTCTCGGGGACACCGCAGAGCCCCTCTCGTTGTATTTGCCACATTTTATTGGAACTATCTGTTTCTGTGTCTGTCTCCTCCACTCCCCCCTTTTTTTTTGGTAATCTCTGCTCTTGCTCTTCTGCCCGATATTTGCCAAGCACTCCATAGATGTTTGTAGAATGAACAATTTGCCGTGTCTCCAGCAGCTTCTGAGTAGCCACCTGCTCACCGAGCATCTCCACCTCTGGGTGTTCGAGTTTTCTTAGAGGGGGGGATTTGCTCATCAGTTTTAAAAGATGCTTCCACGTTGTTTTCATTGGTATCCTTTGATTTCTCCTCTGGAGTTTGTGACTATACCTTTTCTAATAAAATAAATATAGCCACGACTCTGTAAGGATGCGCAAATCCTCCTTTGGAAGATGGACGGTATGCCGGGAAAGCATTAATAATATAAAATAACGATCCTTTAAATACGCTGTAAGCGATATGCCAGGGACAAGGCTGATAGAACAGCATAATGGTCTTAACTGTCTTCTCCCCTTCACACACAGTAATGTGGGTTTTCTTTCGCTCTTTTCACCTTATGAAGTTATTCCCTGGGCGACAACAGGAGAGGCTGGCTTAAAATTAACCCCGTCACTGGCGAGATCTCTACTGTGGCTCCGCTGGACAGGGAAGCCGAGAGTGTGTATCGGGTGCAAGTGGTCGCCACCGAAGTAGGTGAGAAAGAAAAGCAACAGGTGGTTACGGGCTCCATCAGTAGACATGGGGGGAGGGTGAGGTGGGCGGGAAACGTCACCAGGTCCCATTGTCAGAATATCTTCTAGTGGAAGGATGACAAAGGGACCGAAGTGGAGGGAAGTGCTCACACCTTCCCTGGCTTGGTGCAAGGTGGGGTCCACCGGCGCCTCTCAGGCAGGGGTGCACCTGCAGGCTGGCCAGGCTCCGGGGTGCTGCTGCTGTGCACTCGCGTTCCCTGCGGGGGCTGCAGCTCCAGGGAAGCTTCCTGTGTCCCTGCTGAACTACACCCCTTCCTCCAGAGCGCTTGTGGGTTTCTCCCGAGAGCAGGGCCAAACCGCTGCCCTGCTGACCTAGCTGTGACTGTCTCCTTCAGCCTTAAATTGCACCGGCTCAATCTGATCTGTACTGAAACAGAATATGTTTTATGCCGTGTTCTCAACTTCCATATGTGCCAGAATCACCTGGGAGCTTGTTCGAGAAGATAGAAGGAGTTCATCTCTGGAGATTCTGATTCACTAGGTTTGGGTGGCCCTGGGTATCTCTGTTTTGCTGAAATCGGGTGAGCTTTTGAAAGGAAAGACTTACTACGTAGACAAGCCAAGGATGTTTGAATCATCCTGTATAATCTTTGCATCCCATTTAATCCGGTCGTGGTGCTATATATTTCCCTCTGACTTTGAGTGTGGAGTTCCAGGGAACTTGAAAAATTGCAATATACACCCATAGGAATAGTATGCATACCAGTGATAAGGCTGGTGATGAAAACATTAGGTTTCTTTGCATTTAAATGGAATTTTCCAACTTAGCGTAGAAATTCTGTTGATCTTATGCTGGTTGAGGCCTCTAATTAAATAGCAAATATATCTGCCTAGTTTACCAAAAAATGAGAATGGAACAAATTAGGACTAAATAAATACAGTTTTAGACCGAAAAAATAAACTTCCAAATGTGAGGCCCACCAGGATTGGGAGGTAGAATGGGGAACATTCCAGTGGATGGGAATCATAAAAATGGTCCCTGCATGTGAAAGCATTAATAAAAACAAAAGTGCCACAGTCAAGTTAAGCCAATGAGGGTAGAAATGCCGATGTCTGTGCCAAATTTGGAAGAGTTGTGTGCAAGCAGACACGCCTTGCTGAGACGGGTCGGGGACTCGCTCTCTCCTTTATTTCCAGAGAAGCACATTCCACTATCACGTTGTATACATTGAACTCTTGATTTAAAAGCTCCCGATTAATCAGTAGGAAGTTTCTGGCTGAGCCTTTATGCCGCACATTCCGCTACAACATACTGTGGGGATCAACATTTCACTTTGGATGTGTCCTAGAGACCTCTCACATTTTAGAAGTTCCATGAATCAAAACCAGGATTCAAAACCCTGTTCCCTTTGTTGGCTTTGAAACGATGCAGATAGAGGAAATGACTTCAAGGGCACAGTGGCTTTTCCTCCTTTGGTTAAGTGTGGTCAGGGCCATGGAAGACAGTTGAAAAGCAAAGCAAAAGGACAAGGTTCACTGGAATTAAAGCAAGATGGGGTCAGAATCTTGGAACCAGTATCTGTGACTGATGTCAGGGAGAATGAGAAGAGTCAGTGTTTACATTGCACTGGCGGCCCTGGTTTTAAGCACTTTGTGTAATAACTCAATCCTCATGCAACACCATGGGTAAGGTGCTATTATTGACCATATTTTATGGATGAGGAAGTCAAGGCACTGAGAAGTAACTTGCTCACCATCACACAGCTACCAACTGTTAAGGCTACAGAGTCTAAATCTTTCACCACTACACCATAGTAAATAACATTCAGGCAGCCCTTTAGTATTTTCAACAAACACAACCTGTGGGATCCTCACAAAGTCACATATTTTACAGCTGAAGAAATGAGGTATAGAAAACTTAACAAACGTACCTGGGTCAGTGTTGAGAAGAAATTGTGGGCTCTAGAGTCAGACTTCGTGGGGTGGAAAGCTCTCTATTGCTGTGTGACCTTGGGCAAGTCACATAACTCCTCTGAACCTCAGTCTTGTCATCAGTAAATGCACATCGGAGTTGTTTTGAAGTAATGTATACCCAAAGCAATCTGCACATTCAATGCAATCCTGATCAAAATAACACCGCATTTTTCACAGAGCTAGAACAAACAATCCTAAAATTTGTATGGAACCACAAAAGACCCCAAGTAGCCAAAAAAATCCTGAAAAAAAACCAACAAAACTGGAGACATCATGATTCCAGACTTCAAGTTCTATTACAAAGCTGTAATCATCAAGACAATATGGTACTGGCACAAAAACAGACACACAGGTCAATGGAACAGAATAGAGAATCCAGAAATGGACCCTCCACTCTATGGTCAACTAATCTTTGACAAAGCAGGAAAGAATATCCAATGGAAAAAAAGACAGTCTCTTCAACAAATGCTGCTGGGAAAACTGGAGAGCCACAGGCAGAAAAATGAAACTGGACCACTTTCCCACAAATATAAATTCAAGATGGATGACAGACCTAAATGTGAGACAGGAATCCATCAAAATCCTAGAGAACACAGGCAGCAACCTCTGTGACCTCGCCTGCAGCAACTTCTTACTAGACTCGTCTCCAAAGCAAGGGAAACAAAAGCAAAAATGAACTATTGGGACTTCATTAAGATAAAAAGCTTCTGCATATTGAAGGAAACAATCAACAAAACTGAAAGGCAACCTATGGAATGGGCAGAAATATTTGCAAATGACATATGGAATAAAGAGCTAGTATCCAGAATCCATAAAGAACTCATCAAAATCAATTGCAATGGCACAGCTAGGTATTTATCCAAAGGATACACAAGTGCCGATTCAAAGGGACACATGCACCCCAAAAATAAATAATCCAGTTAAGAAATGGGCAGAAGACATGAATAGACATTCTCCCAAAGAAGACATACAAATGACTAGCAGACCCAGGAAAAGACGCTCAACATCACTCATCATCAGGGAAATGCAAATCAAAACTACAGGGAGGTACCACCTCACACCTGTCAGAACAGCTAAAATGAACAACTCAGAAAACAACAGGTATTGATGAGGATGCTGAGAAAGGGGAGCCTTTTTACACTGTTGGTGGGGATGCAAACTGGTGCAGCCACTATGGAAAACAGTATGGAGGTTCCTTAAACAGTTAAAAATAGAACTTCCCTACAAGCCAGCCATTGCACTACTGGGTATTTATCCAAAGGATACACAAGTGCCGATTCAAAGGGACACATGCACCCCAATGTTTATAGCAGCAATGTCCACAATAGCCAAATTATGGAAAGAGCCCAGATGTCCATCGACAGATGAATGGATAAAGATGTGGTAGATATACACAATGGAATATTACTTGGCCATCAAAAGGAATGAAACCTTGCCATTTGTAACGACGTGGATGGAGCTAGAGGGTATTATGCTAAGCAAAATAAGTTAGTCAAAGACAAATACCATATGATTTCACTCATACGTGGAATTTAAGAAACAAAACAGATGAATATAGGGGACTGGAAGGAAAAACAAAATAAGATAAAAGCAGAGAGGGAGGCAAACCATAAGTGACTCTTAACTATAGGAAACAAACTGAGGATTGCTGGAGGAGAGGTGGGTGGGATGGGCTAAATGGCTTATCGGCATTAAGGAGGGCACTTGTGATGAGCACTGGGTGTTATGTATAAACGATGAAGCACTAAATTCTATTCTTTTTTTTTTTAAAGATTTTATTTATTTATTTGACAGACAGAGAGACAGCCAGTGAGAGAGGGAACACAAGCAGGGGGAGTGGGAGAGGAAGAAGCAGGCTCCCAACCGAGGAGCCTGATGTGGGGCTCGATCCCAGAACGCCGGGATCACGCCCTGAGCCAAAGGCAGACGCTTAACGACCGAGCCACCCAGACGCCCCTAAATTCTATTCCTAAAACCACTACTACACTATATGTTAACTAACTTGAATTTAAATAAAAAAATATTAGCATATTAATCTTAGTTATTATTATTATCAGTGAGACTTTTTAATTAGGAAATGAAACCAGGTCTGATTCTAAAAGCTTGTTATCTTTCTACTACCTCAGTATACCCAAGTGCTTGAACTGTGTGTGTGTGTGTGTGTGTGTGTGTGTGTCTGTGTGTGTTTTAAGAAAAGGAAATATCTTTTTCCCATTAAGAGGAAAATGAGAGAGCTGATACCATGTTTCAATCCCTCACTTCCTTAGGTGGCTCCTCCCTGAGCTCCACAGCCTATTTCCACCTGACCCTCTCGGATGTGAACGACAACCCCCCTCGGCTAGCCAAGGACGACTCAGGCTTGTTTCTGTGTCACCCCCTCCAAGCAACCGGAACTGTCATTTTCGAGGCCACTGATGATGACCAGCAGTCATTTCGGGGTCCACAGTTTGATTTTTCCCTTGGTAGTGATATGTTACAAAACACCTGGGAAGTTTCCAGGATCAATGGTGAGTTGTCAAAAGTACATCGAACAGCACACTGATCAATGATTACAATTCGTTTTTATTTGCCTCGGTGTGCTTGCAGCCACTGACCACAGAGCTTTCTTCCATGCTGCAGGTAGGAAGTCCATGCTCTGAGAACTAGAGAGGAGCTCTTCAGAGGGAAGAAAGCCTTGGGCTTTGGAGGGAGGAAAGATGACCACACAGCATCCCCCTTAGTGTCCATCGGACAGTTGGATAATTGGACAATTTGAACAACACTGGCACAATTTCCAATGGCAGCTGAGAAGCAGATTTCATAACGGTTCTTAAAAACAGCTTCATTGAAATACAATTGTCATCCAATTAACAGCACATATTTAAAGCATACAATTTTCTAAAAATTGATAAATGTAGATACCATTGAAACCCTCAGCACAATAAGGATAAGAACACTTTCACCACCCCCCAAGATTTTTCATGCTCCAGTTGCAAATCCCCTTTTCCATCCCCCCTCCACCCCCCATCCCCAGGGAACCACTGATCTGCTTCTTGTCACTGTAGATCAGTTTGCATTTTCAAGAATTTTATCTAAATGCAGTAATACAGTATGTACTCTTTTTTGTCTGGCTATTTTCACCTAGCATCAAGTGACACTGCGATAAGCATTTGGGAACAAGAATTTTGTAAGAGCATATGCTTTCATTTTTCTTGGCTGAATCCCTAGCAGTGGAATGGTTGGGCCATACGGTAGCTGCATGGTTAAATTTTTAAGAAAACGGCAAATTGTTTTTCCAGTTTGTAACATTTTCCATTCCCCCGGGCGCACGAGAAGTCTAGCTGCTCGATGTTCTCTCCAACACTTGCTATGCTTGGTCTCTTTGATTTTAGCCGTTCTAGTGGGGGTGTGGTAGCATTGTGGTTTTAATTTATGTTTCCCTAAAGGCTAATGGTGTTGAGCATCTCTCCAGGTGTTTATTTGCCACCCATGTATCTTCACTGGTGAAGTGCCTGGTCAAATTTTGTGCCCATTTGAAAAATTTGGCTGTTTGGTTTCCATTGTTGACTTCTCGCATTCTTTCTATAGTCGAGGTACAAATTCTTTGTCAGATAATATGTTAATAGATACTTCCTCACAGGACATGGCTTGTGTTTTCATTTTGTAACAGTGTCTTTTGAAGAACAAATTTAAATTTTTTTATGGTATCTGATTTATTGACTTTTGAATTTTATGTAATTTGTGACTTTTTTGCTGTAGTATTTAAGAAATTTTTGCCATACCCAAGGTTACTAAAATTTTCTAATTTTTTCCCCTAAAGGTTTTACAGTGTCAGCTTTTACATTTAGCTCCATGGTCCATTTCAAGTTAATGTTTTAAAAAAGATTTATTCATTTATTAGTTTGAGAGAGAGAGAGAGCGAAAACTCAGGGGGCAGAGGGAGAGAGAGAGAGAATCTCAAGCAGACTCCCCTTTGAGCGTGGAACCTGCCATGGGGCTGGATCTCAAGACCCCTGAGATCATGACCTGAGCCGAAATCAAGAGTCAGACACTTGACCAGCTGAGCCACCCAGGTGCCCCTCAAGTTAATTTTTGTATGTGGTATGTGGTTAAGGTCAAGGTTCATTGTATTTAATAGGACTATTTAATTTTTCTGATAATATCCTTTTCACATTGAATTGTCTTGGCAGCTTTGTCAAAGATCAAGTGACTACATGTATATGGATCCATTTCTGGACTTTTCTGTTTCACTGATCTCTTTGCCTACCTTTATACCAATACTACACTGTTTTGATGACTGTTACACTATAATAAAACTCGAAATCAGGTAGTGTAACTTTTCCAACAGTGTTCTTTTTCAGAATTTTTTTCATCTATTCTAGGTGCATTCCATATAAACTTTAGAATTTAGCTTGTCATTTCTACCAAAAAAGCCTATGGTGATTGTGATTGGGGATCATGTGACTCTGTAGCTGAATTTGGGGGAGAATTGACATCTTAACAAAACTGAATCCTCTAACCCATGAACATGATATATATCTCTATTTGTTTAGGTCTTCCTTAATTCCTCTGAGCAAAGTTTTAATTTTCAGTGTATATTTCTTGCAAAATTTCCCCTAAGCATCTCATAGTTTTGATGCTGTCTTAAATGGTATTGAAAAATTTAATTTTTAAGAAATTCCAGGATATGGGAATATAATTGATGATTTTTGTGTATTAATCTTATATCCTATGACACTGCTGAACTCATTTTGCAGTGCTCTCTCTTCCTTTCTTACGACTCCATAGGTTTTCTACATGGGCAATCCTGTTGTCTGCAAATAGTAACTTTTTTTTTTTTAAAGATTTTATTTATTTATTCATTTGACAGAGACAGAGACAGCCAGCGAGAGAGGGAACACAAGCAGGGGGAGTGGGAGAGGAAGAAGCAGGCTCATAGCGGAGGAGCCTGATGTGGGGCTCGATCCCATAAGGCCGGGATCACGCCCTGAGCCGAAGGCAGACGCTTAACGCTTAACTGCTGTGCCACCCAGGCGCCCCCAAATAGTAACATTTTAATCTCCTTTACAAACTGGATACCTTTTATTTCTTTATCTTGTTTCATTACTGGCTGAAACTATCAGTAGAATGTTGAATGAAAGTTGTAAAAGTAGAAATACCCTGGTTTGTACCTGATATGGGGAAAAAGCATTCAGTCTTTGACCATTACTTAAGAAGTTTGCTGTAGCTTTTTTGTCCATGCCCTTTATCAGATTGAAGAATTTTTCTCCTATTGCTAACCTGCAGAGAGGGTTTTCTTTCTTTCTTTAAACTGGGAATGGATGCTAAAATTCTTATATACATATTCTCTTATTCTCTTTTGCATCTATTGAGATGATTGTGTGGTTGATATTTTTGTTGTTGTTCTGTTGACTGGTGAATTATATCAATCAACTTTTGGATCTTAAACCAATCCCTTACTGATATAAAGCCTAGTTGGTGGTGAAATATTAGCACTTTTATATTTTGTTAGATATGATTTGCTAAAATTTTAAGGATTTCTCTATCTGTATTCTTGAGGAATATTGGTCTATGTTTTTTCTTTCCTTGTAATGTCTTTGTCTGGTTTTGGTATCAGAGTAATGCTGGCCTCATAGAATGAGTTAGGAACTATTCTACTTCTTCAATTATCTGGAAGAGTTTATGTAAAATTGTTTTTTATTTTTCTCTTAAAGTTTGGTAGAATTCGCCAGTAAAGCCATCTGGATCCAGAGCCATCTTTATAGGAAGTTTTAATTAAAAATTCGATTTCTTTAGTAGATACAGGGCTATTTAAGTTATAGATTTCTTGTTGGTTGAAATTATTAGTTTATATTTTTAAAATAATTTGTCTATTTCATTTGATTTGTCTAATTTATTGGCACAAAGTTATTTGCCATATTCTTTTATTATTCTCTTAATATTTATAGAATATGAAGTGATATCATCACTTCATTCTGATATTAGAAAATTGTCACTTTTTTTTCCTGATCAATCCGGCTAGAGTTTATTAATTTTATTAATATTCTCAAAGAACCAGCTTTTGATTTCAAAGATTTTTCTCTATTTTTTGTTTTGTATTTCAGTGCTCAGATCTTTATTATTTCCTTCATTCCTCTTATGTTGTATTTAATTTGTTGTTCTTGTTCCATTTTTATTAAGTGGAAGCTGCAGCAATTAATTTGGAAATTTTTGCTTTGTTAATATGGACATTTGGTGCAATAAATATATCTCTTAGTGTCATGTTAGCTGTGTTCCATAAAGTTTGATGTATTGTGTTTTCATTTTCATTCAGTTCAAAACACTTTCTAATTTCCCTTTACATTTCTTCTGTGACCCCTGGGTTATATAGAAGAGTATTAGATAGTTTCCAAATATATGGGGATTTCATACATCTTCCTGATTATTGATTTCTTTTTTTTTTTTTTAAGATCTTATTTATTTATTTTACAGAGAGAGATAGTGAGAGAGGGAACACAAGCAAGGGGAGTGGGAGAGGGAGAAGCAGGCTTCCCGCCAAGCAGGGAGCCGGATGCGGGGCTTGATCCCAGGACCCTGGGATCATGACCTGAGCCGAAGGCAGACGCTTAACGGCTGAGCCACCCAGGCGCCCCTGATTATTGATTTCTAACTTAATTTCGTAATGACCAGAGAACACTTGACTGGAATACTTTTAAATTTATTGGGACTCTTGTCTCTCAGTACTTTAAAGATATTGTTTCTACTCTGTTTTGGATTGCATTCTTCTTCTTTGTTCCCTTAAATCTAATGTATCTTTTTTTTCTTCAGATGCTTTTAAAATTTTCTTTTCCACCAATTTTAAGCAATTTGATTATTACGTGCCTTAGTATAGTTTTGTTTGTTTTTCTTTTTCCTGGGATTTACTAATCTTGGATCTGAGGATTTAGAGTTGTCATCAAATTTATTATTTTTTTAAATAATTTTTTATTATGTTATGTTAGTCACCATAGAGTATATCCTTAGTTTTTGATGTAGCATTCCATGATTCATTATTTGCATATAACACTCAGTGCACCATGCAATACGTGCCCTCCTTAATACCCATCACCGGCCTATCCCAATCCCCCACCCCCCTCCCCTCTGAAGTCCTCAGTTTGTCATCAAATTTAGAAAAACAATTAGCAATTATTTCTTCAAATATTTTTTCTCTTTCTAATCCAGTGTTTAATTCAATTTAACTTTAGAACATAGCTATAGGGGAATAATGATAACCAGCTATATTCAGTAGAGTTCATTCTACAGAGAAATCATGATCAAATCGCAGGATGTCTTGGCATCCTGTTTGACATTACGGAAGGTTCACATAGAGAGGTAATACTTTGGGTAGTTTAACTCATACTTACATTGAATCATTCCCTGGTCAACCTTAGCATGTACTGCAAAGATGAGCTTTATTCCTATTGATACGTGGTTCTGAGGTTGTGTTTCCATGTCATCCATTTTTTCCCTGATCTGACAGGAACTCATGCCAAACTTTGCACCAAGCACACGGACTTTGAGGAGAGAGTTTACAACGTCCCGATCCGCATCAATGATCGTGGTCAGCCACCCTTGGAAGGAATAGTCTCTTTACCAGGTAGGTGTTTTCCCGCAGACAACTCAGGATCGAGTCTGTCACCATGGGTAGTTTGAGAGAATTCTTATCTTTGATAAGGAATTCTGCAACTGCTTACTTGAAAATGTTTTACCAAATACTGTTCTGCTTTGCAGTTACTTTCTGCAAGTGTGTGGAAGGAAGCTGTTTCCGGGCGGCAGGTCACCAGTCTGGGATGCCCACGGTGGGCATGGCCGTTGGTATACTCCTGACCACCTTTTTGGTTATTGGTGAGTATAATTTCTCAGATTCAAGGATTCCTGCTCTGGGCCTTTGAAACATTTATCTCAGGGTCTCTGTTCAGGGCCGGTCTGCTGGCTGCTCACTGGCAATCTGGGCAATAGCCAGGAACACAGATCACCAGCAAACCATCAGACCTTCCCAGTTGAGAGCTGCTGCCTTCCTACAACCCTTTACTTTTCATTGCCTTGTTGGTTAGTTTGGGAAATATAATACAAGAGGCTTTAAAGCATAAACTGTTATATTTTGGACCTAGTTACCAAGATTTTGTGATGAAGGAGAAAGAAATGCAGTAGATGTGCCCTGCTATATAACCAGCCACTGTGCTCGATATGGGGGGTACAGCGATGGGCAAGACATACCAGGTCCTACATTCAGAGCTCACAGTCCGGTCTACCATTGTTGGAGTAGGTAGAGTCGGCCTTCCAGTGGAGACGCTCACATACCTGAAATGTTGCACAATTTCCCTTTGCATATTTTCATGACTGTGGACTCTGATTCTTTACTGCCCGGAGCAATTTTAGCTTATCACAGGCCTTACCCTGCCTTGGCCCCGGCCAGGCCAGACAGCAGAGTCCCTATTTCTAGCCATCTTCCTTTTTTGTGTGAAAAGCTCAGTGCTTACTGTGGTAATGTCCTCTTTCAACTGTTGTCATCACCATAAGTTAAATATTAGAGATAGATCCTTCATCAAGCCAGATCCACTTGACTGAAGGGGTTTACACCGTTCCACATCCTTTCTCTTTTCAAAGGACGGGTGGGGTTCTTCTAAGAATTCTTCATTGTTCTCTTGGCTTCTGGTCTTTTCAGCCACGACCCAGTCTGTCACATTGGACTCTGATTCACAGGTCTAAAAGGGATCTCATTTCCTTATACCATTCCATCCAAATTCCTCATTCTCACAACAGGGAAGGACTTTTGTGACATAGTCACAACCCATCCTCACGTGTGCATGGGGATCATCTTTGCTCCCTGACCACAGGCTGACACACACTTTTCGTACTAACTGAGCTGGCCTTTTGAGTTTTCACTCACTTACCAAGGTCCCTTATGCTTTCTGTGTGTTTTCTGACTCTGTCCGCCCTTCCATCTTAAAAGGATTTTTGAGTTTATGCACCAAATAGTTTTCTCTCATGACAATTTAATCCCATAATTTTGCCACACATTAAAGATTGGATGAGTTTGGGGATATCTAAAGATAGAAGTAATAGGATCTTACGGTTTCATATTCTTACTTTTTTCAAAATAGGGTTGGGATAAGTGCAAGATTCTTTTTTTAAATTTTTAAAAGATTTTATTTATTCATTTGAGAGAGAGAGAGACACAGAGAGAGAGCACAAACGGGGGAGGAGAGGTAGCAGCAGACTCCCTGCTGAGCGGGAAGAGCAACATGGGGCTTGATCCCAAGACCTAGAGATCATGACCTGAGCCGAAGACAGATGCTTAACCAACTGAGCCACCCAGGCGCCCCTTAGTGCAAGATTCTTAATCAGTCTCTGAGCATCCAGTGTCTTCCACCATGATTCCTCCTGTAAATTTGCTGCCAGGTTAATTTCCTTAAAACAACTCCCCTTTTCCATATTGGTCTCTGGTTTATAGTACACAGTTAGTGCTAAAATGCACAATGTAATTTTGTAGGAGTTCAGAGATAAGAGAAACCAGTAAGGTTAGGGAGTCTACCAGAGCTGGAGCCATGAGGAAGGCATCAAAGCAAATGGGGTATCTGGTGTGGACACACCTAAGCTTTAGGTAGGTGAACAGGTCAGAGAACAGCTTTCTGGTTGTTCTGATTGGACAGATTCCTCTAGAGAAGAGGAAGGACTGGACTAGACATTTGTTGAATATGTGCAAAGGTCAGGAACTCTGTCAGATGCTTACACACTTCGTCTTCAGCTTGCGTTAGGTCCTATACTCCTTGCTAAGGACCCAGTGATAGCCACCAGCTTAGATATGATTTGGGACTTGATACACGCTTACTGACAACAAGATAAATGATAAGTTTACGAATCCAAGAAAGCCAATGCCTAGAATCCCTTATTCACCAGGACAACCAAACTTTGTTGAACCACAAAAAGAAATGAGTCACATGAGTCATTTTTTCCTACCAGAGTACTACTTTATAAACGAATGTGATAGTACATTTTAAGATTCCATCTCTTTGACCCTGCGTTTTCTCTTTTAGGTATAATTTTAGCAGTCGTGTTTATCCGAATAAAGAAGAATGAAGGCAAAGATAATGTCGAAAGTGCTCAGGCATCCGAAGCCCAACCACTGAAAAACTGAATTTGAAAAGGAATGCTTGAGTTTATGTATTGAGTGCTATTTCAGTAACACGACCATTTAATCCCATAATTTCACTTTTTTATCCAGCATGCGCACGATAATTTTTTACAGATATACCCTCTAGCCCTTTAATATTTTATTACTTTTTGATATCTTGTGCGCTGTAGACGTTAGAGACATTTCCCATTTTCCCATGACACTTTCCCCTCTGCAAAAGCTTTAGCTATTTATCCAAAACAAAAAATGTATGTGTTTTTTCCCTTTAGGGAAAGATGGACTGATGAAATATTCTGTTCATTTTCTCCTTATCAAGATTTATCAGCCATGTACCACAGAACTTCCTGGATTCCATCTGTACTTTCTCTAATTGCATCCTGTGTCCCCTTCCTCATGTCTCATTTGGTCTTGCACTAATTTTAAAACATTCATTGGAAAAAAGAACAAAGTGAAGTCTCAGGAAAAAAGTAACATGGAAGCCTTGTCCTTTGGTGTAAACGGGAACTCCTTGTGTTGTCAGCCTTCTTTAGCTCAGTGTGGCTTGTTTTGCTCTTCACTTGAGGTCCTTCCACTTGGAAATGGCCCAGCCTCCCACAGGCCACACACGCCCACTTTCATAAATTTTGGTGCAGAAACCAACCACTGACCAGATTTACTTACGACCTACCATGCTCATGTTCTGCACATGTTTTCCTTATGTGTATGTTAATATAGTTTTGCTTGCTGTATATTTAACAGTGAACGAAAATAAGAATGTGTGGAAGAAGTAGTGACAAAAATCAGAATAAATGTTGACTGTGGTTTTGTTTCTTGGGCTCTTGGGCTCTGCTTCCTGGTTCTTTGCATTTGTTGAGGGAAGATCTGGTTAACAATGGTTACTTAACCTTGATGGGAATTGCCTCCCATGTAGAGTTGGTCTATAAGGAAGAGTCTACAGTGAAATAAAAAAAAATCACTGCTTTCAGGACCATGGGTTGGGTTCAAGACAGATATTTTGAATAAGAGAACCTTAGACATTTGGAAGCATTTTTAGGTCTGGAACTATTGTCTGGCTCATGCTTTGAGCCTTGAAAGCATTCAACATTACAAAACCTCTCAGAATTTTCAAGAATTTTCTGGAAAAGAACTTGTATCTGAAAATGTACTCTTACAATGGCAGCTGAAGCAGGCCATGGAGTTCTATTTTTCATAAATAATCCTTTTTGTGGACTTCTATTATATTTTTATAGGCAAAAAAGTAAAACAAAGGAAAATATCTGAACTCTAAGACCTTAATATTGCTTTTTTGTGTGTTATCTTGTGCCTCAGACTCTTTTACCTGTTTTTTCACATGAGGCTCATTGAAAATCTCCTAATGGGTAAGGTTCTACCTTGTTTCACTGTACGTTAAAAGACAAAATAAGACAAAAATCCAAGAGCACCAAAAACAAATTTACTTCACAAATTATATCCCAACCCAAAGAATAGTCTAAATTTCTCAGTAACTTCTATAGATATTTTAATTATGTGGTTTTTAAAAAAAGATTTATTTATTTTATTTATTTTATTTTTTTTAAAGATCTTATTTAAATATTAGAGAGAGAGAGAGAGAGGACATGAGTAGAGGGGAGGTGCAGGGGGAGAGGGAGAAACGGACTCCCTGCTGAGCAGAGAGCCTGACATGGGCTCCATTCCAGGACCCTGAGATCATGACCTGAGCCAACTGACTGAGCTACCCAGGTGCCCCAAGACTTATTTATTTGAGAGAGAGCATGCACACACACACACACATACACAGGCAAGGGGGAAGGGGCAGAGGGTTAGGAAGAGAGAGAGAATCCCAATCAGAGTCCCTGCTGATCGTGGAGCCTGACATGGGGCTTGATCTTAGGACCCTGAGATCATGACCTGAGCTGAAACCAAGAGTTGGACGCCCAATTGACTGAGCCACTCTGGCACCCCTACTTGTGTGTTTTTGACCAAGAGTGGCTATGATGTGACATTTACATCACATGAAAATGTATCACTGCTTGTCCTGCTTATTTTCAAGAAATCTTGCTATCATTATTGAAAGACCAAAGCAGTCCCAAGGCAAGTCTGCTGATGTACGTTCAGGGGTCTATCTTGCCTCAATTCAGTGTTGTTCTCTCTGGACCAACTCGTACCACCTAACAATAGGCTGATCACACAGAACCTTCTCATCTAAAATCATTGATTAGTATTCATATTTTTCTTGCTTTTTTTTTTTTTTTCCCCTGGGGCAGGTCCTTTTTCTCAACCTTCTCTTCCTTCCACAAGCAGGTCCTACACATTCTTAAGGTCTTAAGATCTGTTTAAATACTGGTCCCTTTGGGAAACCTTCTTTGATTTCCTATAAGAGACCAGGCCATTACCTCATCTAAACTTCCATGCCGTGGTGAGAAAAATTGTTTGGCCAGGATCCATTTCCTCTTCCAGTTTAAGTAGTTCTATTTCCACTGGGAAACATTTCCTCCACCCCTCACTTACCTATATAGTTTGGGTAGAGCCAACCCTTGTGTTCCCTCATTCTTTCAGCTTTAGAGATAGGTATTTTATCTCACTAAAACTTCCAGAATTCTAGTTGAAACTCTTAAAAATAGCTTTTTTTTTTTTTTTTTTTAGATTTTGTTTATTTGACACAGAGAAAGAGACAACCAGCGAGAGAGGGAACACAGGCAGGGGGAGTGGGAGAGGAAGAAGCAGGCTCCCAGCGGAGAAGCCCGATGTGGGGCTCGATCCTAGAACGCTGGGATCACGCCCTGAGCCGAAGGCAGACGCTTAACGTCTGAGCCACCCAGGCGCCGCTAAAAATAGCTCTCTTTAAGTGGAATTTGCTAAACTAGTAGGAAGTAAACTTAGAGTGTTCTGATCACCACGAAAGGTGAACCTGCCCCTGAACAAGGACCATGGAGGGTCAAGAGATAAGAGGAGAAAATTTGAAAGATGTTGAGTACCAAGATGCAGATGTGTTTGAGGGCAACCTTGCCCTGGACTTGTGAGCCAGTACATTCCTTTTTTACTTAAAGCTCAATGGATTTCTGGCCCTTGCAAAAAAAGAATGATATTTGAGCCTTGTGTATGGCCCCTCTCATGTTCTACAATTAGAGCCCATTTGATCTCTGCAATTAGTCTGGGACTTCTCAGAATCCTTTCAATGCCAGTATGACAAGTCTTGGTTCATAGTCGCTCCTCCATAGTTTTTTGAAGAATGCATAAGTGAAATAGTTGATTCATCTTGACTACTTATGCTATTGTCACATAAGTGCCACCCATTTGACAAATTGGAATGAATTCATGTGTTCACCTACCATATCCTCAAAGACACCTTAAACTCCCACTTCACCACACTTCTTCCCCCTACACACAAACCCTGATGCTCCATGAAAACATCCCCAAAGCTGGCTGCTCTGCGAATTAAAAAGCCCTGAGGGTTTCTGCGTGGTTAAGAAATAGCTGTGAGCCTGAGGGTCTCAGTGGTGGAGGGAGGAGGAATAGGCAGCAACTTTTGTGAACAGCTCTGTAGAATGTCTCAGAGGTTTCTGGGGAGCAGTAAATTAAGAGTGGAGATCTCCAGGCGTTGCTCCACGGTCTAAACAACCCCACAGGCAGAAAGCTGAGATGACCTCTGACGGAGCTAATGCAAGAATGAACCGATTCACTTCCAGGATTCCGTGTGTATAGCTATGCATCATGGGAGCTTGTTAAACTTGGAGCCTTCGAAGTTATCCAAAAAGATACGCTATCTTACAATTCAACTTTTAAAAAATCAGTTGAACTATTTTTAAGTGTACAGTTCATTTTCATTAAGGAAATCCACATGGTTGTGCAACCATCACCAACATCCATCTCCAGAACATTTTCATCTTCCCAAGTGGAACTCTACCCATGAAACAATAACTCCCCACTCCCTTCCTCCCCTGAGCCTCTGGTAACCACTATCCTAACTTTCTGTCTCTGAATTTGATTATTCTAGGGACCTCATATAAATGGAATCCTACCATGTTTGTCCATAACATCAATGTTTTAAAATAGTAACAGGGAAAAAAAAGAAAACAGAAAATAGAACTCAAACCTCAAAGTTATCTCGGGAGGAGACTATCTCAAGACTAATGCTATTTTTTTTTTTAAGATTTTGTTTATTTATTTGACAGAGAGAGAGACAGCCAGCGAGAAAGGGAACACAGGCAGGGGGAGTGGGAGAGGAAGAAACAGGCTCATAGCAGAGGAGCCCGATGTGGGGCTCGATCCCATAACACTGGGATCACGCCCTGAGCCGAAGGCAGACGCTTAACCGCTGTGCCACCCAGGCGCCCCTAGACTAATGCTAATTTTTATTTTGCCTGTATCCATGTGTGTCACACACATTGTATACACTTAAATATACATTTTACACACATGTGAAGATATCCATACAGTGGATATGTTTGTTCCCTAAACACCACACCCCCTTGCCTTGCTCCTAAATTTCTCCTCACAAAAGCGTGTCTCGTTTTGCCTGAGTTCGAAGTATAGTCAGGTGTTGGACGACCAGCTGTCTATTACAGGAGTTCTCAGTGGATGCAGGTTAAAATCACCTGGGGCAGTTTTTCAAAAATACTCATTCTGTGGTTCAAATTAACAACTCAGGAAACGACAGATACTGGGGAGGATGCGGAGAAAGGGGAACCCTCCTACACTGTTGGTGGGAATGCAAGCTGGTGCAGGCACTCTGGAAACAGTATGCAAGTTCCTCAAGAAGTTAAAAATAGACCTAACCTATGACCCAGCAATTGCACTACTAGGTATTTATCCAAACGATACAGACATAGTGATTCGAAGAGGCACCTGCACCCCGATGTTTATAGCGGCAATATGCACACGAGCCAAACTGTGGAAGGAGCACACATGTCCATTGATGGATGAATGGATAAAGAAGATGTGGTGTATATATATGCCACGGAATATTATGCAGACATCAAAAAATGAAAGCTTGCCATTTGCAACGACGTGGCTGGAGCTAGAGGGTATTATGCTAAGTGAAATAAGTCAATCAGAGAAAGACAATTACCATATGATTTCACTCATATGTGGAAGAAACAAAACAGAGAATCATAGGGGAAGGGAGGAAAAAATAAAATAAGATGAAATCAGAGAGGGAGACAGACCGTAAGAGACCCTCTAGGAAACAAACTGAGGGTTGCTGGAGGGGGGTAGGTGGAGGGATGGGGTAACTGGGTGATGGGCATTAAGGAGGGCACGTGATGTCATGAGCACTGGGTGTTATATGCAACTGATGGATCACGGAACTACCTCTGAAACTAGTAATACACCCTATGTTGATTAATTGAATTTCAATAAAAAAGATACTCACTCTGGGGCTCCCTCCCCAAATCAATTAGCATCTCCGGGTAGAGGGCCATAACTTTAGCATTAAAAAAAACTCTCTCTGAGTGAATCTTAATGCGTGACCCCAGCTGAGGACCCTTATTTCGGACAATCTCCAGAGAGCGGAGTCAGCACCAGGGTGGTGGGGAATGTGATCCTATTAGGGTCTGAATCAGATTCTACTTCAGAACCTTGACTCCCCAGTCCTTTCAACTTTCTGGGCACCTTCAATCCTAACCAGCCCTGCTGAGACCCCTTCCCAGCGCAAACAGGGACCCTGACCCAGAACTCAGGGGGTGGGGGTTGGCGCTGGCAAGAGAGCCATTCCTTGGCCCACAGAAACCCTTCAACTAAGAGCAGCCTGGTGGGGCCTGTCCCAGGTCACTCTGCTCTCACATGGGAGCCTGCGAACCCCAACCGAGAAGCTGAGAAGACGGAAGCCGGGTAGCTGTGGGAGAGCAGCCCTGTGCGTAGCCAGAGCTGGGCAGGGAGCGCCAATGCCACACATTTCACCATAGATTCATCGCTCAAAAATTACTCTAAAAAGGCGTGTCTGCCTAAAGTGACCCTCTTGGGTCTGTGCTCGTAGAGTTGGCTATGTAAAAAAATATTATCGACCATGTAAAAAACAAAGAACATTTTTTATAATACAACCAACTACTTTCCATTTTACTGGTTTTCCATTTTTACATACTCGCATGGTACAGGCTCCATTTAACATTTCAAAATGAATTCCTGAGAACGTGCTATGTGTTAGTCACTGGTAAGCCATCCGGGCCCTTCAGGCATGGAGGCCTCTTGACATGGTAGATACTTCTGACGGGTCAGGGGCGACCCTGGAGTCCAGGCCTGGTAAAGTCGCCAGTGAAGGCAGGAGCCATCCTTGAGCCTTGTGAGTTATCTGTTGACAATAGCCATTGGTTTCTTTGGACAGAAACCAAAGCCTCCTTTTTCCCTGTGGTCCTCATCCTGAGAGAGGCAGCTGAGTGGGCAGTGAGACAGGAAGGACAAGCGAAGAAGGGGCAGGCCATAGAAGCAAGCGTTCATCTGATTGAGAGAAAGCATTTTCAGTGTTTCCATCACAACAACTGGGCTGATGCGTAAGTCCAGGATTTGAAAGGCTACATTTGGAAGTGGAGGAGGGTGTGCACATGGGAGGTGCAGATAAAAATAGCACGTGTGTTTACCTAGCATTTTTAGTTACTCTTGAATTCAGCATAGGAGAGGGAGGAAACAGGATCTATTCTTGGTAACAGAATATAAAACTGGGCCTCTTTGGCTCCTGGCCAAGAAAAGATCCCAACGACAGAATTTCTGGTGGCTCTGCTCAGACACAACCGAAGGGAGGCATGGCCTGGTTGGCTGATGGAGGACACAAAGAACCAGGAAAATATTCTCCAGGTCCACTGCAGGGCAGGAGGAGAGAGGCTGTGGCTGAGGTTCTCTACTTAGTTTTGCCTTGTACAATGGGGTTTCAGATAGCCTTCTTGGGGCCTCTAAGGGGGAAGGGATTTTCCTCAGTAAGTCAGTGTGGCCTTGTGCACGCTCGCTGAAATCCTGGCATAGCCCGTGACGAATGGCGCAGAGGTGAAAGCTTCCAGTGGGTTTGCATTCTCCCAGAGCTATTCCACATCCTCTCAGCTCAGCCACTTGTCCTCTGGTGACCCAAACCATGCCTGTCTAGGCAGGAAAGGCAGAAGGGTCGCCTGGGTCCAGGGAGGCACTAGTGTGTTCTCCAGGAGACCCTCCAGGAAGCAGAGGCCAAGGTGGAATGAGACAAGGAAGAGACTGATGGGAGGACAGGCCTGGGAGGGGTAAGAGGAGGCAGGGGAACCCCGGAGCAGGATAGAAGTTTGATAGCTGTTGAAGAAGAGAAGGAAGAAGGATGGATAGGAAGAATGTCAGGCCCCTGCTCAGCGAGGCTCTGAGAGTTGGGGGGTGGGGCAGATGTCGAGCCCCAAAGCAAAGATTGTCTGTCTGTCTGAGCTGTGTTGGATCGGAACCCCTCAGCTTTGGAGCCCCTGTTGTCTTGGTTGCTGACTGAGGGTGTGATCCTGAAGGTGGGGGCAGAGGCAGCCAGTTGGGGTGCAGAGCTGAGCCTGTGCTCCCATGGCTTTCGAGGTTAATTTGCTCTTTTGCTCTTTTATTTATTCATCCCATATTTACGGAGCCCCAGTCTGGCCAATTACTGAGCTGGCCAATGAGGAACACAAATGACAGTAACTAATTATTCTACAACATTAAAATGTGCCAGGCACTATTCTAAACACCTGCTAATATATTACGTCATTGAATGCCTACAACTACTGGATGAGGGAGATGCAATTGTTATGTCTACTGTATGGATCAAAAGGTTCTGTAATTCGTACAAGGACGCACACCAAGTACGAGACCCCAGCAGTCTTTCTCTAAAGCCTAAAGCTAGCATATTTATCTACTGTGAGACACCATCTGTTGTAAGACACACTGTTATTTTATGCATATTTTATGTGCTAAGAAAGATCTCTGTTCGTTAACTGCACCATGCCATTATTAGTAAGACGCATCCTCGAACTCAGAGATGTTAAAATATGAAAGCGTGTGAACCTTGAATGGACAATTGTTACACAAAGGCGCTGCTTCCATTCTCACAGACTCCACAAGCCCGCAGGGGAGACAGACGACCGCCATGCACCGCGGTAAGCATCCGGTGTCACCGACGCCAAGCAGGGGCAGGGAGAGGAGTGAGTCACTGCTTCTGCCCCAGGTGTCTGAGAAGCCATCACTGGGGCCGCAGCACCCAGCTGGGTCCCAGGGTTTCTCCAGATAGAAAAGGCAGGATGGAATTGGGAAACTTGGGGTATTTCAAGGACCGTAGTTGATAACGCTGAGGCTAATAATAAAAGGACAAGAGCTAATCATTTATTAAGTGCTCATGATGTGAGAAGGGCTCTGTGAGGAGGGCTCTTCATGCATCATACCATTTACTCCTCACAGAAACCCGAGGAGAAAGCACTCTTCGAGGCTTGTTTTACAGGAAAGGAATCCGAGGCTCGGGAGGTGAGCTGATTGGCCCCGCGGTGCACAGCTTGCGGATAACGAGCCAGGACAAGAATCTCCAGACTTGAGCCGCGCTGCTGGACCGCCTCTGAGAAGCGAGGTGGTTTGATAACGCCCTATTGTAGAATCGGAATTTGCTAGGAGAGTAGAACGTAAACGTTCCTGGAGAACACGCTAGCGCCTACCTGGGCCCCACGTTCAACTGTTGAGTATTTGCTGAAAGTTTCCCCTGAGCAAAGCTCTGTGCTGGGCGTTGAGGGGATCGCTGAAGGAAGTCCTGGACCAAGCAGGCACTGATGCAGGAATGAAGCGTACCGTCGGGGCCATCCGCAGGCCTGCCAGGTCTGGCCCCTGCCTGCCTCCAGCCTCTTCTCCTGCCTCCTCCCCCTTGCTCACCATGCTTTAGTAACACTGACCATCTGCACTTCCTGGAGGAAGTCAAACTCCTTCCACTTCGGTTCCTTGACATGTGCCTCTGCCTGGAAGTTTCTCTTGCCCTGCCCCTTTTGTGTGGCTGGCCTTTGCTCTTGCTTTAGCTCTCAGTGTAAAGGTTGCCTCCTCTGAGATGTCCTGCCTGTTACTTTCTATCATAACACCTGTTAATTGCCTTTCTAGCGCTCTTCATAGTGTAATAATTGCGTCCTTTATTAGCCTGCTTCTTCAGGGGCCGAGACCTTGTTCGCGGCTGTGTCCCAGCACTGCGCATGACTGCTGGTGTGCCGTAGGCGCTCCATTTTTGAATGCATGAATGGCTTAGCTTAGAATCTGATTGCAGAGCCAAGATTTAGGTCTAGGACACAGAAAACAGCTGCTCAGCCTCTCAAAGAGTGGAAAGATTGATATGTGCTTTGAACAGGAAGGACAGAATTCAGAGACAGGGATAGCCTGGGAGGGAAAACCTGTTGGGGGAGAAAATGCAGTCTGTGGGAGGACAAAAAATAGTTTTCTCTTCCCTGCAGGTTTGAAGCACCTTCATTTTCAGTATCTGGAATTGTCCTAGCTTTCCTTACACCCTGGGTTCTCCTACTACTTGTTGGAACACGGGCTAAGGTCCTGATGGCCAGTTGTCCAGGCTTCTGTCCCTGGGGTGTTTTGTGGGACCCTTTGGGAGACTGAACACAATATTGGGACTGAACTTTCCTATGGCTTCTCAGCCTGGGAATGGGGCTGTTCTGGGGAAACCATCATGGATGCTGTCTCATTTTTACTGGGCATCATGGACCAAATGACTCCCAGTGTCCAGAAAGGACCTCAAATGCCCATATTTTAGAATTCCTTTGAGGATTTTAGAAGTAGAGATAGATCTCACCAATACCAGTGTCTCCAGTCAACTATTCCTGGTTATTTTTTCCCACACAGAGATATAATAGAGTACATAATTTGATTCACTCACTGAATTACGTACTTGCAGAACTTTGCATTTCATTGATTTTCATACCATACGTTTTGAAGGTTTTTTAGGTCTGTATGGATTAAATTCCTAAATGCGAGACCTGAAACCATAAAAATTCTAGAGGAGAGCAAATGCAGTAACCTCTCTGACATCAGCTGTAGCAACTCCTTTCTAGATATGTGTCCTGAGGCAAGGGGACAAAAGCAAACATGAACTATTGGGACTATATCAGATGCCTGATGTTCAACAGATATCTATTTATCTTACTTGTCTAGAAGGATGTCTCTCTATAGACTAGCAAGTCTTGTTTTATTGATTTATTCATGTGTTGCCCTCCCCCACCTGACCCACCCCACCCCACCCAGCACACACTCTCAGATCCTTTAGAGCAAAAGACCATGTCTTATTATAATTGCGATTCTGCTGACACCAAAGAATCTTCTATCAAACAGCTTCCTGGTAAATGTTGGATTAAACTGAAGAGTTCCAAGTCCTTCTGGAAGTGTGGTTCTCTGCTCTTTTTAGCAGAGCAAGTTGCCTCAACTCACCTGAGTCCAAAGTTGTCGCCTATTTTTTTTTATGTTTTTTTATTATATTATGTTAGTCACCATACAGTACATCCCTGGTTCTTGATGCAAAGTTTGATGGTTCATTAGTTGCGTATAACACCCAGTGCACCATGCAATACGTGCCCTCCTTACTACCCATCACCGGTCTATCCCATTCCCCCACCCCCCTCCCCTCTGAAGCCCTCAGTTTGTTTCTCATAGTCCATAGTCTCTCATGCTTCATTCCCCCTTCTGATTATCCCCCCTTTCTTTATCCCTTTCTTCCCCTACCGATCTTCCTAGTTTTTATGTTCCATAGATGAGAGAAATCATATAATTGTCTTTCTCTGCTTGACTTATTTCACTTAGCATTATCTCCTCCAGTGCCGTTCATGTTGCAGCAAATGTTGAGAACTTGTTCTTTCTGATAGCTGAGTAATATTCCATTGTATATATGGACCACAGCTTCTTAATCCAGTCATCTGTTGAAGGGCATCTCGGTTCCTTCCACGATTTAGCTATTGTGGACAATGCTGCAATGAACATTGGGGTGCATATGGCCCTTCTCTTCACTATGCCTGTATCTTTGGGGTAAATACCCAGTAGTGCAATGGCTAGGTCATAGGGTAAGATCAGGAACATGACAAGGATGCCCACTCTCGCCACTATTATTCAACATAGTACTAGAAGTCCTTGCAACAGCAATCAGACAACAAAAAGGGATAAAAGGTATCCAAATCATCAAAGAAGAAGTCCAACTGTCTCTCTTCGCAGATGACATGATACTCTATATGGAAAAGCCAAAAGAATCCACTCCCAAACTATTAGAAGTTATAGAGCAATTCAGTAATGTGGGGGGATACAAAATCAATGCTCAGAAATCAGTTGCATTTCTTTTTTTTTTTTTTAAGATTTCTTTGTTTATTCGACAGAGATAGAGACAGCCAGCGAGAGAGGGAACACAAGCAGGGGGAGTGGGAGAGGAAGAAGCAGGCTCATAGCGGAGGAGCCTGATGTGGGGCTCGATCCCACAATGCCGGGATCACGCCCTGAGCCAAAGGCAGACGCCCAACCGCTGTGCCACCCAGGCGCCCCATCAGTTGCATTTCTATACACGAATAATGAGACTGAAGAAAGAGAAATTAGGGAATCCATCCCATTTACAATAGCGCCAAAAATCATATGTTACCTTGGAATTAACTTAACCAGAGATGTAAAGGATCTATATTCTAGAAACTATAAATCACTCTTGAAAGACATTGAAGAAGACACAAAGTTGTCGCCTGTTAACTATATAAACCAAAATCCATGTCCCCCTTGTCAAAGACTATTAAAGAGCCTAGAAATCTCATTTTAACCTTAACTGATCTGTGACTTAATTTGGGGAGCCTCTCCTTGCTCAAGATTAGACATTACTGAACAAGGATACAAAAGAATGAACTAAAAATAACTTTCTACCATAATGGAACAACAATTTAAAAATCATCTAAGCAAAACTCTTTGCCGCAAACCTCAACCCTTTAAGAAGCTTCTAGCTTTTTCAGAATTTGAAGGGAATATTAATTGTCACATTTCAGCCAAGGACAACACCATGTGATGGAGCTAGGAATGAAATCATTTGGGTATGTATTTTCTGGAACCCTGCCCTGAATAGTTTTCTTCTTGACATATGTCCAGCTGTTTAAAACAGCTTCACGTTAGTAATGCTCATGGCTTTTTAAATAAAATCCTGTCTAGAATATAAAAGAAACATGGCGAATGCTCAGAGTGAGGGAGAGAAAAGGAAGGAAGGAAGCATCTGTTGAGGGCGAGGGAGCACTCACCCGGATGGCACCTGGTGAAGCTGCTGTCAATGAAAGCCTTATGGAAAGAGTCCTCTTGGTGGCTGACGTGATCTGAACTCCCAGAATTCAGATGCTCTGAATAGCTAAGAATCATCTTCTTCAGATTCATGCATTATTCACGAATGACTATTTATTATTTCTTTATCCCTAAGAAGCCGGCGGAAAGTTGTGGTAACATCCGCTACAGCCGTTGTTCCTGAGGCTTCCTCACCGTTAATCTTCTTGCTCAACAGAATCCTGTCAGGTCTTCAGAAGGAATTTTGGATGGTACCCAGATTCCAGGTTCAAGGACTCTTCCCCCCAGTGATGACTGAGTAAATGTTTACAGTAATTTTTACCCACCTGGGATCATTTCTGTCTCTGTTATTTTACCATGACCAGAGCCTGATCCTAAGATCAAGTGGAAAACATTTTAAGAAAATAAAGGGTATGAAAACCCCTTCGTGAGGCCAGATCTGTGGTGTTACGGAGAGACAGCTGGGAACAGTCAGCCAGAAAGTGCTGCAGAATTCATAAACCATGTTAAGAGTTTTGGTGCCCTGGAAAAAGCTCTGAAATGTTCCAATCATTAAATTACTTGACTGAAATCATTTTCAGATGAGCAAATTCAGGACAAACATTACCAACTTTTTAAAGTACATCATATGTTCCAAAAGCAAAATGGAAAACAATAAAGTGGAATGGCCTGTTTTTACCCCACCTGCTTATACAGGTGATCTCAGATTTAACTCAGAAGTGGAGTCAAAAGAAATCTCCAGTAGGTTTGTCCTCAGAGCCAATAATGTGAATCTAGGAGCCCTGGGCCACTGATTCGAAGGAATTTAATCTGTAAATGATTCTGCCCGTTAGAGTGGTTAATGTCAGGGCATCTAACACATGGGAGAAGCTCAGGAAATTGTCATTTCAGTGAGGCATCCGTCCTTGGGCAGATGACATTCGATGAAGAAAATAGCTGAGAACTTGAAGTTTGGCAGAGTAACATGGACCTGTGAAAGAAAGTAAAAACAGCAGCCAAATAAAGGTAAGACAAAACCTCGCAAACTGAGGTGTTGACAAAAATTAGAGAAGAAAATTGTAAGAAGGAGCGAGCCGTCGACAAGGTCAAACGTAGTCAGATGCCTTGGAGCCCAGACTGGAAAGTGTCAAGTGGGTTTAACAACAAAGGGGAATCTGGAGGATACTAGAGTTTGCATATGAGACTCATTCAGTAGGCAGTCTCTAAAATTGCCCCCCAACCCCTGGCATTCAAGAGCTTGTGTGCCCCCTGCACCACCCCCCAATGCCCGCCTCGCCAGCCGTGAGTGTGGGCTGGAGTTAATGGCCCAATCCTAGTCAATCGAATCTGGCAGAGAAGTTGGAGACCCCTGCAGATATTGGGTAACAGAAATTCGGTGGCTCTTCTCTCAGGCCGTCCTCTCACTTTCTTTCTCTCCTTTGCTTGTTCTGGAGGACGCCACGTTGTGAGCTGCCCTGAAGGGAGTGTCACATGACAAAACACCTGATGCTTCTGGCCGACAGCCAGGGTGGACCTGAGGCCCGCCAGCAGCCGGCGTGTCCAAGCACATTCCTGCAATCATTTACTCTGTTGGGGTATGTCTTCATAGACATAGGTTTCTTTCATTTCTCTCAAGAAGCACCACCACGTCATTGCTAAAGATCACTTTGCAGCCAGTCTCTCACCTAACAGCAAGGAGTGGTGGCCCTATGGACTTAAGGATGGACACAGAAGACACCATCCCTAAATGACTGGCCAACTTAGCTTTCCTTCTTCAAGCATGGAACTCTGTTAGCTCACGATTCTAACTGGTTTCTTGTACAAAAAGAAGGACTCTGGCATCATTCAGCTCCACCTCTGACCAGCTGGCTCTGTGGACATTGGGGAAATAGTTAAATAAGCAGTGCCTCAGTTTCCTCACAAGTCAAATAAAGATAATAATGGCTCCTCCTTAATAATAATAATAATAATAATAATGAACATTTGTTGAGAGCTTACTGCATACCAAACACTATTTTTTTAAAAACAGAGTTATCTATCCATTTTAGAAAGAAAGACAGTGAGCAGAGGGAGGGGTAGAGGGGGAGGGAGAGAGAAACTTTAGCAGGCGCCATGCTCAGCATGGAGCCGGACTCAGGCTCGATCCCATGACCCCGAGATCACGACCTGAGCCAAAACCAAGAGTCAGACGCTCAATCAACTTCGCCCCCCAGGCGCCCTGCATACCAAGCACTATTTTAAGCACACTAAATATGTCAAACTTATTTAATCTTCACAACTCAACGACATAGACTTTATTATTATTACTGCATTTTATGAGAAAGAAATTGAAGAAAGGGTAAGAACCTTTGCTTTGGTCACACAGTGGGTAAGGGGCAGAGATTGGATGGAGGGTTACTGACAGGACTGAAGGCCATAATGGATCTATGTGAAGCCTTGCCAGGCACATAGTAGGTGCCCTAACACACACTAGGTGTTATTTCTAGGTCACCTTCTGCCCATGATATCACCTTAGAAACAATTACAGAAATCTGTAATTGTTGGAGGACATGAGCGAGGAAAGTAGCACAAATAAAAGCATTGAATCTTTTAGTGAAACCAAGTTAGCGGGATAGTGACGTGCCAGGGGAGGCAGTTCTGGGTTTTCTAGAAAGCCGTCGAGGAGAAGCAGCCAGCACAAGTCAGGCCCAGGGCCAGTGCGGATGGACAACTACAGGCAAGCTCGGGAGAGGAATGAACGTCGAGTTCTCATAACGGCTGGAAAGGTCTAAGAGAATGTGAAGGGGACGACTGTGCAACAGACTTTCCCACTTTCTAAAATAATCTACAGTGGTCTAATCCTTTTGTTTTTCTGTTTCATAACTGGAGAGTCATTGGCTTTCTTTCGGCCTCCCAGATAACCCCACTCTATTTATATGGACTCTTAGAACATTTTTTCCATTCCCCAAGATAGACTTAACGCTAACCGTGCTCTTGACTTCATCTGTAGCCAAACTGAATTTTTTGCATCTTTACTTGTGTTGCCTCCAACCCTGTTTAAAACTTGTCACTGAGTTCCTATTTTTTCAAAGATGTTTCCTGCAGTCAAAAAGATTTATTCTTTAATTGAACTTTCATGGAAATAATTTTAAGGGTCTTTTCCCCTCTTTCTTCTTTACAACTCTTCAGCACAAATTTCTGTTGTGATGTTTTTCAGAAATGGGACTTTTGGGGACTGTCTTGTGACGTGTGATGTCCTCGGAGCTTTCCTTCTCTGACCAAGGTTAACCCCCTACCCAGACCCTTGGCTCCCTTCTCTCCTTCTTTCCCCATGAGTCTACTCTTGGTCTTCTGTCCCACCATCACCCATGTCTCCCTCCCCTAGGTGCCCCTCCCACAATCTCACTGACTTCCTGTCTCTTCCAGTCTTGCTAGTCCCTGAGCTGTCTTCCTCTTTCCTCCCTGTGGCGATCAAGTCTCTCCAGCAAGTGGTATCACTTGTACTTTCACTCATTCGGTCCTACTACCCTCTACCTCTCCTTGCTGACCTATGGCCTCCTGATTGTCAAAGTCAATACATTTCCCTGATTTTGTTCTCCTTAATCTCTGGGTAGCATTTGGCATTGTTGACCCACTGCACCCTTCCTGAATTTCTTCTCCTTCTTTTGGCTTCCCTTCCTGGAAGAAGTGCTTCCTCCAGGCAGCTATCTCTGATTTCCCCAAATAAGATGGGACTCCATCCTCCCCACAATTGCATGTGTCTGTGTCACATCTTCATATCCGTCCTTATAGATGATAAAGTCCCTGAGAGCAGTGACCTTGTTTTTATACCTCTCCCCACACACATAGATACACATACGACCTGGAGCTAATACAGTGTCCTGCTCAAGACAAGTATTTAGCAAACATTAAGTACAGATGTAAACATGGTTTCAAAATTCAGAATGCAGGCTGACTGAGGCCCAAAGATGAATTTGATTTGGCCCACTTAATGGTTTAAAAAGATTTGAGTTAAGGATCAGCATTTAAAAATTGGGATATTTAAAAAACTTAAAAAAAAATTGGGACATTTCACATAAAAAACTAGGATGTCTTGGTTACTTTCTTTGACAAGTCTGATTTAATCTGGTCTGGGTCCCCATTCCTACACGCTAACAGTTAGCAGGATCTGAGCATCCACAGTCCCCTTGGGTGGGACACGTGTCCCAGTTTTTCACTTTATTCGTTGACATTTTTTTTTGGTCCCTCTAGGTACTTTTGTTTTATGAACTCTTGACAAATGAACCAAAACAACTGGATTAAGGAAAAACAGACTCTTCGGTTTATCCATCAACTTATCTATTGACTCTATTATCTGGCTACCTGTTAAGAATTCAGAGGGGATGGAAATTGGAAGTCTCTCTGAGGTTCCTATAAATGGCGTGGATCTGGAGATAATGCTCCTCCTGCTGATACAGAATCTCCAACCCCAACACACACACACACACACACACACACACACACACACTCCTTTGATCTTTGGTTATATATATGGTTTAACTTCAGTTGCCTATTGTCAGTGTTCCCCCTACACACACCCTCAACGCATCTTGGTGTCCATTTGCCTTCATTCATATGGTTGTGAACTTTTGGTTGGTGAGCAATGGAGGAGGAAGAGCCTTGGTGAGGGCAGGGAGAAGAGGAGGAGAGGTTTGGAAGGCATGTAATGTGGTATCTGTTTCTCTAGGGCTGGCCCTTTGGACTGAGTGTACACTATGGTGAAGAGGAAGAGTCCAAAGCTAACGTGAGTGTCTGCAGGGGCTCTAGAGAGATCTGCCCAGAGGCCCCAGCAGACACAGAATGGCCAGATTTGTAAAGCAGGCCCTTCTGACCTTTGTAAAGAACTTCTGGACCTCTCTTCACCCAGAAGCCTGAAGGGTTTGGAAGTGGATGAGATAGTACTCTTGGCCTGGGTGGTGGCCTTCTTGTGATGGGCTATGACTGTGGCAAGGCTTGCCACCCTGAAGGCAATGTCGATGGCAGGGAGCAGAAATGGAAGAACAGTGCATGTCAACAAACTGGTTGTGGATCACTTGTGAAACGCCTTCTGAGCACTGGAGCAAATGGAGACCATCTCGCTGAGGCTCTATCATTACACAGATGGGGCACTGAGTTATTAGACATTGGTTTACAGATATCTGTGTTCACATCTATATTCATTGGGATATAAAGTTGGCCTCTTCCCCAAAGAGACCTAAATAACAGTGACTTAAATGAAGAGTTGACTTCTCTTATGGGTAGTAGTTCAGGGAGATGGTCAGGGCTGGTATGGCAGCTCCATAATCATCAGGGCCTTAACTACTCCTATGTTACTGCTGTGCCATACTTTTATTTTTCCCCCAAAGATTTCATTTTTAAGTGATCTCTACACTCAATATGGGGCTCAAACCTACAACCCTGAGATCCAGAGTTATATGCTCCACTAAGTGAGCCAGCCAGGCACCCCTGCTCTGCCATCCTTAATATGTGGCTTTCACGTCATGGTTCTAGATGACCCCTCCCACTCCTGCCATCATGTCTGCATTCCAAGCAGTGGGAGGGAAGAGAAGGGGAAGGGGAGAGGACATTACTTCTTTTTAAAGGCACAACAGGGAAGTTGCACAGATCATTTCTTACATCCCATTGGCCAGAACTTTGTTACAGGGCCATCACTAGCTTCAGAGGAGGCTGAGAAATACAGTGTTTAGCTTGGTAATCATGTACCAATTTAAAAATTCTCTCTCTCTAGAAGAAGGGAAGAGTGAATATTGGATTCAACTAGAAGTCTCTGCCGTAACAGCTGTCTCTACTGGACTGGAAGCTCCTTGATGACCAGCTCTTTGGCAACCCTGATTCTACCAAGTGCTAGCATAATATGGATGCACAGTTGATGGCTCGTATACAAGATCTGCCACGAAATCTGCTCTTGCTACCCTTGTCACATAGGCAAGTCACGGAGTTAGTGCCATCCCGTGCCAATGTCCGGGAGGGGCTCTACACAGAATCAGCCAGGGCACAGAGCTGCTAGTGAAGACTACAGAATAGTTCTGGGCGGGTGGGTGCTTGCTTGAGGAAACCCAATTTATAATCATCTTAATAAAAACCAAAGAGAACCCTCAGCCAGTAATATTAGGAGACCAACAACCTGAATTTCTTCACTGGCTTATGATACAGATTTTCACAGCATGGTTCCTTTGCCAGTTACCCAGAGAGGTAGGTGCTGGGAATGTCTTCTTCTGTGGCCTAAGGGTACTAATGGAGAGCAAATAGCTTTGTTTTTTTTTAAAGTAGCTTCCACGACCAGCATGGAGCCCAACATGGGGCTTGAACTAACGACCCTGAAATCAAGACCTGAGCTGAGATCAAGAGTTGGACACTCAACAGACTGAGCCACCCAGGCGCCCCCAAAGAGCTTTTCAATTAAAGATCAATGCACTGCAGAATTCTAACCCTGCAGGAGGTTTGGCTAAAAGTCTCATTGCTTGAGGGTTTCCAACCTTCCTTAAAGGGCTTGTTTCTAGACAATAAAGATTCCTGGCTCCAGGGCTGATGTGTGCTTGGGAACTCTAGAAGGGTGGGTGTGCAGAGCCCCCTCTCACTCCGTCCTTGCATGAACTGTGCAGGCCACCATTTCCCAAGGTGTTGCCAAGAATTTTTTTTTTTTTTAAAGTACATGGTTTCAAGCATGTCATCTGTAAGAACAAGAGTCATATTGACAAACATAGTGATATGGAAAGAGCATGGATTTAGAATCAGACTTTGTATCAAGCCGCCACTCTACCACGTAGGTGAGAGACTTTGGGTGAATCCTATAATTTCACAGAGCCTCAGTTTCCTCATCTATAAAGTGGGATGCATGTCTCAGCAGGATCCTTAAAAGAATGAGGTCAACTAAAATTGTGTATCAGAAAAGCACTTTGTACCCAGAAAAACATGGTGATAATGTTATTTATGTGCGTGTGTCTGTGTGTGAGAAAGAGAGAGGGAGAGAGAGGTGATGTTATTTTTAAGTATAGGATGCTAGGCTGCTCTGGCTGATTAGGAAGCTCTGCCTCAGATCCCTCCCCCATGTGGGGAGGAACATCTGAAGAAGAATCACGTTTGCCCCCACCCCCACCCCACCCCGTCTGGCTCATTGTTCCTGTTGGCTCTCCTCCACAGCCGTGAATGGCCCATTCTCAGGTTAGTCAGCAGATTAGAGCTTGGCATTAGAGTCAGAGAGACCTCACTTTGAAGTCTGCTCTCCAGTTCTTGATTGAGTTACTTAGCCGTCTGAGTCAAGATTTCCAAGTGGGAAAATCTAGCAGTGCGTCCGTTAGGATGCTTTTGGCCGCAAATAGCAGAACAATCCAGTTTGTACTGGCTTAAGCACTAAGGCCATTGATTATGTTACATAACAGGTTGTCCAGAAGAATTCAGGTTACAGGGCTTTTTGATTCCGCAATTCAATTATACTATGGAGGAAGCGGGTCTTTACCTCTGCAGGCCCTGCCGGCCCCACACGGGCTCTGCCCCAGCTCTTAGCTCTATGGTTGCAGCTGATCTAAGCATCAAAGACTAAGGACACTTTTCTAAGAAGTTCCCCAGCAGCATTCTCCTCTCAAGTCACTTTCTAGATGAGGGGTCTCTGATCAGATGGGCACCCGCAAATGTGGGGGAAGCCAGTGGCACGAGTGGTGAAAGGATTCACGTGAGGCAGACCAAAGGAGCTAGAAGTTTATTGACTCCACCGGCAAGGGAGCAGCTGGCAGGACAGGGGCGGAGAGGCTGTCCGCCATGAGGCAGTGGGTGGGGGCTCTTTTTAAAGAAGGAATGTGAGGAGGTATGGGGACCTATGGAATTTTCCTTTTTTAGGTAACTGTGCCTGGTTGTAAGTAGCCCATTGGTCAGCTAGGGCTTATGGCTATTTTGAGGCCTGCTGGGCCTGTCTTCAGCCAGGGGGAGTTTGGGGTCACTGTGGGCCCTTTTACCTTACTCAGATTTCCATTGTTCAAGCCTATTGCCTGAAAGTGGCCTCTGAGGTGGCCATTCCTAAACCAACCACCAGGAGGGGGATGGGCTTACCCTGAGAAAAATCAAGTCCCTCATTGGAGCAGGNATGCATGTGTTTTTTCCTGAGGCTGCACTAAGAAAAACAAAACATGACACCGGTAAAAGAAACGGAAAAATGGATGCTGAGTGGCCAACCAAGAGTTTCCTCTGCCAGGATTCCATCAGCCCATCAGGGTTATGTGAGGGTTAAAGGAAATATGGTCATGAAAGGGAAAACACTTGTTCCCTTTATTCACTACTCACTGAATACTTCTCTACTCCAAGTGTGGGGGGTGTGGTTCCTACCCCCCATACCAAGCAATTCTCTAATTCTTAGTGGACAACAATTGGGTGTCCTAAAAATTTAACTCAATTCCAATCTATTGGCACTATCTACCTGCAGACAGCATCAGATCTCACAGGTTGAGGGTTCAGTCCCACAAGACTGTCCCCAACCCCCACTTTGAAGGCCAATCACCAGCGCAGGTTATCCTCTGTGCCTCTGGGATCTAAATCTGAGGTTCTCATGCTGGCCTTCTCAGGTTTAATAATTTGCTAGAGTGACTCAGTGAACTCAGGAAAACAGTTTACTTACTAGATTACTGGCTTATTATAAAAGGATACAACTCAGGAACAGCCAGATGGAAGGGAGGCACAGGGGAAAGTATGAGGGCTCACCACCCTCCCAGCATCTCCATGTTCAGCAAACTAGAAGCTCTCTGAACCCTGTACTTTAGGGATTTTAACAGAGGCTTCATGACATAGTCAGGATTGATGAAATCATTGGCCATTGGTGATTAAACTCAATCTCCAGCTCCTCTCCCCTTCTGGGAAGTGGGGGATTGTGTGGGGCTCAAAGTTCCAACACTCTAATCACAAGGTTGGTTTCCTTGGCAACCAGCCCCCCCTCCTCTTGGGCTTTCCAAAAATCACTTCATTTACATAAACTCAGACGTGGTTGAAAGGGGCTTGTTATACATAACAAAAGATTCCCCTCTAGCCTTTATAGCACTTACCACTTAGGAAATTACAAGGGTTTTAGGAGCTCTGCCAGGAAAGGAACAAAGACCAAATACAGATTTTTTACTGTATCACAATAACACAGGTAGTGAGCGCTTAATTAATGGTGCCCATTAGCGTTACTGCTCTCGTTTTTCCTTCTCCCATCAAACTCTTTATTCTGGATCTGGCTGCTTCAAGATCCAGATGTGTGATCCTATGGACAGTCCAAAAATGTGGCAATTTCTGGTATCAAGCAGCATTGTGGGACAAGACTTCAACAGAGGGGACAAAAATCCTCCACCATAACCATCCGGAAGTCTCCTCAGGACCTTCGTTGGGCACAGGCGTCCTTGAAGCAGCTCCAGAGCCCTCTCGCTGTGCTTGCTGTGTTTGGGGAGCAGAGGGCCTGGCAGCGGCCCTCAGAGGTCGTTCTGTCGCTGCAAGAGCTTGGCCCAGCAGCTGGCGAGCTCTCTGCCTTCATCACCACCCCCAAGGCCCGCACTCCTCTTTCTTTGCTAAATCCAGCAAATGAAACCGTGCGCTCATGATTCACAATGTCTTTTTTGGCAGAGTTATCCTGAGCAGAACTGCGAAGGCAGTAAGAACAATATTTTGAAAATATTAATCTGATATAGTTTTCATTTGCCTGTAGTTCTTGAGTCATAAGTCTGAGCATTAGGCTTATTACTCAGAGAAAGAGGGCGGTTGCTTCTAAAAATAGCAAAATACTGTTTTTCATAATCCATTCTTGGGTATGGGTTTCCACTTTAGAACATTCCAAAGCATAGAATGGGTTATTTTTTACAAGGCCATCTGGCTCAAATGCCTGCTCTTAAGACACTTTCCTCATGTTTCCCAGTTGGGGGTAAAGGAAAACAGCATCCCATAATACCTCCCCGATGGGGGTCCTCTTATTCCCCACAGTAGATTCCTTCACTCTTCTCTCTGGTCTCATTTTCTCCTTGTGCTATTCTCTCCACCTGTCTTTGCTTTCTCTTTGCCAACCATTTTTTTCTACCCATCCTTCAAGACACAGCTCAAAACTCATCTTAAGGAAATCGTTGTTGAACAGCCTTGGATTATACAGAGTCAGTTTGTTGCCGGGTGAACTGGGGAGACCCTGGGCCCTGAGACCTCCACCAGCCCATCCCAGGGATGTCACTGGAGGCTCCTGGTCTCGATGCAAGAGAGAATTCGAGGACAGACCAGACACAGTGGATGAACGGTGGAAGCAGAGAAGTTTATTAAAATGAAAGTACACTCGGGGCGCCTGGGTGGCTCAGTCAGTTAAGCATCTGCCTTCTGCTTGGGTCATGATCTCGGGGTCCTGAGATCGAGCCCCATGTCGGGCTCCCTGCTCACTGGGGAGTCTGCTTCTCCCTGTCCCTCTGCTGCTCCCCCTGCTTGTGCTCTCTCTCTCTCAAATAAAATAATAAAACCTTTAAAAAAGAAAAATGAAAGCACACTTTCGAGATGTGAGAGCCGGTGAGCTCAAGGGAAGTCTGAAAGAAGGTGTTAGTTGTACAGTTGTTTAGTTCTGCCATATGTATCTATTCCTGAGACAACAATACAGTAATTGCACACATAATAAATAGAAAAAAATGTAGGTGCAACCAACCTTAGTAATTGGACGTTTCATTCTAATTACATAGACGGTATTCTAGTGAGTACAGAGGTATCAGGTGACAGAGAAGAGATATTCAGAAATTTGTTGCTTCCTTCTGAAATGTAACAACACCTACCAACCAACCAACAGAAATTCCAGTGAGATGTTGTTTCCTCTCATGGGCAGGTCTCTGTGGCCTTTGAAGTTGATCACCATGGTGACACACATCCTCATCAGTGTTCTGACCTTGTGTAACACTAGCCAGGAGTATGGGCTGTAGGGGCAGGGATCCTCTTGCTTACCTAACTCTATGGTTAAGAGCAACCCCTCACACCTGTAGGGAAAAAAGAGCAGTATCTTAGAGGCAAAGCAGCGCCCAGAACACATCTTTCTTGGCCCCAAAATTCCTTGTGACGGATTCATTAGCTTCCCCTTGGGTGTTCACTTCGATGTAGCTAGTGAATGTTTTTAACTCAATCAATATTCTTAGACATATATGTACACACGTATGTGTATTCCAATTATCCAATCTTTTCAATATTCTAAAAAATTCCGCAAAACTACAGAAATTTCACAAAATTAAAACAAGACATCAGCCATTTCTAAAGCAAACACTGAAAATGTATTATACTGAACTGATAAATTCACAGCATCTACTCATCAGACCCAAGAGGCAGAGGGACGCCTTAGAACAGCTGAGATTATGAGATGCTGAATTAGCTGTTAATAGACTTTTGATCGAGGTTCACTACTGCTTCCACCCCAGACATTAGTAATCAGACTAGCATTTTTGGATTAGGTCCTTTCTTTTAGACAAACTTCATCTGTCCTGCCTACAAGATTTTCCAAAGCTCCCATCTGCTGGGACTTTTTATCTGATACTTTAAGTTTCCTTTTCTTTTAACCAAACCCTTTACAAGGATATGACCTTCTCAAGTTTTAGATTTTTAGTTTCTTTTTTCATATACCTTTTATGAGGAGGTATTTTTAAAGATTTATTTATTTATTTATTTATTTAAGAGAGAAAGAGAGAGAGAGCAAGCATGGGGAGGGACAGAGGGAGAAAGAAAGGGAGAGAAGCAGACTCCCTGCTGAGTGGGAGTCTGACATGGGCTGATCCCACAACCCTGAGATCAAGACCTGAGCTGAAATCAAGAGTCAGAGGCTCAACCCATTGAGCCAGCCAGGTGCCCTGAGGAGGTATTTTTAAATTTTTTTTAATTAAAAAAAATTTTTTTAAAGAGTTTATTTATTTACTTATTTATTTATTTATTTATTTATTTATTTGTCAGAGAGAGAAAAAGCACAAGCAGGGGGAGCAGCAGACAGAGGGAGAAGCAGGCTCCCCACTGAGCAAGGAGCCTCATGTGACTCTATTCCAGAGCCCTGGGATCATGACCTGAGCCAAAGGCAGACGCTTAACCGACTGAGCCACCCAGGCGTACCAAGGAGGGTTTTCTTTTTTTTTTAATTTCAATTCTGTAATGCTTTTCATTTCTTTAAGCATTTAATGTAATTAATAAACAATAACTTCCTATTAGGTAAGTCAGTGACCACTTCATTCCCTCCACTATAAACACTCTTGTAAGTAGTTATGTCTTGAGATATTGCTCCATGAATAATTCAGTGAAAATTAATATTTTTGTTGCGTGTAGATGAGCATGTTTGATAAGAGAATACTGTATATCATTTCATTCAGTTCTCTCCAAAGGTCCACATTAGCAGCCCTCAGTCAAGTGATCTTTCCCTCTTGTCTCACCTTGGCTCAAGGAAAGATGTGCCAGTGACAACTCGTATAAGATTCTTATTTGCAAGTTTCTTAAATTTTCTGGAATGAAATGCTGACTCACTATTGGAAATGATTGTGTGTTCGGATCCAGGGTTCCTGGGGTCCAATAAACAGGCTGGGGTCAGTTGGATTTCAACTACTTCCTACGCCTGCAGATAACGGACACTATCTGAGATCACAAGAGAGATCTGAGGCAGAAATAGTGACATAGGAAGTTATTTGGAAAATAAATCCTCAATCCAAATTGTATTCTATCACTCTTTCTCAAAGTACACTTTTTCAACATAACATTTATAATAATTTTAATGATGTGTTTGAGTCTTTAATTTGTTAATGTTCATCTCCGCTGCCCATCACAAAGCTCCAAGAGGGCAGGAACCATATCTTTCACTATTAGTGTTATAATTTTTGAAGTATTACTTACCTATATAAACATACACCAATCTTAAGTACATAGGTTGATGGAAATTTTTATGTGCACATACACCCACATATCTACTGCCCAGGTTAAGATATAGACCACTTCCACCACTCCAGGAAGTTCTTTAATGTCACTTCCGAGTCAATATTTCTATTTTGTATCATTATAGATTAATTTTGCCTGTTCTTGAACTTCATGCAGAAGGAAACGTACAGTACGTATACTCTCTTACGTCTGGCTTTTTTTTTCTACTCAATGTAAGTGTTTTTGAGGTTCATTCATATCTTTCTATGTCTTTAGCTTTTTTTTCTTACTAGTATATAATATTCTATTACACTAATATATCACAATTTATATACCCTTCTCCTGTTGATAAACTTTGGAGTCATTTCTAGTTTAAGCCACAATGAAAAGTCTTGGAGAAGTCCTTTTGTGATGTACACATTCATTCCTCAGAGGTGTATGCGTAGGGTAGACATGCTGGCAACGTTGGGTAAGCATACGTTTAACTTTGTATATACCACAAATCAGTTTTCCCAAGTGCCTGTACCATTACACACTCCCCCCAGTAGCAACTGAGAGTTCTGTTTGTTCCCCATTCTTGCCAGCTCTTGGAGTTGTCATTCTTTTTGGTTTTAGTCATTCTGTTTGATGTATAGTGGTATCCCATTAGGGTTCCATTTTGTATGGTGAATAATTATGTTGAATAAAAATCTCTCTCAGGATTCTCCTTTCTCTCCCACAGTCTGCAAACGGAACTCTTTGTTGATTGAGCAGAAACTAGTTTGACTAAATATAAATGCAGATGTAATAGAGTTTATATTTCTTAGTTTCTGCTGGCCCAGTTTGTGAGAGTTCTTGGTTCACTCCAAAAGCATAAAATTTCTATTAGAAGCTTTACCTTTAATTTCTGTGACATGTAGAGAAATAATCTCACCAGAAGGGATTTTTCCTTGTGCCATTATATCTGAAAGTTTGGTTCCACAGAGGGCTTTTGTAGGATGGTATCCTGGGTTGAATAGTGTCCCCTTAAAGTTCTTGTCCACCTGGAACCTCAGAATATGACTTTATTTGGAAACAGGGTCTTTGAGGATATAATTAGTTAAGGTGAGTTCATATCAATTTAAAGTGGGCCCTAAATCCAATGGTAGGTATGTCAAAAGAAGGCCATGTGAAGACCCAGAAGCACATGGGGGGAAGGAAGACCACGTGAAGATGGAGGCTGGAGAGATGCGGCTGCAGGCCAAGGAACACCAAGGATTCCTGGGAGCCACCGGACGCTAAGAAGAGGCAAGGAAGGATACTTCCCTGGAGCTTTCAGAGGGAACATGGCCCTACAGACACCTTGATTTCAGACTTCTAGCCTTCAGAACTGTGAGAGATTAAATTCTGTTGTCTCAAGTCACCCAGTTTGTGCTGTTTTGTTACGGCAGCCCCAGGAAGCTAACCCAGATGGCTTCCTAGAGAACTCCATATCCAAGGGGATGGAGCCAGCATAGCTGAGAAGTTTTAAAAGGACCACACACTACGGCGCACTGAGGGAGAAGCTCTGCAGTGGCAACAGCAATGCCTCAGATGTGATTTTCTTTTTTTGGTTAAACCAAGTAACATGATAGTGTGTCATGGGAAGTATGTCTTTGACATTTCAAGATTCACTGAATATCCAGGGTTTAGGTCAAGCAGTATTTCTGTGTTCCATGGGCTCTTGGAGGCTGACTCACTCCTGTTGATGACTTTTTGTTTCATTTGCCTCAAAGTAGAATGGAAGTTTCTCAAGATAGAAGCCAGCACAATGCCTGGCACAAAGGCAGATATCAATAAATATTACTGAATAAACTTTGTCGTAATTAGGTCTCCTTCGGTTGTCAAGCAACAGAAACTAGTTCAGACTTACTTTCATGGGCTCATATAACTATGAAGATTGAGACAGAGGTTGTTTCTGTAGGGCTAGACCTGGGGGCCCATAAGTTTCTCTCAGGGAACTGTCTTTCCATTTCTCAGTTCCGGGTTAGCTTCATTCTTGGGTATGTTTCCCCCACCTCTCCTTGTAAAGGCAAAGAGAGCCATCGGCAGCTCTAGGCTTATATAATTCTCACAGTTAGTGATCCTAATGAAAAAAGAAAGGAGTGCTTCTTTTGTTACTAGTTCCAGAAAAAGTCCACTGTGCTCTGATTTACCCTGCTTGAGTTATAATAACTGTGACCAGGGGAGTGTAGAACTCTGGACAGGCCCTGGTCATGGATGGCTGAACCACAAGGATTGAGATTGGTGCGGGTTTTTCTCCCAAGAGACCTCCGCAACAAAAGCCATATCCATCACTTGCATAAGCTGTCATTTGGAGTCCTCTTTGTAATGGAATGCCACTTCTGGTAATTGCTCAGTCTTCTTATTTATAGACGTCCCTGGTTTTCTTTAGAAGTTTCATTCCTGTATCATTCAGCAGGTAGGAGAAAGCAAACATCAACAACAGTCTTCTTCTGGAGCAAACTTCCCTGGGCTAACCCATCCGAAATCCAAGTAGGTTACAACTACAGGATCTCAAAAGGAAGAAAGACACTAATGGAAGTTGAAAGGAATAAAGCAGTAAGACTGAACCTTCTGCATTCCTAGCACACAAAGACCCCGCTTTAAGATTGGAAGAGCCAGGTAGCATTGCAAGGACGCGCCAAACTTCTGAGCCCTGGATGAAATCAGGTAGGGTGATCAGTTTGAAACGGAAAGGAATCTATGCCTGGGGACTCAAATTAAGCATGACTGAGATGTTCGATCATCTCTTTGATGATTGAGAATTTTCTTTTTCTCTGTTTCCATAGGACGAGAGTCCATCAAACTAACATTTTAACTCTTCAAAATAAGCGGGATTTAGAATACAAGCAAATTCATTTTGTGTTTAAAAAAAAAAAGAAAAAATTGAGTTAGACACTCGTAGCAGTGTTGAAATAAATTTCTAGGCTGGAGATGGAGCCACTCCCGCCCCAGGGTCCTGCATCAGCAAACCAAAACTTAGATAATTTCTGAGTCCTTGTCAATGATCTGCTTGACCAGAAACTCAGCACATACATCTGGTTGGACAACCCCTGAACGCCAGGCCAACTCAGGGCTCTATCCTTAGTTCCTTGTTCCTTCATTTTCTACTTTTCTCCTTCTCGTTCCTTATTCTTTATCCTATAAAAGCTTCCTGCTTTCCGCCCCATCTTGCAGTTCTCTGAACCCTTGGGAACTGACTGCCTCTTGAGGTATTAAATAAAGTTTGTAACACCTAAGTTGTCTTTTAAAATAATGTTTAACAGCAGCTAGCATTTATGATAATATGACTTATATGTCAGGCACTACGCTAAATGCTTTATTTTAAATAGTTGATATTCCCAACATCCGTGTAAGGCAGCTACTCGTACCGCCTCTGAGATACTTCGAGGATTGTCCATTCAGCAGTTTACAAGGAGTTTAATACATTACAATTTTAAAATTCCATCTCTAGGGTTCTCTGAGTATAGAATGGGGAAGCAAAAGCCCATTGGCTCCACATGGATCACAAAAGGATGAAACCCAGTAACATTTACAAGGAGAGGAACCTGGTCCAGGGCCTGGCCTAGCACGGTGAGATGCTCAGTCCACCTGAGGCCCTGTTGCCGCCAGCCCCACCCCCTCTGCTACCGCTTTGGTCTCCACTTCCGGTGTCCTGGTCTTGTAAGAGGCTCCTAAGAACAATGAGAGTGAACTGCACAGTGAATCAGGAGCAGACCAAAAATGAAGCCACTCTCTGAGGGCACGTCCTGGGGACCTAGTCACTGTTGATCCAGAGAGTGACAGGAAACAGGCAGGGCTGGTGGCTTCTAGGTGTCCCCCTGTGCCAACTTGTTGACATTTCTCAGAGTGCATGCTTCCCGTCTGACTTTCAAAACATGTGCTCTCTCTCGAATGCTTCTCAGGGATCCTTGAGCTTCTGGATTATTACAAGAAGTATTCCTGCTATTCCAGAAATAATTTTTTTTATAAGTGCCTGCTAATAGTTGAGACTTGGTCTGTGAGGCAATGTTGGACTATAGCACGACTCCAGAAAATTCTGTAACAGTGGTCCTTTCCCTGACGCTATGACTATTTAAAAAAAATGATTATTTTTGTCAACTTTACAAAAGGATATGGAGTCATTTTATAACAATAAGAAGTCATCGAGTAAAAGGAAGAAAACAAGAAAAGCCGTCCTACCTGCCTAATTAATAGACCAGTTCATAGCCTTCTAAATCTTTTTGTCTTTTCCTACAAAGGACTCCTACAATGCAAACTATTTTGTAATTTGCTTTTTTGCATTTAATAATATCGAACTAAGTGTTTTCCCATGTCTGCAAATACAGTCCTAGAACTCATACAGACCAGCACAGCACTCCACTTGTGGGTAAAACTACTTTCTGCTTAAGTAAAGCAAGGTGAATTTGGTAGGTGCCGCATGTTCTCATAACTTCAAACCAAAACAGGCATTCAACACCTGGTTGAAAAAACAAAAAAACAAAAAAACTAAAAAAAAAAAATATATATATACCAATGCCTTTCTTCTTGCTGCATCCACGTAATTGGTTAGGAGCTCTGAGGTTCTGCGTACAGGTCCTGATTGTCCCTGAAAAGCTACACAAAAACGTTAGATAAACATTTGATGTAGCTTTTCCTGCCGACAGTCCGAGCTGCGCGCTCTGCTCTGCGGTGGCAGGGCGGGTACTGACAGGGACCCTCAGGCCTGTTTACTGTCAGTCCTCTGTGTGATGTCATTGGACGTGGGAGGGAGGTGCCCGCCGTGGAGACGCACTTCCGGCCGCTGTTCTTCAGAGGGCTCTCTCCTTGAACAGACTTTATCTTGTCACTGAAATCATTTGTTGTCATTTGTAAGGAGACTTCCCGGCAGTAATACTGGAGGTGATGCCTTCCTCGGATTTCTTTCTTGTTCTATGACGCAGGGTGTAAGATCATGTTCCCTTGCTTGACACAATATTCCTAGGCCGTTGAGGGGGTGGGAAAGAAAGCAGGAGACGGTGTTTGCTAGAGCTGCTGGCACGAGAATGATCATCTTCCCTTTAAGGACATGCAGAAGGCCGTTGCCACCGAGGCCACACCCCTGTGACTGAGGGCTTCAGAACCCAGTTCCCTGGATCCCGCCACACCTGGACGCAGGAGATGTATCTTGTGAGCCTCGTCCCGGCCTGCCAAGTGTGTGCTGTGAGCCCCCGCGCCACTTTCCCGAACAGCAGAGCCACAGTGTCCCTGGAGCTCTCTCCTCTCCTCTGGACCCCAGAGACAGTCCTCGTGTTGGTACCTGCGCCTGGCGCTGGCTGGCCCAACAGCCTCCGTCCCAGTGGGAACCTCGGCCTCAGCTCTGCTTGAGAGCTTTGCCTCGCTCATCTTCAGCCTTCTTGTGGCGAACTAGATGAGCGGGCGGGGGGATCAGAGCTGACCGTCGGGGACAACACGGAGGGATCAGTTCAGAGACCGAGGCCATGTGAGGAACTGGACATGCTCTTACAGCTGGGTTACCCCGACACCCTCCCCTCCAGCGCACTGCCCATCCTCGGGGATAAGAATTAGCTCGTTATCTCCGGCCTGGGTCTTCCTCTGGCTGATGGGTCTCATCCTCTCTCTACATGGCCATTCTGGCTTCTCTTAGCTTGGAGGCTTTTGCTCTGGACTCTGAAATTTCCTCCCAGTGATATTTCAGTCACTGCCCTGGACTCTTTTCCTGTGTTTTCATTGTGTCATATTTGGCCTGTTTGTCATCGCCACCTTTTTGACCTTGCCACCTTGGCCTGCAACTCCCTGCTCCTTAGGTCGTGTCCTTCACCTCCCAGCCGTCTGAAAGACAGCCGACTCTCTGCTGCTCTCTAGTCGTCCCAAATGGAACTGCAGCATCTGGGTGCAGGATTAACTCCTGGCAGGCTGGACCCCCTTTTAAAGACCTACCAGGATCCAGTTTGCTGTGGGGGCTCAAAGCCCACTAGGGTTGCTTAAAAGCACCACCCAGGTCTGAGACAGCAGCACCCCCGGGCCTGGGGCTTTTCTGCACACGGGCTCCGTAAGCACTGGATAAGGCCTGATTACCCACAACCCCTGTCCCGCTCCCACATGGGATTCTGTAGGACAGAAATAGAAGGATAAGAGGGCAAATGAATAATCGTGGGAGCATAATCTTCTCTCTGAATAATTGAAATCCACTGGATTATGTCTGACCTCCTTTTCCTATATCAGTTTTATCCTGAGGGAGACCATTACACAGAAGGGAGAGAACGATCCTTTGTTTATTGCATTTGCCATGTGGAATCAATTATCGAGAAGTGGTACATTTCTTGAGTGGACGGTCACTAACAAGCAGCACTATAGTGATCCTCATTGCAAATGATCTGGAATTTTCCATGAGGAGAGCATGAGAATCTTTAAAGCACCAAACTGAAAGGAGGCTCCATCTATAATCTCAATGAGAATGAACAAATCCCCAGCTCCACTTATAATAAGAAAATTATCCACTTAATTATGTCAGCCAGAGAGAAGTGGCCCTTCCTTGACAAATTTGCATTTCATTTTGCTCTTTGATTACTGTGGATGGAGGATGTGGAATATCTAGGAAGTGTTCTGTTCTCTGTGTGCTGTGGCAGATGTTATGATGGAATCACTTTTAGTTATTCACCAAACTATCTTTAAAGTAATAAAAAACATAAGATTGCCACCCTCATCAAAACACATTTATTTTCGTCAGCAGATAATCGTGTAAACGGTCCTGCATCAGATCCTGGGTCAGACTGCACAATTAATTGTTGACTTGGGACAACTATGACAACTTGTTAAGGATGAAAAGGAATAATGCCTCTAAAGTGAGCACAGGACACTGAGGCATAGTCAGCACTCAACAAAGAATGAGTTGAGGCAACTATGTTAGTTTCCTACTGTTACTCTAAACTTAGTGCCTTCAAACAACACAAATGTATTATCTCATAGTTCTGGAGGCCAGAAGTCTTAAATTTTAAGATATTCTTCTGGAGGGTCGAGGGGAGACTTTATTTCCTTGCTGCTTGCTGCTTCCAGAGGCTTCTGGCGTTCCTTCTCTGAGCTCTATGTTGCTCTGACCTCTGACTCTGCTTCCACCCTCCTGTGTCCTCTGACTCTCCTGCCTCCCTCTTTCACTTGGAAGAACCCTTGTGATTACACTGGGCCCACCCAGATCATCCAGGATAGTCTCCCGCCTCAAAATCCTTGATTTAATCATACCTGCAAAGTCTCTTTTGCGTGTAAGGTAACACATTTATAGGTTCCAGAGACTGGGATGGGACGTCTTCGGGTGAGGGGAGGGCACTATTCTTATCGAGAAACATATTTCATTCTCAGGTCTTTGAGGATCTTTCGGCAGCCCAGAGAGTGGCATGGTTTGGATAAAACATAGGCTGGAAATGCGTAAAGGTTTAAGGACTTCTGAGTCTGGGAGCAGAGATGAGCAGCCCTTACTGGCATATAGGTTGACCACTTAATTCAAAACAGTTATTTCCCTAACTCCAATCGTGAAAGAACAATGAGGGTGAGCAGGTAGATAGAGAATAAAGCTTTTTTTTTTTTATTTGTATCACAGTCACTGGATTGAAAATGCTGAGAAGTTGGTGGTCCGACTTGACTTCTGAGTGTTACAGCCCTTGGTCAGTTTCAGCCCTCCGGCAAACTGTTCCACGGTCAATGGTGGAGACAGCAGGGCTGATTCCGCTCCCGTGGTATCAACCTCTCATGCTCTCTTGTGTTGTCCAGAGGTACCAACCAGAATGGAAGTCAGTCAACTACTTTAGCCTCATATTTTTGTAATCAGCACTAAAAAGGAGCAGTCACATTTGGAGAGCTGTCGCATTGTTTAGTCAGACTATAAAGAGTGATCGGAATCATGGGGTGAGAGGCTGGGAGGAAATCTGGAGATGATCTCCTCCGAATGCTCGTTTCCTAGGTGCAGAAACAGGATTTGGAAAGGTTATGCGACTTGCCCAGGACATGCACTGAGTGACCACAGGAGGGCCCGGGGTTCTGAGGACATGGCTTTCCGGTGAGATGCTCCTTCCATTTGAATGGAACGATAAGCCTGCAGTTAGGGAATGATGGTGAGCTGTGGTGTCATGCAGTGACAAGAGTTGCCAACCTCTCCTAATTTGCGTGATTAATGCATTTTTCTCATTTGCATTTTTGAGTATATTACAAGCCTTATATGCTAGCCCAGTGTTCTCAAACTTTAGTGGGCATCAGAATTTCCCAGAAGCAGTGTTAAAACATAGATTCCTGGGCCCTATCCCCAAAGATTCTGATTCAATCAGTCTGGGGCGGTCCCTGCAAATTTTCATTTTTACACTTTTGTAGGTGATGCAGATGATGCTGGACCTGGCTTATGGAAGCAGTCCTCCAGTCCCCCATCCGTGTCCCAGGAGAGAGGGTGGTGGTGATTAACCCAGGAGGAAGATCACAGTCGGCTTCCACCATGCAAAGTACAATTACGCAATAAGACAGCAGTCTTACAAACCATACTACTGTCTTGAGAAATCATTTTCCGTATCTGGGAATTTGTCTCTTCTTTTATTTTTTTAAATTTTATTTATTTTATTTTATTTTTTATTTTTATTTTTTTATTATGATATGTTAGTGACCATACAGTAGTACATCATTAGTTTTTGATGTAGTGTTCCATGATTCATTGTTTGCGTATAACACCCAGTGCTCCGTGCAGTACGTGCCCTCCTTAATACCCATCACCGGCCTATCCCATTCCCCCACCCCCCTCCCCACTAAAACCCTCAGTTTGTTGTCTCCTCTTTTAGCACCTAAAATGCACTAAGCAGATATCCCTGTCTACAGAGTAGAGGGCATTGCCCTGCCTACCATTAAGACTTAGATGGAACACAGAGCAAGGAGGATATGATGTGGGGAAGCCTTGCCTATTTCCAGGCCCAGAGATTGTAGGAAGAAGGCGGAAAATGAGAGAAATGTGTGTCCCTGATTGCCGCTGGCTGAGCTGCAGGCTAGGGTGTAAGATAAAAAGAGGGGAGTGCCCAAGAAAGGAATACTTGCTTTTAAGGGATTCTGGGAAGAGCCCACCCACAGGGGCCTGCCCTGAGTAGTCTGAGGAGCAGCCCCATGGACTTAGAGGCACCGAGCACATTTAGTGGTTCTGCGCTGGCTTAGATGGGACCCAGAAGTGTAGGAGAGACTGGTCCTGCAGCAGGGTCCGATCACATTTCGTGGTTCTGCGCTGGCTTAGATGGGACCCAGAAGTGTAGGAGAGACTGGTCCTGCAGCAGGGTCAAGAGAGCTCGTCCAAGAATACTACCCAGAATCACTTCCTTGAGCAGCTGCCCCAGAAGGTTCTAATGGGGGATCACAGCCAGACCCAGTGAGGTCTTCAACGATGTAAGAGATGAAGGGGACGGATCTGGCCGGCGCGAGCTACTGGATTCCAGCAAGCCGTGAGAGGCCATGTCGTGACCACATGGGTTCTCCAGCCGCAGGCTTCTGCCGTAAGAGCCAAGAGCGCAGGGTGTAACCAGCTAATTAAGGGATGCCGCCCGAGGGACTAGAGGAGGTAGAGAACACCCTGGGCCTCTGCCAGCTTATGTGGTGCCTTCATGCGCATTAGAATAAGGTACCTTTGTGGGCAGAGGGAAGACAAAGGAAAGAGGTGTCCCTTCTCCAGGCTGTTGCAGCCCCAGCCAGGTCATGGCTTGGCAAGCAGGGCGTGGGCGAGAATGAGACCCCCACTCCCACCACACTGAGACCACTGGTTCAAGACCCAAACAGACTAACTGCAGCAGCTATCCTGTGCCTCTTCTCTGCCGTGTCCCCACCCTCATATACTGTCTTCGGATTAGGAAGAGTGAGGCTGTCTGTAAGCGTTATGACTCCAGGGAGACTCGATCTACCTAAATGCACTTGTTCAACGACCAGAATGCACTAAGCCTTAAGGTGAGATAGTCATATGATTGTTTTTTTTTTTTTTTTTATTCCTTCTGCTTAAAGAATAGGAATTAGGGGAAAACCCAGGCTGGTGCTAGACTAAAATCTTTGGTAGATAGTTTGCAAAGATGGCTGCCAAGGACCCCTTCCACCCCCGTATGGATGCCCCCCTACCTTCTGACTTTGCTTCTCTTCCCATCTAGAGAAGAAATCTCTTTTTCCACCCCTTGAGTCTGGGCTTGGCCATCTGACTTTCTTTGGCCAAGTGACGTTAGCAAACATGAAGCAAACAGAAGCTTAAAATGTGCCCGAGTATGGGGGCTCATCTTCGCTTTCTTCCGGGGACCTCCGACACCATGTGAGCGAGCCAGACGAGCCTGTCGGAGGCTAACATGCCGGCTGCAGAGACAGCTGGGAACCGCAAAAACTCGCTGCACAACCGACTCGGTCCAAACCTCTGCACTGCGTGGCTTGACCAAACACTGGGATGGCTTCTAGCAGCCTCCGTTTCTCTTGAGTTCCTCTCTAGAAATTTCAAGGCCCTTGCTCCAGCCAACACCTGAAGATAGGTCCCTGACTTCCCTTTCTCAGAGCATTTATTTAAAGAAGCTGCTGATTGTGAATCCTTCCACCCTCCCTTTCGATGTACAGATATCTCATCAACTCTAGAGTATCTTTCTCAAGGACCCCAAAGTCATTCTTTTAAAATGAAATCATCAGGGGCACCTCGGTGGCTCAGTCGGTTGAGCATCTGCCTTCTGCTTGGTCATGATCCCAGGGTCCTGGGATCGAGCCCCATGTCCCAAGTTGGGCTCCCTGCTCAGTGGAGAGCCTGCATCTCCCTCTCCCTCTGCCTGCCTCTCCGCCTGCTTGTGTGCTTTCTCTCTCTGTCAGATATATAAATAAAATTTTAAAAAACATATATTAAAATGAAATCATCAGGAAGGACAGGACGTCTGTCTCGCAGTCTGTGGGAGGATAGGAGACTAACTTCTCTAAGCCCAGTTAGCAGACTCACTAATCACATAACCGCATTTACATGAACCAACCCTCCTACCCGCTTTTGGTAATTTTTCACCTCCCTGACTCTGCGTTAGCCCCTGCTTGCTCCCCCTCCCGACTCCCTCCTTTTCCCATTTATATGCCCAGTCACTCCTGTGCAAACCAAAACTGAAAGCTCTGCTCTTTTCCCTACCGCAGTAGGTACTGAATAAAATCTGTTGAACCGCTTTTAACCACATCTGGCTTTGTTTCCTTCTGACAGACCCCGTGCTGTCCCACAACCCTTGCCTTCCCAGCTGAGATCCCAGACACGGGGAAAGCTATCTCAGACCAGCTAAGCCAACGGAGCCAGCCCAGATGAGAAGAACCACTCGACCAGTAATAAATATTTGAGAAATAGTAAATATTTGCTCTTCGAATCCACTGAATTTTGGGGGTGGTCTGTTACATAACAAGAGCTAACTGATACAATTTAAAGATTTTTTTTTTTTTCGGTACAAACTCAAGTTATAGAGTAGGTTAAATTCATGACTCTGTCCCACTTGTTATCATGTCTTGTGTGATGTTCCTAAGAACCCAACTGAAAAGCAGGCAGACCAAGCCCACTACTGCGGCTGGGTTGCATTAAATACAAGGCACATGGATTTTTAAAACTATTAATTTAACCCACACTCTGGGTTCAAACAGACAAACCAGTTCCCTAGAGGAAATGAATATCCCCCTCCTCCAGGTGACACGGACAGGCAGCGGGCTGAGCTCTCCGGGTGCCTATCGATTCTATCCAATTATCTCAGCATTTCTTGAAGATTCTCACAGCGTTACGACACATCGGTGGGCTGCAGTCGAGTGCAGGATGGATGGTAAGTAAGTAATTACTATCAACTTGTTACTAGTGTACCTAACTACTGCCAATGGCTAACTTGCAAATGAGAGCGGTCTCCAGGTTCTCCCAGGAGGACGGCTATTCTAACACACTTGCGTTAAGTGCTTTCAGGAGCTGCAGAGGGTGCAACTGGAATTGGCAGGCCGTTGCCTGTCACCTAGGGAAAAAAGAGATTCAGAACTTTGGTCTGACTGATTGCCATCGCCCAGTTGACTGATCTACCAACAACGACGCAGGAAGCTCTGCCTTGGTCTCCTCGGGCCTGAGTGTGCTTGCCATTTTCTACGGGCCTGGTACAGTCTTAGTCCTCTAAATGTCCACCTTATACTGTCGGTAGGAGGACCTTCACTGTTTTGTTTTGTAGCAAAATTTACAACTGCTGTAAGTTAGCTGTATCTTGTTCCATACGGATTCTTGGAATGTTTGCTCATAAAATCGGTTCAGCTAAAAATGTTATGGGACCTGATGACCCGTTGGAGGGGAGAAGGTGATGGGCGGCAATGTCTTAGCTGCCTCGAGGTGCTTAGCAGGTGCCTGTGAGGGAACCACCTCTATTGACAACCTGGAAGACCAGTGCACTCATTTATGAGGTTAACCACATTTGGAGATGTTAGTGACAAAGGTGAACTAATTCAAATGATATCGAGGACGGAAGAATCCTGGACAAAAAAACCAAAATCATTTTCAACTTCAGGAAAGATATGAACCAATATCTGGAAAGCACACTGATCTAAAATGCTGACTCTGTAGTTGGGAAAACCCCCAGAAACTGGCGAGTATGGGAGAATATTAATAAATGTATGCATTGGCATAAAATATGTAATTTCTAAGCCACTTGCTTTCTCTTTATAAAGATTCTTCACAGCATTGCTGGAATGTTCACTACAATGAAAATTGAAAGTTATGTCTGTATAGCGTCATTTTTCTTGATTATGCCACTCTCTATTGCAAAAGCTATCAACCTAGCATACACTTATTAAGCACCTACTATTTTCCAGTTAGTGTGCTGAGAAAGCAATTGGAAACAGGTGATTGTCACGTAGCTAAAAGAGGCAAAAACTTCTGTGAGAGGAAGAAACTGCTTTTGCATTCATTCCAACCTTAATTCTTTATAATGTGATCCTATCAATTATTATTATTCCATTTTATGGTCGAGGAAATTGAGGCACGAAAAAAGCTGATTCACATCACTGTCATCATTCCCTCTGTCATCATTCCCACTGTCACCGCTATACTCCCTATTGAGAGCTTGCTAAAGGCTTAGTTAGGCTTGACATCTCTCTCATTTAATGTCCACAGTAGCTCAGAGGTTCAAAGCGATTCGTTCATTCTGTGTTGAGCACCTATTGTTTCCTTGGTACTAGGACTACAGGGATGAGTGACAGGTAATCCTTGCCTTCAAAGAGCTTTTGGCCTAATATAGAAGTCCCTTGTATAAGGCACTGGAAGTGGAGGCAGGGTGGGGATTTAAATCCGAGACCACCTGGCTCCAGGACTGTGCTCATCTCACTATACCCAACACACCTTCACGACTTACCTGCTTAGTGTCTGCTTCTGGGTCAGGAAGTGACCAGGGGATAAGATAGCTGGGACTTGACCCCAGACCTCCCATATCCATGGGATGTTCTTCATCCCACACCTGCTATGCCGGTGACCCCAAACTGAGCAAACCCCACGGGAGACATTGGGTAGGGTTGTGGTGTGTAGTCTCACCTGGTTCAGAGGCAACCCTCCAACACGACAACCCTTTCCAGGTCTGACTGGCCACATCCCCTCCCCATTGCAGAAAAGGCACCCTCTCTCCATCCCGCCTCCTTGGCTTCTTTTCCCTGGGCTGCCTGCAAGATGCCAGAGACTTAGTATGGGCTTTATTTATTCTTGTCTCCTTGAGGTTTTGCTTATGTGTACTTTCCAGTTTCTAAAATGCTGAAAGATATATTGTCTTTTTTTTTTTTAAAACTGGGCAGCTTATAGCAGAGCTGCTCCCAGAATAACGCATCTTACAAAGAGCTTACTGCAGCTGTGGCACGCACTTTAATTTAGGGCTGTCCTTGTTATGCTGCTAGAACCATCAGTCTTGATCTCTGGGATTTGTCTCACCTAATGAAGGTTGCAACAACTATGATTTTTGCCCAAAGTTTTACATTTTTAGAAGCAGGTTGAGGATTGCTTAAATACAGGTTAAATCCATTTAATTGAGCAAGCATTTTAAGGCCCATTGAAGTGTAACCATCAGTAATGGACTCTCCCAGGTTGGAGGCTGAGGGGCTGGCAGGGATGAATAAGGCAGCGTGTGCCTTCTGGGTAACTTTGATTTAATTGAAAGGTAGGGTGTTTAGTGTAGTGATTGAGAGCAGGGTTCAGCACACTTTTTCTGCAAAGAGTCAGGAAGTAAACATTTTAGGCTTTGTGGGCCATCAGGTCTCTATCACAACTACTCAACTCTGCCTTTGCAGCATGAGAACAGCTATAGACAATAGTTAAAAAAAAAAAAAGCACATGGCTATGTTTCAATAAAACTTTATTTACAAAAACAAGTAGTGGGCCAGATTTGGCCCACTACTGAGACTGTGCTGATTCTTGGTTTAGAGCAAGGTCTCTGCTATCAGACTCCCCATTTTATAACTCTGTGCCTCTCACTGCAGGACTGCGGGCATTCTACTTAATCCCTCCAAGTCTTGGATTTCATATCTATAAATGGGGATGGGAATAAAAGCTGCCTCATGGGATTGTTCAAAGATTGAATGAGATAGGACTAACTGGCTCCTGGTTGGCTCCTGGTAAGAACTCAATAAATGTTACTGTGATTACATGAAGCCAGGAGCCCAGTCAGAAATGTCTGGCTGGCAAGGACATATAGCAGTGATGACAGCTATAGAAGTAGAGAAGGGAACCCCAAATCATAATATGTTGTAAACAAATTCTCTTTGAAGTGGGAGACTTACACAAGGCTCTCCAGAAGAGGGGTGTAAGGACTGGATAGCCAACTTCTGTGGCTGTCTCTGACCTTTCCAGGCAAACATGGCCGGCTTTTGCTCTGCTCTCAGCATGTTTTGTACAATCCTCCTTTAGAGTCTTTGGAGGTATCCCTGAGGTCACCGACTGTCAACGTCTGTCCCCACTCCTTTGGGAGCCCCTCCTTCTGGGATCCCAAGACCCAGAACAGGGCTGGGCTCACGTTAGGTGATTAGTGGTCTTGCCCTCGTATATTTTGCAGTATTTAGGATTCCATACAGGTAAAGAAACAGCTCTGCTCTTAACAACCCCGAGCTCTGCAAAGCCAGTGCAGTTTCCAGGGCGTTCTGGATGGACCCTCCAAAACTGCTTTTGACAGCCTTCTTTTCACTGCAGTTTCTAAGCTGGATGTCCACCATTCGAAGGAATGTCTGTTCCCTTTCTTCCTCAGGGTCAAGGACTGATCCCGGTGCTGCTTACAGGATGTTCTTGAATAACCAATTGCCCTCTGATTATTAAGTGAATAATCTTCTTTTACTTGTGGAAATGAAAAACAAGTTAAAATGCCAAAGTCAAACAAGCCGAGCATGGCAAGTCTCTGGTGGATGGAGGCCACGCCACTGTGCAGAGACCCAGATAAACAAAGGGAGTGCAAGCCAGACAGCGAGCTTTCCATCAGCTCTCCGGTAGGCATTCTCTAGCGCCTTCCTGGCACAGTCTAGAAGGGAAGTGCCAAATGGGGATACAGCCGACATCCACCTCAATTCTCACAGACTCAGATCAATGGACCCTGGCACCTGGCTCATCTCTTATTTGATTTGCTTTTGAAAGCTCAGGGTAGGGAAAGCCAACAGACTCTGCCGCACCGTGTGCTATTGGTCTTCGCCAAACGCACTTCAGCCGTCTGCCTCTCCACTATGGTGAGTCATTCTCCACTGGGCTGGGGTGGCGGGGGGAGGGGGCAGGAGGCCTTTTCACAAAGAGGGCAGAGGAACTAGGGCCACCACATCTCAGGTGTATGTGCAAACTGGGCATTGTTGCACACTTCTGTCTAAGCCACAGAGTCAGGAATGTAGCAGGAGGGAAGAATGGGGGCCTGGGAGAGGAAGAACAAAACTAACATATATCAGTGCATGGGCAAGCGTAGTGCCTGACTTTGGCACTTAGGACTGCAGTAAATGCCCACAAAAAGCCTGGCACCTTCATGCCAGAGTACTTCCTTACCCCAAATCCTAGGTGTAAAGGCAATTACCAGGTTTAAATCAATCTCCACAAACCTCCAAGATGTTCTGTCACTGCCTCACGCTGTTCCCAAGACCAGTCAGCTCTTGTTATGTTGGCTTTCCTCAAACTTGGCTTTTTCTCTTTTGCCACAGGACCTTTGCACACGCTATTCTCATTATCTGAAACTCCCTTCTGGTGACTCCTCACCCTCCAGCTTTTTATCTAAGTAATTCAGTATTTAGATCTCAGTTCCAGTTTTCTTCGCCAGGAAAGCTTACCTAACTCTGAAGTGTAGGTCAAGTATTTTCGTTTGAGGTTGCATTTCTTCTCTCCAAGCCGCAGTTTACAATCACATGTTTACTGGTGGCAAGTACATAGTTAATGTCGTGTTTTATCCCTGTCATTAGCATAGTTCTGGCTCCAGAGCTGAACTACTAGGATTTAAATCCTCTCTCCAACACCTGCCAACACGGGAAATCCCTGCATCTCTGTGAGCCCGCGTCTATAAAATGGGGGTTAGAGTGGTATCAATGTCATAGCGTTGTAGGAACGATTAAGTGCATGACGCCTTCTGAGGTGTTGCTTTTGTTGCTTCTCCTTGGTGCCGACACTTGCTTGGGTTTCTGCATTCACAGATGTAGCAGGACCTTGGTTTTCCTGCTCCTGACTTCCTGCTTTGAGTGACTGGTTTTGCCATCAGATTGGTTCATTTTGGCCTGGTCAGTCTATGATTTATTCCTCTTTGATCCCTGACCCCATTTCCAGCCCCAGCACTCAAGTGAACTAGCCCTGGCTCGAGTCCCGATTGTGAGCACTGCTCCGAAGGGAAGGGAGAGAGAGGTGACCGCCAGGCGGAATTGGTCAGACTCAAGCTCTGACCGGCAGACACGCCTCTGCCCGTGGGCTGCAGTCAGTGAGGGGCCGAGAGCTGACGGGCAGATCAATACGTGGAGACTCTCCAAAATTCTGCGCTCGTGGCGTCTGCTCACGTCTCCTCTCACGCCCCTCCCTGACCAGGCAGCGTTCTGCCACTGCTCTTGTTGGACGGCCTGAGCCCTTGGGTCCTGAAAACAGCACTGAGGAGAAGTACGTTAGTGGAGGGTTTTCCACTATAATCATTCTTCTATTATCCCATTATGATTACAGGTTTACATGAGGCGATTATTTTATTTTTAATTAGTTTTTGATTATAAGAGCAATATAAGTGTACTTGGTTTAAAAGTTCACACTGATCAGATGCCCAGAAAAGTTATTTTAAAACTCTCCTCCAACTTACATACACATGCATATCCCATTCCTCCTGGGAATTGCTCTATTGTCCTTCTGGAAAAGTGTTTGCCAAACATGCAATTTATGCAAAAATATGTATCATACATCCCTTTGTACACAAATGATATACATATCGCCCTGCACAAAGGCACTTTTTTTTTTTTTTTTTGAGAGAGAGGGAGCACATGGGTTGGGGGACAGGCAGAGGGAGAGGGAGAGGGAGAATCCCAAGCAGGCTCCTCACCCAGTGGGGAGTCTGATGTGGGGCTTGATCTTACCACCCAGAGATCATGACCTGAGCCAAAGTCGAGAGTTGAATGGACCCCCAATGACGGTGCACCACCCAGGCGCCCCCAGGCCACTTCTTTTAATGAAGCTATAACTTCGTTTCATTTTAAAAGATGAATACAGATTGAAGAAGAGCCACACATTCAAAAAACCACTTGTCAACCTGCGCTGATTCCTCAAATATTATTGATATGACTCATTCTTCACAAGGTAATAAAACTATTCAGAAAATTCAGAAAAAGTCATCCCTGTAAAACCAAAGGAAGTTTTGGTCTTAGATATTTCATAGTACTTGTACAGGGCAGGCATTTACCAAATGTTAGATACTGTCACTTCCACTATTGTTATCATTATTAGTATATTTTAGAAAGGAAAGCTGCCCGACAGCAGCTGATTACTCCTTCCTTTGTGCCACTACTCACCCTTGTATACATACTACAGTCACATCGGCGGTTCTAGATTTATCATTTTGTGTTTGTAGTTATTTCCTTTGGAGTCTTATTTCCCTTTCAAGCCCCCATAGTGCCTGGGGTATGATATATGATCTGTCTTCTCACCGTCAATCCTTTTGTAAACATTCAGCTTCCACTCTTAAATATGAATAGGCAGCCAAGGATCATCAGACTTGAGGAGAGCTAAGTCAGAGGCTCCAGGCTTTCCTCCAACACAGGAAAGAGATGAAGAGAATAATCAGCATGCTGGTGGAAGTTAGTTTCAGGACAATCGCTCTGCCTAGAAAGAAACCAGAGGAGATGGAGGGAAAGAACAGCAGTCGTCTCCAAAAGAAAACTAATTCATAGGTCAAGATGTGCTTGACCATATTGAGGGGAATTTTACAGCTCTGTAAGTGAATCTGGTTATAAATTAAAAAAAAAAAGCACTAGAGGAATAAAAAATAGCACAATCCTCAACTCCAGGAAAACCAAGAAGTTCTATAAGAGAACAAATTAAATAAACAACACTTGCATAGTCATAAAAGTATAAACACAAAATAATAACTCGACCAAAAGGATATAAATATACTTGGGAGACAGGAATATAGTATATTTAGGATATAAATATACTTGGGAGACAGGAATAAGGGGAAATTGAGATGGGAGAGAAGTATAATAAAGCTTATTTTCCAGTGTATGAAGTTAGTAGATAATGTCTACAAAATTGAAAGAAGAAAAGTAAGAAATATTTGTAAAGGCATATTACTTAGACATTATGAAGATCCTCAAAAAATTAAAAATTGAATTAACAAATGACCCAGCAATTCCACTTCTGGGTATACATTCAAAAGAATTGAAAGCAGGATCTCAAAAAGATATTTGCACACCCATGTTCATTGCAGCATTATTCACAATAGCCAAGACATGGAAACAAACCAAGTATCCACCAATGAATGAATGGATAAAGAAAATGTGGTGTATATATATATATATATATATATATATGCATCAGAATATTATGTAGCCTTAAAAAAAGAAGGAAATTCTACCATTTGCATCTGCACAGATGAGCCTGGAGGACATTATGCTAAGTGAAATAAACCAGTTACTAAAAGACAAATACTGTATGATTCTACTTATATGAGATGTCTAGTCAAAATCATAGAAGCAGAAGTAGAATTGTGGTTGCCAGGGCCTGTGGGGTTGGGGGAGGGAGAGATGGAGAGTTGTTCAATGGGTATAGAGCTTTGTTTCGCAAGATGAAAAAGTTCTAGAGATCTGTTGCACAGCAATGTAAACACAGTTAACACCACTGAACTGTACTTAAAAATGGTTAAGAAGGTAAATTTTATATTATGCTTTTTACTCCATTAAAAAACCTCATTGAACAGTTAAAATTTAACAGTACAGTTAAAATATGTGGTTTTTATTATGTGTAAATTATAGCTTTATAAATTTGAAAAAGGCAGAAATAAAGCATGTTACTTAGAGAAAACTAGGAGAAATGGCTTTTTTTTTGCCAAAAAAGATTTTTTTTAATTTAAATTCAATTAGCCAACACACAGTACATCATTAGTTTCAGAGGTAGTGTTCAAGGATTCCTCAGTTGCGTATAACACCCAGTGCTCATCACATCACGTGCCCTCCTTCATGCCCATCGCCCAGTTTCAAAGAAACCTCTTCAAGAGGCATTCTCTGGTGATGTGGGGGGAAGGGCAGGAGCTACGAGTTCGTCTACGAGTTCGTATTACAATTAAGTCTTAAATGTTAAATTTAACATTTAAGTTACCCAGAAAAAATAAACATTAAATTTAAAATATTCATTCAACGACATGAGTCAACACTAGCTTTCGATGGAAAAAGGGGTCAAGGTTATGATTCAGGAAATACAAAAAGCTAATGAAAATAAGGCAAAGCATTCCAACTTATTAGTAACCAAAGCAAGCCAGTGATACACTGTTTTTCTATGAAAATAGCAGATATTAATAAAAATTCATATAATTCGAGTATGGCATGGATGGAATGAGGTGAACAGTTTCACACATTGTTGGTGCAACCCTCTGAGAGGGCAGTTTGTTTGAGAAGGTATGGTTGGTCTTTAAAGGTATTCACGACTTGGGACCCAATGGCTCTATTTTAAAAATCCATCAGAAACAAAAAAATCAAAGGATCAGATCAGAGAAATGGCCAAAAAGATCGTATACAAAAGTGTTCACCACTGTACTACTGTTTACAATGTTTTATTATGAAAAATTTCAAACAGAAAATTTGAAAGAAAAAACAACGAACTCCTGTACTCTGTCTACCTGGATTCAACTACTGGTAGCATTTTGGCCTGTCTGAAAGTAAGTTGCCAATATCTTGACACTTCATCCTCAGTATTTTATGCCAATGGTATTTATAATAGCAAAGTTTTAGAAAGAACCACAAGTACAGCAGCAAAGGAATGCTATATAGGTTATAGGATATTATGCAGACTTTAAATTATTCTCATGATACTTTTGCAATTACTTTGAAAACGCTTATAGCGTATTGCTACATGAATAAAGCAGAAGTCAAATTGTCTGACCTCAATTATAAAACACCACTAGTTAACGGTAGGGATGTCTGGGTATTGGGATTATAGGTCTTTTTTTTTAAAATGATTTTTTATTATGTTAGTCACCATACAGTATGGGGATTATAGGTCATTTTTACTTTTTATATTATATTTTTTCCCCTAGTTTTTAGCAAAAACAACCAAAATTCCCAAATGACATTTTAGCAAAAAAAAAAAAAAGTTCCAGAAAAGTGATTTGTCCATTCAATGACTATTACATGGTGAGTTCTTTCCTATGTGTAACTATGTGAAATGTGTTGCCATCCCCACCACTAATCCCATTTCTGAAATCAAAACACCAGTCTGCAGTGAGTTCCTCTAGCCTTTTGTCTACTGCTCGCCTTTGAGAGAAGTTTGTAGGCTGCATATCATGTACCAGAAGCTAAGAGTAAGTTCCTATCTGGGTCAGTCGGAGACTGTGTTTATTATTCTTTTTCCAATTTCTGATAACCTTGGAAATATCCTGAATTCCAACTGGTTGCGTCTCTTTACTGGTTTGAATGGCTCTCCCTTACTCCTGTCTATCCAGCTCACACATGCCTCCTGGAAGGTCTTGCCTGAATCCAGAGCACCTGATACCCTTGGGGGATAAGAAAGGTGCCTCTCCAGCTCGGGGCCCCAAATGCTGGGCATGCTGTCCTGCTCGGAGTGTCACCGGTCTCCTTCCTTGCCTCCCACACTAGAATCAAATTTTTGGTTTTTTTTAAGATTTTATTTATTTATTTGAGAGAGCACGAGAGAGAGAGAGAGCATGAGCAGGGAGAGGGTCAGAGGGAAAGGGAGAAGCAGATTCCCTGCTGAGCAGGGAGCCCAACCAGGATGTGGGACTCGATCCCAAGCCCCTGGGATCATGACCTGAGCTGAAGGCAGATGCTTAACCGACTGAGCCACCCAGGCGCCTCTAGACTCTTGGCTCTTAGGAACAGAGCCTGCCTGACCTCGTTGTCCCCAGAACCTAGAAGGGAGGGAGGCTCCATCACCAGGACTTTGAATTCCTACTCTGCTGCTTAGAAGGTCATTCCTTTTTCCTGGAAACTATTTAAAATGACTCCAGAACATCCCCTGGCCTGTTGGGGTTTCTTAGCCTCACCGAGAGAAATTCGGGAAAAAGTTGTGGCTTTTCATCTGACCACTGAACAAGAGCTTGGGACTTTTGTCCTGTCTCTGATCATGTGCCTCAGGAGCTGCAGCTTTTCTCTTTCAGAGGGAAACAGTTTGGGATGACATGGATGATCTTCTAGAAGCCTCCTGGGGGAGGAACGCAGCAAGGAGACATGCGAAATGCAAGTTCCTTCTGAGTCAACAGTGAGCTGAATCCACTCTCAGCCGGCTCACCTCCTCTCTGGGCTCGCTCTTCATCTGTGAAATGTTAAGTCTGGACTTGGTGACGTCTCAGGTCCCTTCAGTGTGAGTCACAGCTGGCGACCCTTACCTGAGCCCAAATCCAGCGAAAGGCAATTCAGAGCCTGTCCCACCCTGGTCAGGCCTCCTCTCCACGCTGGGGGAAAAACTACCTCCCAGGATGGACGAGCCCCCCCTGAGTCCCGGCGTTTCCCGGCGCCACCCAGGCTGGGGGTTTGCAGAGCGCAAGGCTGCAGATGCCGCATCCGCTGCAGACCCAGTGGAGGTCCCCGCTGCAGGGACAGGGCAGTGCTATCCGGGCGTTTCCTGCAGGGCCTGACACCCAGTTCTGTGCACCCAGCTGCAGACTGAGCAAGGTTCAGGCCCCAGGGTTCTGTTAGCGGGGACCTCCTGCTCTCTGGCCTTTGTCCCCCGGGCCCCCGGCACCTGCCTGGCTGCTTGGTGCCCGGGGAAAGAACAGCTCTCACTTCCGTGGAGACGGGTTTGGGGTTCGGTGCTTTTGAATCATTTTCAAAAACAGAAAATGGACATCAATTCACCCCCATCCCCCGCACATCCTCTGTGTCTCAGCCCCCTTCACAGAATGCTCAGGAATGAGTCGAAGTAAAATCGGGCAGGAAGAAGGGGATCATTAAGAAGAGAGCAGATTTACGTAAAGGTCCTTCAAACTGTAGCTATTTTGAAACACTTAGGCTGCTGCGGAGTTTGAGAGGATGTCGTGTTGGAATGAGCACTTCCTGTGACAAAATAGGAGAAATAATTACCCTGCAGCTCTCCAGCCCACGGTGCTATGGAAACCGGTGACCTGCCGCACATGGCCTCTGACGATCGCCAACTGAATTTTAAAAGGCATAATTTTGCCAAAAAAAAAAAGACAATAATAAAATCCATAAACTTTCTTATATGACGTTTATGACTTACCTCTTCATGTGCTAAAAATATTTTTCATTGCTGAAATCCAGGGCCCAGACACTTGGGATCTCAACCATTCAGCAGTAAATATCCCAAACTTTGAATATTCCTGATGTGGCCAGGGAAAGTAGAATTCTAGCCTTATACTCGAACGAAAAATAAGACAAAGAACGCAATACAGTGCGCTTACTAGCGGATTTTATTAGTAATCTGCTCGGGCACTGCCCACAGGCGGGTGAGAGCCTGCGAGAGGGATGGCCTGGGCCTGGGGTATCAGTTCAGGTCCCTTGCTGGTGCCTCCGAACTGTCTTCCACACTGATTTCCTCTGACCTCTAGAGTAATTTGAAAACAGACGATGTTTTGCTATGGAAAGTTCTGCTCTTGGAAAAACGCCCAAGCTTTTGATATGGGAAAATTTTTACATCTATTGCTTAATAATTCCCAGCACACATCATAACCCCCCTCCCACACACACACAATTTAGGGTACTTTAGTTCACCCTACCAAAAATAAATAAATTAAAAACAACAAAGGGATTTATTTCCCACAGTAAAGTGAGAAGGGGAGAAACCAACAGAGCTCTAGTTTCTTGAAATGGAAGAGATGTGTTTGCTCTGCTCTTTCCCCACAGGGGAAGCCTTTGCATTCCCTCCCTGGGACCTGCTCATCTGGGTGTTCAGATCCTAAGACACTGAATGACTGGGTCACGCTCACCATTCACCAGGGACAGGGGTGCTAGCAGTTAGTGGCTCTCTCTGCTTCTGAGAGTTGCTGAAGCAGTCCGTGGATTCGGCTGAGGTCTTGGCCAGCTCAGGAGGGAGCCTGACAATCTCTCTCTCCTTGTCTTCTAGGGGCCATGTGGGGGTGCTTCTCCTTTGCTGCCAGTTAGAAGGTGATGAAAACCTGAGATTGGGGTTTGCACTTTGGAGGAAACTACGGGACTCCCCCTCAGGACTCAGGTGTTGGCCACATTCTCCGACCCTTTTCACTCTCATTTTGCAGAATGGTGCTCCCCTAACTTTAACAGCATCAGAATCACCGGAGGGCTTGCGAAAACCCAGACAGCCGGGCCCCAACCAGAGGGTCTGATTCAGTAGGTCTGGAGTGGGACCTTAGAATCTGCATTTCTAATCAGCTCCCAGGTGCTGCTGATGCTGCTGGGCCAGCAACCACATTTTGAAAATCACTGGCCTAGAGTTTCACAGACACAAGCCCAGCTTATGAGAGAGCCATATTTTGCCTTCTTTTATGAATTGTATGTTTCCAGGCACCTAGCTGAATACCATCAAAACCTCACTCTGACTCCTAAAAAGAGAAATTACTAAATGATCCCAGAAATAGATGGTGGGTTTTATGGCATAACAATAAGGAACCCAAACCTTTTTAACCTGGAGAGAATGGGGTCAAATAATCTCAAAGGGGAAGCTGACCACGTGTCCTCCACAGATGGGTTAACAAGGCTTCAGTGGCAGTAAGAGAGGGTTTGGCAGACATAAGGAAAGATATCCAAGCTGCAGGGACGATTAAGCGAGTGCGCTGGGGAGCCTGTGGAAACCCTATCCCCAGAGGTCTCTGAAAGAAGGATCAATGACCATCTCTCTCTTGGATGGCTTGCACCTGGATGAAAATACACATTTCTGGAAGCAAGGCAAGTAATTTGGCCCTCGCTCTCTTCCAGGAACTGTGCTAAGTGCTCTACTTTATCTTATTTTATTCTTATAACAATTCTATAAAGTCAGTGCCAATATTATTGCCATCTTATAAATGAGGCTGAAGCCGCAAAGGCCTCTTGCTCATACCCCCGGGAAGGAGCAGAACTCAGATTTAAACCGACAGCATGATTCCGCATTCGAATTTTAGCTAATACATGAAGCTATAATTAGCTATTGGCATTTTGTATTTTCAAATCAAAGAGTCACCCCCGTCCCAGGAGGTTGGGAGGAGGAAAGTTCCCTGTAACCTGCAAGTAAGTTCTGATAGGCTGTCAGTGAGTGGGGCAAGGGGGTATTATTGGAAGCAGGAAGGCACTGGCCAACCAGCAAGGGGCTGGGGGGCAATGAAAGATCCTGGAGACCCTGGGGGTGGATCACATCCAAGAGGGTGGAGAGAAAGGAGATGCAGCTCACAGTTTGTCTCTTTCACAGTTTTGCTTGGGTCATGAGTGAGGTACAGAAGGGCAAGCTGCACACCCAGCCAAGAATTCTCACCAACGCATGTGCTCTGACCACCTTCTCCCTCCTGCAGGGCATTCTTCCTCCTCTCCAGGGCCTGGAAGTAGCACTTGTGCAAACCTAAGGCCTGCATTTCACCCCGGCTTCCTGCTAGGTCCGTGCGGAAGACACCAGGTGGACCAGCGAGCCGGCTTCAGGGAACACTCAGGTCTTTGCACGTCTCACCACTAGCTCAGATTTTTAGCCGTGTCTCCTGAGATGAGTGTTTGGGGTCTGCCTCCTGGCCCCCCTGCCTTTAAAGCATCTCAGGGCCTTTTATTCAGCTCCTTAACCGTGGCATTAAAGCCAAGCCAAGCCAAGCCAAGCCCCACCCAGTCATCCACAGGTGACGATAATGTCCCGAGGGAGGTCAGATTTAAGTCTGAGGACAACAGAGGCGGATTTTTTTTTCCCCTTAGTATTTTTCGGGCACTGAGTCAAGGTTATCTCAGTTCTGACAGGAGAGCCAAATCTGTGTCCCGGCACATCTGGATTCCAAAAAAAGTCACATTATTTGTTTCCTGGTATTTCCATACTCCAAGAACTAGGCATCCTTGGTTGGGAAAGAGCTCTGGAGGAGGACCACCCTCTCAGAAGGGGACAGAGGATGGGGCAGCAGTCCCTGAGCACTTCCTTCCAGCCAGGTCCCACGTGAGGCACGTCAAAGATCCGTCGTGTCACGCTTTCACCAGCCAGGGCACGACACAGGTACAAGGACGTGTAGACTGCAGCACGGTTCACTGTAACAGAAGGCTAGACAACTTAAATGTCCGTTGTTATTGAGCCACTTAAATAAATTATGGTCTCTCCGTACCATGGAGTGTCAGGCAGCTATTAAAAAGAATATGCTAGGGGCGTCTGGGTGGCTCAGTCAGTAAGTGTCTGCCTTCGGCTCAGGTCATGATCCCGGGTCCTGGGATGGGGTCCTGCGTCGGGCTCCCTACTTAGCAGGAAAGTGCTTCTCCCTCTCCTCCTTGCTCGTGCTCTCTCTCTCTCTCAAATAAATAAAGTCTTTAACAAATAAAAATAAGAAGAATGTGCCAATATGAAGCGATCTATAAGGTATGTTGTGAGGGGAAAAGAAGTACAGAACAGTGTTCACAGCTTCAATTAGCATAAAAAAGAGGATCGATCTATTTATCTATTTACACATGCATACGCAGGAGCAGGTAGGGTCTTAAACGCTTCCTGGCTTGCGTGTTCTGGGCAGGGGAGCTAGAGAATTTAAGGTGAGAGGAAGCCTTTCGCTTCATTATACGGATTTCAAGGCACGAGCCTTGAACCACCTCCGGTAATCATTCAGGCTCCCGAGGTGGTCCTTCCAGATGGAGCACTTGATTGCATGGATCCCCATGGGCGGCCAGCTCCCCAATGCTCCCTCCCGGGCTTCGCCTCCTACCCTGCCTCTCTCCCTGCTCCCCTCACTCCTATTCCCTGCCACTGCATTCCCCCATAAAGTGGTAGCACATACTGCCTTCTGCAGAATCCTGGCTGAGACACCAAGAAATTCTTTCCTTTATTTTATTTTGATAAAGTATTGGTTGAGGAAGACGAATTGTTCTGAAATAATGTTCAGTCAGTGCAGGTTGAGGTGGTTATGGGAGTTGCCTAATGCAATGGATTTTTCAAAGGAGGCAAATTTAATAGAGAGTCAGTCATAAGGGGATCATACACTCATCTAGGGATAATACAGATTTAGTCGTAAATCTACGGATATGACTGCGCAATAGCAAACACTGGATATCATTGAAAACAGGTCTTTATGGATCACCTTCAAAAGCAATAGTGATGGGGTTATTTTATAGATATCACTAATACACATTTAGAGATTGAGTGAAAAAACCAACTGTACTGAATCTTACAGAAATGGATATTAGGGGCTTAGGGTACACTTTCATTAATGGCATATGATATGGGTTTAAAAAGCAATGTCTCTCAATTTGGCTGGAAATCAAGTTGATGTGCTTTGGAGAAGTCTTAGATGGTTTAAAAGCGACTTGAGTTGGGACCAAGATAGCGATGTCAGAGTTTATGAAAGATTGTCTCCTGAATGTGAGATTGGGAAGGTTTACGAGCAGTGTTTCTAAATTACTGAAACGTTTGTAATAAATACGTCTCGGTTTCAAATTAATACATATAACAGACATTTGTCTATTTCACTTAAATTTTAAATGAGTGTATCCTCATTTTGATCAAAACCTTGCTTTTGATCTTCAACCGGGAAAAAACTGTTCCAGTTTGTGCTTCCTAAGCGTTCAGCACAAAGGAGGGAGTTAACAAACACTAGCCCCTTTGCCTTTTTCCTCCCTAATTAATACCTCCACTCTCCTTGCTCTTTGCTGCTCAGTTTCTGCCAGGAGCTTGCTTGTTTTGCTTTGCTTTCTCCGACGAGGGAGCCAGCCCTGAGGCCAGATCAGCACCTGGCTCTTCTTAGCCTGCTATGTCCTGGCCGCCTTTTTGGCCATATAGCTGACAGGGTGGGCTGATCTCATTTTTGTTGACAAAAATATCTCATTTTGCCCAAGAAAGAGTGCTTTTCAGGAGACCCCATCCTGCTTGCCCCTCAGGGGCCAGACACCTGCCAAACGCAAGTCAGAGCCGCACAGAGAAAGGGTGCAGGGAAGTATTTTCTTCTTGCAAATGTCTTCTCCCTCCTCTGCAGCTTGTCCCCATAGACAGGATCCATACATTGGTGCTACCATGTTCTTAGGGGCCACCAGGCGGAAAACTTGCCATTTGAGTATCTCCTAACAGCTGGAGAGGGAAAGCTGTTGATAAGTACGAGCGTTGGTACGAATGGGCTCTGGGTCTCTGATCACCCTGCAGGCAGGCCTAGGGCAAGGCTCTGAATTCAGCTCCAAAAGAGAACAGAAAAATGGCTTCTTATTAGCTAACATGGCAGCCGGTGATAGCAGAGTGGTAAAGGGCTTGAGTTTGGGGGGTCAGGCAGTCAGGGATAAACTCTAGCTCCTCCACATACTAGATATGGAAACTTGGGTATATGAATTAACTTTTTTCTTTCCATTTTTTTTTAGCTGTTGTTCAAAATGGGGATACTAATACACCTCCCCCTTTCCTCATAATGTTGTTGAGAGGATTAAATAAGATAAATACAGAAAATGTTTGGCTCGTGGTCTGGCATCGAGTAGTTCAAAGACGTGTGTTTATTATTATTGAGTATATTACAGCCATTTTCTTTTTTTAATTTTATTTATTTTTTAAAGATTTTATTTATTTGACAGAGAGAGAGAGACAGCCAGCGAGAGAGAGAACACAAGCAGTGGGAGTGGGAGAGGAAGAAGCAGGCTCCTAGCGGAGGAGCCTGATGTGGGGCTCGATCCTAGAACGCCGGGATCACGCCCTGAGCCAAAGGCAGACGCTTAACAACTGCGCCACCCAGACGCCCCTACAGCCATTTTCTTTAAATAGCATCCGAGCCCATACTACCAATAGGTTATTAAGTCCTTCTCTGCAGACAGACGTAGCCTTGCTCTCAGTACATGAAGTACAGCATGATTATCCCTGACAAGTTCTTAGAAATTCCTCCCCTCATCACTGCCCATGAGCAACGAGAAAAATAAACATTAAGTCAGAATTAAATGCAGCAAACTTCACAAGGGCTTAGGGAACAAATTCATCAATTGAAGCAGGCTGACAAGAGATGAGAGAAGAAGCTCTTGAGAGATGCTGTAAAAACAGGCAGCATGGTTCACTGTTGTGGGGTTGTTTTGTAGTGATCTTGGCAGTAAGGAAATACTCATGGAAGCAAGGAGAAAAGGAGCTCCAATTCTTAGATAAGCAGACACTTGTCTTCATTACCTTCAGCAGCTCAGACACCATTCCTGAGGCTGAAGCAATAAAGTATTGCTCGAGAAGCTGCGTGAGGCACTAAAAAATGAAATATTACCCTCCGGGATAGCCAAAAGGAGTGCCATTTTACTCCCTTGGACTCCATTCCCCAGCCACCCATCCCTCTCCCTGGAAGCAACCAGAGTGAGCCATTTTCTTCTGCCTCTTTTTGGTGACATTCTCTACATGATCAAGCAAAAAGCTTTTTACCTTTTTTTATTCAAATGGTAACAGACCAGATCCATGGTTCTACACTCTGGTATTCCATTTCACGCTGTATCTCGGTAATCACTGTCACGTCAGTCCGCGAGAGCGTCCTTGTTCTCCTCATCTTGTACGGTCATCTATCACACGCATGTACCATACTTCACTTAGGAAATGCCCTACTGGTGGGTATTTAGGCCGTCCCCAGTCTTTCGCTGTTGTAAAGAGTGCTGCAGTAAATTACTTGAGACCCACAGCATCTGTCGCCTGTAGAGATCGAATTTAGAAAGTCTATCAGTGTTTCTCCATCTTTTGGAGGCAGGGGTCACAGGCCCTGAGAGTCTTGTGGTGCCCCTCTCAGATCCCCCCGGCCAGGTGGGTGCACCGAGCCTCCAGCTACAATGAGTGTGGATTGCTAAAGGACCCCTTCTCCAGAGTGCCACCCTACCCAGGAGTTTTGGCACCCTGCGCCCCCAGCCCTGACTGACGCAGGGAGACAAAACCAAGACCACGGCTGAGGTGCAGTTAATGCTCCAGAGCGCCCTGCAAGGCCAACTACATCTTCTCTTGGGTCTCTCCTGTGCTCCATCCTGCTTTCCTTAGTCCTTTTTCCCAGAGATAATTCCTTTGTGCACTCGAATCCCTGTTTTAGGCTCTGCTTCAGAGGAACTCGACCTAAGCCAGCTTTTCTCCTCAGAAAAATGTATGCAGAGATATCCAAGAACACTTTACAGACGATTTCAGGGAGTTCAATGATCCTCCGAGTTCCAGACTGAAAAACTTTATGTGGGGTAACACAGGGCTCTACTTCCCAACCCCTAAAACGCTCCCGGCCTCACAAATAGACATAGCCCCTCGCATGTGGGATTACATCATAGCCAAACATTTCTTCTTCACTTTAATGTCTCGACTTCCTTTTCGGTGGAAGATGTCAACTTGATTAATTTCCTGTAGAGCTTCAGACAGCTTAATCAATAGTTGGACTATTCACAATCTGTGGGTAAGAAGTGGAAATTTTTCACTCCAAAATAGGCTGCCGTTCGCAAGTGCGTGTCCAGGGTAAAGTGTTTTTATGTCTGGGAAAGTGGTGGAAATGAGAAATCTTTCCAAGTTGCTCAAATGCCTGATATCCTTTTTGGGGGGAAAGGTGGGGGTTATTTCCTCCATCTTTTGAAGACAGATCTCCAGTTTCCTTAGAGGTCCAGAGAATTCTGGGGGACACATGCTTCTGGAATTCACCAGGTTCTGTTACCTGGTTTTCAAGAACTGTAGGAAGCCCTCTTCCTTAATCATCGGTAAACTCAGATGGCATAGAGTCTTCCAGCTGGGCTTAATGAATCAAATAGATCGGTCACGAAGAATGATTTTCACCAGCAAAAATGGCATCTAAATTCGGCAGTCTAAGTCTCCACAGACGATGATCAGAGCCTTGTTTTTTTTATGTGCTGCCACATATGGAGAGAATCGACAGATAGGAGGCTGAATAATAATAACAACAACAATAACAGCAGCAGCAGCAGCATTAATAGCCGCTATTAATCACTGGGCAGCTGCCGCTGGCACTGTGCTAGGTAGGCGTCATGCCAGTTAGCTTATATGCGTTATCTGATTTAAATCCTCGGAACAACCCCATAAGATGTGGCTTCCATATGACGAGAATGAGGTCCCCAGAGGTGCTCTTTTTCAACTTCAGCAATACATATAGACAGCAAATCAAGAATCTCCAAGAATTTCCTGATAAAAAACCAACTAAAGCCTTATGATTGCCTACAGTAGGGATGGGTTAGAATGGAACAGAAATAAGAAGGGAGGACTAGCTGAAAATTCAAGTTGCCCACAAGTGTGCCACTGACCAGGGAGAGGGCCTCAAGGTGGTGGTAGCTGACGGAGGATCGTCCGGGTCTGTTGAATGGGATTTCCGAGGTGTGAATTAATCACAGCCTTCTCTCTTTGGATTCAGATTCTGAATCCATTAAGAAGTAGATAGGAGTTCTATAGGGAGCAAGATATTCCCTCATTAATGGCAAAGCTGATTGGAGAGATGATCTGGACCCTCAGACAAATTAGTAGTTAAATCTGGGGGGCTGGGCATGAGAAAGCAGCATGGAGGATTAGGCCTGGCCTCACAGCTTGTGAGTCTAAGACATTATGAGAAGGAGCAAAAGGAGGGAGGCCTCTAACTCTTTAAATTCACCCAACACGGGGCATGGACATCCAGGGACCAATGGATGTCAAACTCTAGTCATCTCAGCAACCAGATGAATCAGTCTCCCACAGGAGCAGGATGGACAGGTTAGAAGAGGGACCAGAAACATTATTCCAGAACTCTTTCCTCTGGGGAATAAAACGGATGTTCCCTCTCCTCTATAGACATGTGAAGACAGGTTACTGGACCTCCTCTCTCAGCCCTCATGTTTACCGCGATCGCCAACATAAACCTCTGTCATAAATCCCCATGTGTTCAATTTTAACTTGCTTTCCACTAAGGGATGCCACATATCATAGAATATCAAGATCTAGACTTTAATGAAAAATAGATAAAATAAGAACAGAAGCATAAAGAAACAAAATGTTTTAGGCAGATTTTTCACTACTGGTGAAAGAATAAATGCACTTGGCATGATATGACACTGTGTTGGGTTTCTCCTGTTCACTTCACTCTTGCTGCCCTTTTCTCTGGATTTAAAAATGCTCTAAAGAGGAAGAACATTTTCATAATGCTCTCACAGCTTGGGTCCTATGGGAAAACATCCAAATGTCAAAGAGAAAAACCCTTTGGTTATCTCTAGAACACAGTTGCTCTACTCATACTTGGTACAAACTCTCCATTCCTTGTTGATATTTTCCTAGGCAGAAACTGGGAGGCAATGAGCATTGTCTTTCCCATGTTCGTAAAGCAACAAAAATATAAGACAAAACCTGGAAGTACATTACCTCCTGAAACCGAAATTTGACCCTTAGGGGGGAAAGAACCTGCCTGTTGTTATTCAAATGTGGACATATAAACATTTTTTGTAAAAATGGATAGAACATATAGTCTTTTGGGGATAATAAAATGTTTTAAAGGAGAAAAATCTAGATGACCTTGGGTATGGTGATGATTTTTTAGCTACAACATCAAAGGCACCATTCATGAAAGAAATAGTTGATAAGCTGGACTTTATTAAAATTAAAAACTTCTGCTCTGTAAGAGACACCATCAAGAAAATGAAAAGACAAGCCATAGACTTGGAGAAAATATTTGCAAAAGACATATCTGATAAAGGACTATTATTCAAAATATCCTAAGGACACTTAAAACTCAATAGTAAGAAAACAAGCAACCTGATTTTTAAAATGGGCAAAAGACGGGCGCCTGGGTGGCTCAGTCAGTCGAGCGTCCCATTCTTGATTTTGGCTCAGGTCATGATCTCGGGGTCCTGGGATCAAGCCCCATGTTGGTCTCCACGATGGGTGTGGAACCTGCTTAGGATTCTGTCTCTCCCCCTCCCTTTGCCCAATCACTGCCCTACCCCACTTGCTCTCTCACTCTCTCTTTCTCTCTATAAGGAAAAAAATGGGCAAAAGATCTGAACAGACATCTCACTGAAGAAGATAAGCATATGAAAAGATGCTCAACATCATTTGTCATTAGGGAAATGCAAATTAAAACACCAACAAGATACAACTACACGTCTTTTGGGATGGCCAAAATCCAAGACACTGACAACACAAAATGGTGGTGTGGGTGTGGAGCAATAGGAATGCTCATTTATTACCAATGGGAATGCAAAATGGTACAGCCACTTTGGAAGACAGTTTGATGGTTTCTTTAAAAATTAAACACACTCTTACCACACAATCCAACAGTCCTGCTCCTTGGTATTTACCCAGAGGAGTTGAACATTTATGTCCACATAAAAATCTGCATGTAGATATTTGTAACAATTTTATTTTTAATTGCCAGCACTTGGAAGCAACCAAGATGTTCTTCAGGAAGTGAATGGTGTGTAAATAAAAGAAAACCTACCAAAGGAGAAAAGTAAAGACTATCTATTCTGAACTTGCTGAAGCAAGGGAAATGGCCATCATCACTCACATTCTGACAGAGACTCAAAGGCAAGCAGAGGTAAAAAGTGGAAAAAAGGTGGGAAAAGGCTTCAGGATGCCCTGAGTGGAGGCTGTTGGCACGAGGAAGCTATAGGTAGGCTAACCGGAAGTGGAGCCTCCTGTGTGATGGGTGGGGAGTGCATATTTGGCATTTTCTGCCTGGTCCTAAATTGGAAGCAGGGACAAAAATGAGGAAAACTGTCATTTTAAATCCTAGCCACTTTGGGCCGATGATTATTGAAGTTATTATTGAGCTTTGTGGATTGTATCTGAAGACAGAGTCCTCCTGTCTAGTCTAACACAGCAGGCTGGCTTCCTGGGTTGTTCATTCTGCATAAAGAAATTGCTTTCCCCAGTAGTTTACAGGAGATTGTGAGTCAAAATTCTTTGTTTATACAGGGTCTGGTCTGGTCCGGTCCAGTCTGTTTGTATATATTGTCCTTTTGTATATTCAGCCTCTCAGTGGATAAACGGGTATAACCAGACGATGGAATATTATTCAGCACTAAAATGAAATGGGCTTTCAAGCCATGAAAAGACATGGAGGAGCCTTAAACGCATGGAACTAAGGGAACGCGGCCACATCCTGTAAGATGTCAACTGTCTGACATTCTGAAAAAGGCACATCTATGGGAACAGTGAAAGATCAGGGGTGGTCAGGAGTTAGGGGTGCTTAATTAATTAAACACGGAGGCCATTAGGCTGAGGGGGGCTTTATTGCCGTGGTGGCCTAAGGAAGCAAACCAAAATCAAAGCCTGTAAATGCCTCAAGTTTACGAAATCGAAGCTGAAGGCCAACCGGTCACAGCCAGCTGGTCTTCGAGCCACAGCCAATCAAATAATTTTCTTTCATTGCTTTGCCCCTTTTCTGTGTAAGTCTGTCCCCTGGTTCCTGCTCACTTTGCAGTTTGGCAAGAGTGAACCTGGGCTCTGGGTGATGACGATGTGTCCGTGGAGGTTCATGGGGGGAAGCAAATGTACCACACTGGCGGGGGACGTCGATAGCTACTGAATCGCATACTTTAAAATGGCTAATTTTATATTCTGTGGATTCTGCCTCAAATTTTTTTTAAGGACAAATAGTAAAAGTAAACCCCGTGGTGAGCATCCTACTTCTGCCTACCCTGGTTCATTGCTGGGACTCAGACATGTGCAGGCCTGCCTGGGGACCCTGGCCTGGCCTGCCTGGGGAAAGGATCTGCTCCTAGTGGAAGAGAAAGAAGGCACGCTTTGTGTGGTAAGTCACGCGGAAAGGCTGATTCAAAGAATAAATGTTTCTAACTCCCACCTTCCCCCATGTGACCTTGTCCTTGAAGCCTACTGGGATGCCCTTTCTTTGAGCATCCACCCCAACTCTGCCTTGACAGTGGGACGTCCTGTATGCTACCTAATAGTGCGGACAGTTCCAAGGGGTAGGGCTGCTGACACATCCTGGTGGGGGCCTCTCACCCCTTACACCAAAATTATGCTCTGGATTTTCCCCATGCCGCCTCCAGCCAGCCCACTCCCTCTCCATGCCGCAGTTCTTCTCCCCAGTCCATGTTCATGGAGCTTGCTGAAGGCGCTGGTGATCATGGAATTACATCATTAAGCAAGGAACATGATTGGATGTCAGGCATCATGTTCCCTAATGTCTTAGGTCAAATCTGCTCAAGTCAGTCTCCCCGCAGAGGCCTTCCTCTGGACCTAGCCCATGGTCATGCTGTTTCGGCCAATTTCCTCTCTCTTGCTCTCTCTGAAGTCTAGAAATATCCCCATCTTCCCCCCTTCCCTTTTCTCCTGGACTGGCTGGAGAAAACCAAAAGTCAGTGATCAAGTACGGATAAACTAGTAGTGAAAACATCACATTCTTCCAGTGAAGGAAATGCTAAAGGACAACCACAAACTCCACAAAGAGTTCACGTCATTAGCCACGGGAGAAATACCGAACACAACCTCCATTTTATACCTGTCAGACTTGCAAACACGAGTCTCGAAATTCCAGCTGTTGGCAAGGATGTGGAACAACAGGGCTCTGGCCCAGGCACCCTGGGAATACTCGGTGACATGACGGGGTTAGTTGCCTGGCCCAGAGCAAATACTCAGTGCTGTCAGCCTTGATATCCCTCCACTCCTTTTACTTTATACAGCAGAGCAGATTAGCTTCTCTTTGAAGCAACAGGAAAAGGAAGGTCTGGCCTCACCTTCCTTTTTTTTTTTTTTTAAAGATTTTATTTATTTATTCGACAGAGAGAGAGACAGCCAGCGAGAGAGGGAACACAAGCAGGGGGAGTGGGAGATGAAGAAGCAGGCTCATAGCAGAGGAGCCTGATGTGGGGCTCGATCCCAGAACGCCAGGATCACGCCCTGAGCCGAAGGCAGATGCTTAACCGCTGTGCCACCCAGGCGCCCCATGGCCTCACCTTCCTATACTCTCTTGGACAAAGCAAGGCTTCCTTCGGAGGGATCTGCCCCATCCCCTTGGGTGACTGGCAGGAGTCAGGCCTGTAGTTCTTCCTGTCTCTGTGCTACCTTGTGGATCCTGGTGCTTCTAGTCTGGGTCAGAGTCACTGAAGTGGGTAAAGGGATTTCTGGGCACTCTTCATGCTGGGGCTCAGTGGTAGCACTTTGGCCCTGGACACAGCAGGGTCACCAAGGAGAATTGGAAGACTAAGCTGTTCTCCAACATCGAAGGTGCTTCCGTGGCAGTGTGGGAGGCCGGTGGTAGCCACACCTTGGCACCATGCCTGCGATGGCCTTTAAGTGGCTCCCAGGCGTGTGTTCCTGCAGGGAGCAGAAGAGGAACGAGGACATGCGTGCAGACCTCAGGGAGATCGTGTAGGTCATCTCAGGTAGAAGAGGACACCCTCCCCAGGGCTCTAGAAAGCTTGGGGAGAGGCCCTACCACGGAGGGAAATAAATGCCAGAAGCAGAGACCCTGATGGTGACGAAGAGGATGATGGTACCCATGTTGATTCTCCAAGTTTATACCCCACTGGCTTGACCCGGGGAACCACCAACAAAATGCCAATAAATCAGGTGATCCTCTGTTTGGGGCCAATTCTGTAGAACTCACAAAAAGCAGTGATTCTTGAAGGGAGGTCTTCAAACCATCAACATCAATATCAGCGGGAAAGTTCTTTCAATGTGGATGCCGAAGTCCTAGCCGAGGCCTCCTGAATCCATACCGTTGAGGCAGGACCCAAGAACCTGCATTTTTAAGGAGTTTTTCAGGCGACCATGTTGGCCCACCATCAGGAGAGGCGGGAACTTCCCTGTGAAGGCAGCTGTGCCTCTGATGACAGAGGGCTCCATGGTCCCGGCTCAGCCCTCTCACTGCCCATCAGGGAGCCCCAGGCATCAAAGTGGCTCAAGAATTGTCTTCAGGCACATTCCATCCTCAAAACACAAGCCCCTGTGTCAAAATTCCTTTTAAGGGGCTTTGCTTGTACAATGTCTTTGAGCAGTTCATCAAGGAGGGGGTTCATATCCCTAAAGGGGTGTCAACACCGTTTTTTGCTTTAATTGCGATTTTGTGAAACATGAGATTTGGGACGCATCTTAGCACAGTTTAATCTGTTCTACTCTGGAAGCCAAGCTTGTGATTTGTCCCCTCAACATATGTAGCAATAGAGGAAGGAAGGGACCAGGGTGTGTGCAAAGTTTCCAGCTCCTTCGCCCCCTGCCTTCCCCCTTGCGTGAGGCTCTCGCAGAGGCGGACTCCGGATCTACTTGGTTTTAAGAGTTTATGGTGTTACTTAGGTTTCTCCCACAGGTCCTCTCTGTGTCTTCTTCCCTCGTGTTCCTCCCCCAGCTTTACAAAAGTGTCTCAGAAGGTACTGATGCAAAAGAAAGACCCCAATCAGGGTTTTACACATTGGCTCGTGTCTCTTGTTATCCGTGGTTTGGAAGTGTTACCTAGTTACCAGGAAAGTCTGGCCTGGGCTCCAAGAAAATCAGTTTGACACTGAAAACTTAAAAATGCCAGGTACACTTAAATGTTTAGACGGGCCCGGCAGATGAAAAGTTCCAGAACTGGAAAATGGTACAAGCAGGAAAGCCACCCGAAATGCTCGGACGTCTGCATGTGTACTCTCTCTCAACTCTCCTTTTTCCTTCCCCAAGCCTTCACTTGTCTGTGCGTGGGCAACAAATCTGTCTCCTGCCAAACTTTCCCTGACCTGTTGTCGACGATGAAGCATGTCTGTTCCCCATGAAAAAGAAGGAGGGGGACTCTGGAAAAATAGGGAGTTTCCCTATTTTTCTATTCATAGGAAAACATAGACAAGGACGCATTGCGATTTGTAAACACAGGTGGTGTGTCTCCCCTGCTAAACACATTTTCCACCACAGATCAAAGTTTGAGTCAGCTGGCCCGAGGAGGTGGGGCCCGAGAATTCGCATTTTTTAAAAAGATTTTATTTATTATTTGAGAGCGATTGAGAGAGAGAGAGAGAGAGAGAGAGAGAAAGCAGGGGGAGGAGCAGAGGGAGAGGAAGTGGGAAGGGAAAGAATCCCAGACTCCAGCTGACTTGGGGCTCGATCCCACGACACTGAGATCATGCATGACCTGAGCCAAAACCAAGAGTCAGATGCTTAACCAACCGAGCCACCCAGGCGCCCCAGAGAATTTGCATTTTTAACAAGTTTCCAGGTGATGCTGATTCTGTTGGACTGGGGACCCCACTTTGAGAACCACTGGTCAAAGCGATGATTCTCTCAACCTTGGCTGTACATGAGAAGTCCCCCCGCCCCCCGCCAGGGTGCTTTGAAAAACTTAATGTGCAGGCCTATCTCCGAAGAACAAATAATCACTAAACGTCCCATCAGCACTGTTTAATCACTGTGTCTGTGGTTCTTATCCTTGGCTGCAAATTTGATCACCTGGGGAGCTTTAACAACCCTGCTGCCCAGGCTTCCCCCAACCTCAGCCTTCCGCCAGACGGCAGTAGTTTTCAAAGCTCTGCAGGTGATTCACACATGTACCCCGATGCCAGACTTTCTCATGAAGCAGATGCCACAGCTCCGGGAGGGGCTCGTGGGCTTCGGAGCAAGCCCTAACAACCTCGGGAGCGATTTCTGATTCTGTGTTTCTTCTCCTATTAAATGGGTTTTGAAATAGAGGCTCTAAATCTGCTTACGTTAATGCTGGAGGGGTTTGCTGGTGTTTAATATGCACGGAAGCAAAGAGGATCGCCACACTCTTTCAAGGTCAGGGAAGCCACCACTTCAAAGGAAAAACACCCATGTGGACTTGACGTTGCTTATACCTCCCTTTGGAGGTGGGAGCAGAGATCGACACTTCAAAGTAGACCCTCTGGCCTTGTTGGGAAGGAGACCATTGAGGGGTGTGGGGCTGGCCATGGGGAGCCTGTTGGGGGGGATTAATCCCAGGTGTCAACTGGCCCCTCCCACTGCGGCTGTAAGCTGGGAGAGGAGGAACAGGACGCCCAGCACCAGAAGAAGTGAAATGAGGAAGAAGGTCTGGGGAGGTCCACGTGGGTGCTCAGGACAACTGGGGCACAGGGGGCGGCCAGGGTGCTTCGGAACAAGCCAGGAGGGGACCAAATAGGGACCCAGGGAATTTGGAAAACACCGTTTGGCTTAGGCTTGTTGCTGAATGTGGCTTTTTTGATGAGGGACCCAAAGGACACACTTGGCCTGATTTAGACTAAGCTACGTTACGGAGGTATTCTTGACCACACATGGGCCCTTAAACCTGAGAGGGACACGAAAGATCCTCCAGTGCCGTTCTTTTCAAACTACATCTTTCAGAGCTCTGGGGATTCCCAAAGGTTCTTTGAGGGGTCCCATAGGGGACCAGGTGGGAGGCGAGAACCATGGCAGAGCAGCTTGGGCGGACCTTAGACCTCTCTAGACATAGAATGTCATTAGCAATGCACTTGCTATGCAGCCTCAAGACGATAAAAGACAACACAACGCCCACTCGCTCCTGCCAGGCACTCTTGTAAGCACTTTACGCTTGAACTCCTTTATGGATACGCTCATTCAATCCTAACCAACTGAAGTAGTTCTATCCCTCTCTTACTAATGAGCAAAGAAGCCCAGAGAGGCCAGGGAAGTTGTCCAAGGTCACAGAGTCCTGAATGACTGAACTGAGACTTGCATTCTGGCAGCCTGGCTCCGAAGCCCAGGCCCCACCCCCCCACTGTGCTGTGTCCACTCCTTGCGGCTGTGCCCACTGTACACCTCTGGCTTGCTGCCTGTAAGCCTTCTAGAGTCTGCTTGGCCACACAAGCAGGGCTCAAGGCTTCCCCACCCATGGCTCAATCAGAGTTCACTCCAGAGTGGCAAGACCCCTCTTCTTCATCTTCAAGTGTGCACTTTCTTTGTTCCAACAGATGGGTAGAGAGTCCGCTTGTGAGTCCATATAGTGGGGTGGGCAGAGGGAGCAATGCCCAGGCAGCAGTAGCTCCTTTCCATCCCCTCCCAGAGAACTGGTACAAAACCCATGGCTTCCCTGGGCAGCCTGCCTTACAGGCCTCCTTCAGACGAGGCTGGGAAGACCACGGTGGAGGGATTCTTTACTAAAAGGCCAGCTAGGAGTCAAGGCAGGCAGGACAAATGCTGCCCTCTCTCCAGCCTAGATGTTCTGTACTTTGCCAAAGATGGCCCTTCCAGTTCCTTCCCTCTGCAAAGAAAGAGCCCCCGCCCCGGGGCTGTCACCTCCTTCCCAACCTCACTTTCTCTCCAAAATAAGAGCCCCCTTTCCTTTACTCCTTCTGGTCCTTACTCTGGAACGTGCTGTGTCACTTAATTTATAGAAATAAATGAGGAGGACGAGGTTCTGATCTTGGGTTCTGATAACTTGCCCTCAAATTACTTTGGGACCTTTGAGATTCTTTTCCAAGCTTTGCAGGTGGAGGCGGGGAGGTAAGCTAGCACCCCTCTTCCGGATCAGCCTCCTATTGGAAACAGCGATCTTGGGGGTGGGGAGTTGAGGAATAACCCTGCCAAGGAGAGCACTAGTTAACCAGACAGCTTCGGATCAAAGGAGGCTATTGCCACTCCTAGCAGACCCTACACCTTGTGGAATAGCCCTTCTCCTCTGAGCTTGGCAATGGGCCTTGCTACTTGGGGTACACGGGACCCCACTATGACAACGCTCCGAAGTGTTTGTCTTTCCCTGCCCCACCTGAGACTGCTTGCCTTGAATGTGAAGCCACACGCACTGTAAATGGCCCTTCATTCCAGAAGGAACGGTGCTGGACTCTGTACTTGAACTTGTGAGAATATATTCCAAGACTCTCTTTGATGTAGGTGGGAGTGACATGTGCTCTTCACACTGACATGTATTTATTGGACTGCCATGTGAATTTTGGTTTCAAAGAAGGAGCCCATGCTTAGGGGTTAAAAAAAACTCTGAAACCAGATATTGAGTCTTTGTTCATCATTTTATATTTAAGAAAACTCCATCCAGGAAGATGAGACTTCTCTGACATGGTTTTTGAGCTCAACTTTTACAAAAGAAGAACAGGCCTCATGTTTCCTGCACAACAGTTTTTACAGAGAAAGAATGCGTCTGTAATCCCTTCTAGAATAATGTGTAGAGTGCCAATCCCTAGCCTATTTCTTGTCCCCGTTGAGGGCCTCGCTTGATCAGATTTCTTTCCTTTCTTTTGGGGTAAGATGGGAAGTGTGGCATTGGTAAGATTTCATGTCATTGTTGCAAGGCTGTGTATAAAAGTCGACCCCTCGAGTTTCAATCATCCCTCCTGCTCGGCTACTTCAACGCCTGTGCCGTGGGTGTCTATACTCTACAGGGCAAAATAGGATCCTCTGGAATGTAGCTGTCGTCCTTTTTAGACTTCGGGGCAGTTTAAGATAAGGGGATGACAAATGGGCTGACGTGGAGTGGCCGAAGGGAAGATTGGAAAAGCCACTGTACGACTATACCTCGTCCTCCCTCCAGACGGCCCTGCGCCCCGCCACCCTAAAGAGAAATTTCCCTTCCCTTGTTTTCTTTCTTCCTCTAGATGACCCTACATAGCTACCCCTTGGCCCAGGTAGCTGTGGGATGAGAGGGTGAGGATGAGGGAGAGGCAGTAAAAGAATAGTGGCTGAGAGCTCAAACTCGGAGTCAAAGACCACTCCGACCCTTGTGACCTCGTGATCTCATCTTCATATTCTGATCTTTCTTCTTTATTTTATTTTTTTTTTAAGATATAATTCATTTATTTGAGAGAGAGAGAGAGAGAGCACAGTAGGGGGGGGTAGAAGGAGAGGGAGAGGGAGGGAGAGAGAGAATCCCAACCAGACTTCACGCTGAGCACAGAGCCCAACACAGGGCTCAATCTCACCACCCTGAGATGACGACCTGAACCAAAATCAAGAGTCCAACGCTTAACTGACTGAATCACTCAGGTGTCCCCCATCTTCTGATCTTTAAATTGGGTGAGAACAACACCTCCTTCATATCACGATTATGACAGTTAAACAAGATAATGCAATACTTTTAGAAAGAGCTTCTACAGTCCTGTTTCAACTTCTGGGTCCCATTATGTGTCCTCAACATTCTTCAGCCAGTTTTCTCTCTCCAAACTCTCCATGGGCAGCCTCTGCCTTTGTCTAGGTCACCAAAGGTCTCCAGGGGCCACTTATCCAGGACCGTCTTCCTCGGCCCGTGTGCAGCGCTCAACATGGCTGCCTCTGCCTCTTCCTTGAAACGTTCTCCTCTCTCGGGGTCCCTGACACCCCCTCCCTCCTTCCTGCTCCTTGGTCTCTCCTCAGCTGACTTTGTCAGATTCTCCTGCTCTTCCCTTTCCCCCTCCCCCCTTCCCTCCTCCCTCCATCCTCCCCCGAGGTGATACCGTGTTTGGTCTTAAGGCTTTGAGAGCCATCTGGAAGCCAGCAGGAGCGTGCCCTTGCCTACTAGCTCTGCAACCTCGCCTCATCCCTCCTCTTCGCATCCCTTCTGCTGAGGCCACACTGACCCTGCTACTCTTTCTCATACAGGCTAAATTCACCCTCCCTTTAGAGCATTTGCTCTAGAGATTTCCTCTGTCTGAACGCTCTTTGCTCTGACAGGGCAAGCAATCTCAGCCTCTCCCCAAAAAGCACTCAATATTTGAAAGCAAAGGAAGGGTACAGAGATTTTTAAATTATTTGCCACTTTAGACCATCTATAGCATGATTGCATTTCTTCATCTGGGATGGTTGGGAGCTGGATATAATCTCTGTCGAGAGAGAAACAGACCGTCAGGCAAACACTTTCCTTTTGATAAAGTAATGTGATCCCAACCTGAGGAATTCTATGAGGTTATTTGGTTCATGACTCAGAGTGACTCATACCCCACCCCGAGTTTGGAACAAATCCCTTCCTGCTACCAGTGGGAGACTTCCGTGGGTAATTCAATCAATTGCACCCTGTTAACTATATTGCTGTCACATCACTTCTTGCTAAAATTTATTTTCCCTCCCTCAAAAAAAGCCCCACGCAGTCTCCGAAACCCTGAAATCAACAAAGGACAATACCTCCAGAACAGACATTGTAAGGAAAAATATGAGGGTCACAGAGGCTGAATGCAATTCTCTTTTCTACAGTGAGACACAGAGGAAGAGCCACAAAGAAATGATACAACAGGCCCAGTTGTTCTGAAAGTGTCTCAACGCACACTCCATTTTACCAGAGGTGACAGATGAAGCCAGGGGGCCTGTAACTGCTCTGATCACCATTGGACATCTCTGCCATTTGTCAGTGACTCTGGAAGCTCCCTTTCCTTGGGCCCTAAGAGTACAAGGTTGCACTTCAGGTCGAGTCGTTAGCAGCTGGGAGCCCGCGCACCCCGTCGAGCGTTGTCAGATGGTTACGCATCTGCCCTGGGAAGTAAGAGAGGTGACAGATCACTCATCCGCTCCGCGACTGTGTGACCAGCACACTCCCCAGCCCGTAGGGAGCTCAGATACCAACAAAGAATAGGGAACACTTTGATAGAGGGCACATGACCTCCCCATTAACCAGAACATTCTGAAAAATCCCCCAGTGTTTGAGCCATGCCCTATGGGCCACCCTCCCTACGTTATCTTTGCTCTTCTTTATTGACCAAGGCATCAGAGGCAACACCCCAGACTTTGGGCGGTAAACAGCACACTGCTCCCAGGCTGGATGTTCGGAGAATAAGCCGAAGTTCTAAAACGGCCACAGGGATGATTTGGAGTTGAGCACAACGCTAGGCTCCTGCTGTAATGAGCGCACGTTCAAATCTGGATTTGCAACTAACGGGTGAAACCCTCAAATGTGTATTTTTTACCCTTTATTCTGAATTTTTCTAAAGAACAGAAGCAATGTGGAAGAAACAAAGAGTAAAACGAGACTAATCCCCACAGGATTTTTCATCTCAGGGTGTGGATGACCTGACGTCTGATAGCAGCCCCAGCTGGGCAACGGGGCTCCGAGAGGGATCGAGTCCAACTACCTCCTCTAGTGGAGACACCTTTCCCTTCTTTTTTTTTTTTTTTTTTTAAAGATTTTATTTATTTATTCGACAGAGACAGCCAGCGAGAGAGGGAACACAAGCAGGGGGAGTGGGAGAGGAAGAAGCAGGCTCATAGCAGAGGAGCCCGATGTGGGGCTCGATCCCATAACGCCGGGATCACGCCCTGAGCCGAAGGCAGATGCTTAACCGCTGTGCCACCCAGGCGCCCCGACACCTTTCCCTTCTTGATGGGAAACTGCCTCCCCCAACCCCCCACTCCACCAGGAGGGCCCCTCCACCAGCCCTGGACATTCCCTGCCACCTCCTGCAGACCGTCGTCCATTGATTGTCAGCAGCAACCGCTCCCGCGTATCTGCCCCTGCTAGAGTTTGGCACAGCCCTGACCACGCTCCCTGCCTTCTCCCGAGTCTAACTCTCAGAGCAGCCCACTCGGATAGCGGTCGTTACCCCCACTCAACTCATGTAAAACAGGCAAGAACGGTGAAGTAACTCTCTATGTCTCCACTTGTCCGTGGTGGGGGACCGCTTCACCCCCAGCTCTCTGCTCTGCACACTGCTCCATACTCCTTCCCTCTCTGGGTTTACTCTCTTCCCCTCCCCCACCCCCGCCACCCTCCTCTTCACATCCTTCCGGTCCAAGCGTCCCCTGTCCCAGAAAAAGCAAAGAGGAGGCCCCAGCCCTAGCCTGGTGGTTCTTTCACGTCTAGCCACTGTCCTGTCGCTCTCCTTCCTGTCATTTACTTATTTAAGCATTCTTTAAAGAGAGAGGTTTTAATAGATGCACACATTTTGTGCTGACTTGTGACTGGGAGTGTGAGGCTCTCAGTATCAGTAGGAAATGATTCTCAGATGAATCCAGGAAACAGAATCATATAGAGGAACTTCGAAAAATATGCCTTCAGAACCCCATTTCATCCCTGAATCAGGATTCCTGCAGCCACAGCGTGTCTCCGTGTGCGCGTATGTGTGTGTGTGATAACATGGAAGAGCTACACTTTTAGCAAATTTCAAGTGTACGATACCATAGGGTTAGCTATAGTCATCGTGTCGCACATTAGCTCTCCAGAACTTACTTAATTTCCAACTGAAATTTTGTGCCCCTTGACCAGCATCTCCCTATTCTCACCCCCTACCCCCTCCAGCCATGTTCTACTCTCTGTTTCCATGAGTCTGACTTGTTTATTTTTTTTATTATTTTTTAAAGATTTTATTTATTTATTAGAGAAAGAGAACACGGAGAGGGGCAGAAGGCAAGGGAGAGCAAGAATCCTCAAACAGACTGAGCTGAGTGTGGAGCCCGGTGCAGGGCTGAATCCCAGGACCCCGAGATCACGACCTGCGCCAAAATCAGGAGTCAGACCTTCAACCCGCTCAATGGACATTGAGGTTTTTTTCATACCTTGACTACCGTGAACAACTCTCCAATAAATGTAAGAGTGTAGATATCTCTTTGAGATGCTGATTTCATTTGCTTTGGATATGTACCCAGAAGTGGGATGGGTGCATCATAAGGCAGTTCTATTTTTAATTTTTTGAGGAACTTCTGCACTGTTTCCCTAACTCTCCTTTAAAACCAATCTTCAGAATACAGAACAGTGTGTAAAGTAAACAACAATTGCGTTTAAAAGGGAGGAGGTAGTTTTTACTTGTTTATGCACAAAATACCTATGGAAGGATACCCAAGAAACTGGAAACATTGATTCCCGTGAGGAGAAGTGGAGGGTCAGGGGCCGCCTCCCATGGGGCAGAGCTGCTCTGAGGTCAGCTGACCTTCGGCAGATTCACCGACGTTGCAACAATTATAAATAACTGTTGTTTAAAATTAATAGAAATAAAGAAATTATAAGGGTCTGCATATCTCACCGTTACACTGTAATGATTCTCTATTTAAATACTTATTCAAGGGAACTACAGTGGTTACGAGAACAGGCTCTGCAGCCAGACTGCCTAGTTTGAACTGTGACTCTGGTACTGGCCAGGCAGGTCACCTGGGGAATGCCACCTAACCTCTGTGTCTGAGCTTTCTCACCTATAAAGGGCCAGCCTCCGGGGCTGAATACCCTCTAATATATGTTTTACAATATGTAACTATTAATGTAAAAAGTGTATATTCATGTACCACCTGAAATTATCTTATAAAATGCCAGTTGTCTTTATGTCTTTTTGGGATATGCTGATATTATATAAAAGAAAGAAAAAGAAGGAAGTGTGCTCGGAGTCCTCCCTGAGCCCAAGAGGAAGGCGGTGTGACACTCACATGACCCACCAGTGACTCCAAGCCGAGCTGCCTGGCCGCCCCCCAGCAATGGCAGAACAGCCCTGATGTTTCTGTGAGGCCGCAGGGCCTTCTGGGGCATGTGTGCTGTCTGCCCACTCCAGTCCATCAGATCCTTCCTGAATTCGTTTAAAATGGCTCTGCAGCAGCGTAGGCTAACAGCTCCCGCTTGGATAAAATGGATTCTGAGGAATCGTTTGTTTCCCAAACCCAATTCTACGTTTTTACCCCCAAACTCCTTTCAAATCTTCAAAGCCCTTGGCCATGCTTTTCAGGGTTTGCTAATATCATAAAGATGAGAGGGAGTCTGCAAGCTTCTGCAAAATCTAAGCATGAAGTAGTCAAGGGAAATCCAGACAGTCCATCACAGGGGAGAAACACTTTGCCGCTTCCAAACGCAACCGTTGTATTTTATTTTAAAGATTTTATTTATTTATTTGACAGAGATAGACAGCCAGAGAGAGAGGGAACACAAGCAAGGGGAGTGGGAGAGGAAGAAGCAGGCTCCCAGTGGAGGAGCCTGATGTGGGGCTCGATCCCATAACGCTGGGATCACGCCCTGAGCCGAAGGCAGACGCCTAACGACTGCACCACCCAGGCGCCCCATCAAACGCAAGCATTTTAAAGCTACTGAAGATGTTAAATGTCACGCTGCTACAAGCCACCTTTTCGCCTTCCTCATACGTGCGTAAGGTAAGAGAAATTTTGAGCTGTTTTTGAAAAATGTCCGAAGTAACACAGAGACATTTGAGGAAAAGAGTAACGAGAGCATCCTTGAGAGCTGGGAAGGGGGAGGCACACCTCCCACCACCGGCTTCCAGCATTCCCTCCGGTTCGCTGAGCCCCTTAGTAGGACGTTAGGTGCGCATCGGTAAGCAAGGATGATATCTGAGCTAAACCAGAGGCAGAAGGCCAAGGTCCATGCTTCCTAATTCTTTCTCTGCTGTTAACCTCCTGCAGAACTGTGCATTATCTCAGAGGAAAAAAGGTTTTTAACTGAGCTAATTACAAAATGGTTTTAAATAATAAAAATAGTTATGATGGGAAGATCACGCTTACATATATCTATATACAGAGAGATGTGAAACATGTAATCTTAGTGCTCAAAGAGACTTTAGTTTAATCCTCTTGTTTAATCAATGAAGAAACAGGCACGGAAAGGTCGAGTGACTTGCCCAAGGTCACACAGTAAATCCGTGCTAGATTGGAGATTAGAGCCTTGGTCTCCTGATGCCATTCCAGGACGCTTTGCTCTTTAGAACCTTGCAATGCACGTGGCACAGCTAAGTCAATGGTCACGTCTAAAAATGGAAAATATATGGGCATGGTTGAAGAATAATTATTCTTATAAGCTCTGCTTATGAAAAGTAAAGACTGATCATTTTTTCCTTTCCTTGATAAGGGTCAAATGGCAAGGAAATTAGCTTTTATATTTTAAAGCTTAAGTAATAGTACAAGTAATAATAGATATTAAATAATATCTCAATTAATAGTAATAGTAGCATTTAACAAAAGGCGTCGAATGTCATGTGCCAGGTGCTGTGTTTATACTTCACTTTACCTTCATGCCATCCCTATGCCTATGAGATTGAAACGATTCTCATCACCATTTTAGCAAAGAGAAAACTGAGTGTTATGAAGATTTTCCAATGAAATGGCCTACACTATGGATGGTCGGATGCCGTGATTTCGTAGCCTCACTGTAATGAAAGCTAAAGGCTGGGAGCTCAATCTGAGAAGCCCGTCACAGCAGAGTGGGCCGAAGGACCCCTTTGTGAATGCTCCTTGGTAAGTTAAATAAGTATACAAGCTCTTTTAATCCTTCTCAGCAACCATAAGATCTAGTTAGAAGGGTTTCTTTGGGTCCATTTTACAGATGTGGAAACTGAGCAAAGAGAGATCAAGTAACTTCACGGAGGTGGAGCCAGAATTCAATCCTAGCTCCGCTCACTTCCGAGTCCGTGCTGCTGACCGTGCTCTGCTCCCTCCTCGTCCTCAATTCTTCCATCTGTAAAGTGGGCGTTACAACACGAATCATAAGGATTCCATGGTGTGGTGAACGAAGGACTTTGTCAACTATCAGGCGCTGTGCGGACACTATTTTGGCGAGATGAGATGGAAAGAGAAGGTTTGTTTGGAACCTTGGTTTTCCTTGGAAAGGTTGCTATTTTTTTCCCCCTAAATTCTGGGTGCTAAAATTCTGGATGCCTCCTTGCAGTTTTCCTTCTGCATACATTACTAAATATGCATGAAAACCCAAGATGCAGATTCAGCTTTCTTATGAAAGCCATCACCAGTTAAAACACTTTGTCAGATTGATGAAGAGGAGAGTTAAAAATCAAAATAGCAAGCTAGCTCCCCAAGGGTTGCTCCTGTTGACCTTGGGATTCTGAAAGAATGTAATTAAAGCAGGGCCTGTGCAAGGATCCCACCAGATTTATGGACAGAAACTTAAATACCTCAGCAATTTGCCTGTTTCATTGCTCCATTGTCAGTGACCTCCAGAGTGGAAAACCTGAGTCTGAGAGGGCTGGGGGGCAGTGAGGACGGGGGGTGGGGTGAGGGGCTTTGAGTATTCACTGGGACACCACAGCCCCAGGAGTGAGAAGACTCTCTTGCCCGAGGTGCTTGGACACCTTTGCTCCCGTTGGAAGGAACAGCTCTTCAATTGAATTGAAAGGTCAAGGAGTGAGGGAAGAAGACCTGGCCGCCCACGAGTATTTTTCCTGCCCTCTATGTCCCTAGGCGCGTCGCTCTGAACGAACATTTCTTGTCTCAATTTTGATAACCGGTTCTTCCCCCACTAACATATATACACAGGCCCACGCTTAACTTTCCAAAGTCAAACAGTGCCAAAGCAGAACTCGGGGACATTTGTTGTTTAAAAAAGCATCCGTTTCTTAGAATTAGGGCTAATCAAAGCCAACAGTGACTTAATGTCTTAAACCCCCACAGTGAGATGTTTCCAAATTCAGGCTCCAGGGCATTCACGTGATGGAAAACAGGAAGCCTTCAACTCCAGCCCAGATTGTCACAGGACAGGTAGTATGTTTTCATTCAGAGAGCCGACCTCGAGCTCAGTAAGTATCCAATCCTTTCTATTTTTTCTGTTTTCTACTTTTCGAGATGTGTTCCAAATGATGCTTACATGGTAACCAACACAAATACGCAGTTACCCAGCTGAAAGACCTCCCACAGGGAATACGAGAATAAGGACACGGGAACATGGCCACCTTGCCCCTGGGAAATGGTTTCATAGATGTACCTAATCGGGCATCGGTGCCCCACTGTTACACACACACACACACACAAGCGCGCGCGCACACGCGCGCGCACTACCAACCCACAGCCGAATTCGTCCAACCCATCCGAGGAAATTCATAGCAAGGCTAGGACCCTCGCCTTGAAGAGAGGCAGGGCAGCGTTCTGGAAGCCAGCTTCTTCAGCATCGGCCGAGTGATACGTATTCACAGGGGTGTCCTAAAGCCTTGCCCAGATCTTTAGTTTAAAGTGGTGATCGATTTTCTCCGTAAGCCAGTTGGCAGATCGAGGCGGGGGCTCCCAAGGGAGCATCAGGGGAAGGAGCACACATGCAGGTGGGTGGGCAGCAAGTCCCTTCCTGGGCATGTGCGCTACGGAATTGAACCCAGGGGCTCAAAGTCATGCTCGTATGCAAATGATCAGAGCAGCGTTCACCCCAACAGCCCAAGGGCCGAAGGAACCCAATTCCCATCGGTGGATGAACACATAAACAGAATGTGATATATGTGTGTGTGTGTACACTGTACACATACAGGTGTACATATGTGCGTGTATGCCTCACCGTAACGATAGACTACACAGCCTTAATTAAGCGGAAGTTCCAACACATGCCACAGCATCGTGGACCTCGAAAACGTTCTGCTTAGTGAAAGAAGCCAGAGACAAAAGGTCACAGACCGTTTGATTCCCTTGATAGAAAACACCCAAAATGGGTAGCTCCTTGGAGACAGAAAGCACATGGGCGGTAGCCAGGGGCTGGGAAGAGGGTGAGGAATGGGGAGTAGCCGTTCAGTGGGGACAGGATTTCCTTGAAGGGAGATGAAAACGTTTTGGAACCAGATAGAGGTGATGGTCGCACAACATGTGAATGACTAAGAGCCACTGAACTGTTCACTTTAGAGTAGTTGATTTTATGTTATGCAAATTTTACCTCAATAAAAAGGAAAAAAAATGGCCAGGGAATGAGATACAGATCCCTTGAGAGGGGAAGACACTTTGCTAGTTACAAACTGTCCCTTCTCTAGCCTCTCTGCAAAGGGCCTCCCCTCACCGAGGATCCCTCAGAGTTGCTGTGGCGCTGTAGGCCTGTGTGGACTGGAGAAATCTCCCCGCGCTCCGCTGGTCCAGCCCATCAGAGGCCTTGCCACCGCCACCCCCAGCCTGGCACTCAGCCTTTGCAGCTGCGACAGCCTCTGCCCGAGGGCGGCTCTCCTCAGGGACGCTTTGCCATTCCCCCATTCCCCGTCACACAGTGCTTGCCGAGGCCCCTGGGGCGCTGCCTTCCCGTGAGGGCCGCAGGCTCTCCAGTTTGCCCCAGCAACGACCAAGGGGCCCGAGCGTGAAAGGGCATGCGAGGGTTTTAATGTGTCCTTCTTGTTGCCAGAAGTTTCTGACCTATGTGTACAGGTGGTTTTCCGAAAACAAGAAAGCGCTTTCAGATACAAGGTGATGAAAATTACATTGCTGTCTTTGCTGGGGCGGCCCAGAAAGCAGGCCCGAGACAAACACGTGGGTGCGGGGAATCTGGGAGATGATCCCAGGGAGGCAGGCGTGAAGAATGGCAATGTGGAACGAGGAACCAGGGAGGAGGGGTGTGCTGTCCGGCCGGCCCCTGCTGCTCCGTCTTGTTTGTCCATTGACTCCCGCCCCCCTTGCATCAACGGTGTTCCTCTAGTGCTCACATTTCTGATCTGCACTCGCCTGAGTGCCCAGCAGGTTCCTGGGGGCACCTCTCCCGCTGGCATCAGAGAAGCCCGGGCAGGAAAGAGAAAGCACAGGCCGGGACCATCTGCATGAAACCCTGTGGAGCCCGTCTGAGCAACAGCAGCTGGAGCAGGAGTGAGGCGAAGGGGACCTGCGGGGCACAAGGCATATGGGCCACCAGGGTATTGGGAGTGTGGGATTTAAAGAAACAGACATCTGGACTGCTCACCACAGCTTCTGCCGATGGCCGGCGTGGCCTGGCACGTGTTTCTGTGGTTCCCGTTCCCCCCCGCCCACCAGTCAGCCGTCTTAGCTCTGGCTTGAACTTCCCCTCGGCCTTCAATTACTGACGGAGTACCAACTTGTGACCAGCAGGACCCTAGGAGCTGGGACATGTAGCAGGGACTGAGAGCACAGCAGAGACAGACAAAATCCAAAAGAAAGAAATAAGGAAAGTATCAGATGGGGTAAGCGCAGGAAATTGAAATGGGGTGGTCTGATGCATGCTGACAGCTTATCGTGTTGCCTTCAAAGGTTAGGCAGGTGGGTGGTTCGCTTCTGGTTCCTGTCTCCCATAGCTCTGGGACTCGGTCACATTTTCTTTAAAATCCATTTCAATTGCTTAGTCAGGCACAATGGCCTAATTTTAAGGTCTAATGTTTTAAAAACAATTTCCTGATTCATAAGATTCTATGACACATACCAGTATCAATGGTGTCGTCTTTGGCAAAACGGGACAGTTATTCCCTAGTCACTGCTCTCCCTTGAATCTCTCTCTCTCTCTCTCTCTCTCTCTCTGTCTCACACACACACACACACACACACACACACACATATCACAGGTCCGCTCGTCCTGCTGTTTCTCGCATCCACCCCTCCTTCTAGTCTTCTCTAACCCGTAGTATGTGTGCACCAAGCCTACACCGCTGTTTGTCCACCACTGTTTGTCCAGGCTCTGTCCGCAGCCTCCTGATAACTGTCCACGTTTCACTTTGCTCGCCAGCCTCATTTCCTGGTGTCTAGAAAAATTTTCCTCTTTGTAATTTCTACCCACGGGTTCTGGTTGTGCCCCCTAGAGACATAAACGTAGGCTCTCTACCACACAACTGTCCTTCCAAGGGTTGCATAGGACAACACTCCTTCTTTGTCTTCTCTCCAGTCTGCTCCTCCCCCATTCCTCACCTTTCTTATTGCATCATGGCTTCCAGATCCTTCTTCATCCTGGTAACCCATAGTTTGATTTATTATTTGTGAGATGTGCCCAAAACTGAACACAGTATTTCAAGTGTGATCCGAACAAAGCACAGTGGTTCTAGCTCTTCCTTTGAACTAAAACTCTTTTTATTTTTTTATTTTATTTTATTTTTTAGATTTTATTTGTTTATTTGAGAAAGAGAGAGGAGGAACAGTGGGAGAGGGACAAGCAGACTCCATGCTGAGCACAGAACCCAACACGGGGCTCGATCTCACGACTCTGGGATCGTGACCTGAGCCGAAATCAAGAGTCAGATGCTTAACCTACTGAGCCACCCACGCACCCTTAAAATTCTTTTTAAAAATAGATTTTTAAGAGTGCAGTTCTGAATTTTGACAAATATACCGTAAAGCCCCCAGCCTGATCAAGATATAGAACATTTCCATCACTCCAGAAAGTTTCCTCATAACCTGTCTCAGCCCAAACCTGCCACCAATAGTTATTCTGATTTTTATTATCATAGATTCACATTGCCTAAATCAGAATTTCATACACATAGCATCACATAGAATGTACCTTTTTGTGATTGGCTTCTTTTGGTCCAAATAATGTTTTTGAACCTCATTCACGTTACATGTGTCAGCAGTCTGTCTTTCTCTGTTGCTGAGTAGTATTCCATTGAATGGATGTACCATAATTTAGCTATTCTCCTATTGATGGACATTAGGGTTGTTTTCAGTTTGGAGGCTATAATGAATAAAGCTTCTAGAAATAAGTAGTTTTATAGACCTTTGCTTTTATTTATCCTGGGTAAATGCCCAAGAGTGGAATTTCTGGGTCATAATGCAAGTATCTAAATTTATAAGAAATTGACAAATAATTTTCCAAAATGTCTGGGCCAGCACTGTATAAGTTCCAATTCTTTGGTCCACATTCTTGTCAACATTTGGTATTAGCAGTTTTATTTTTTTTTTCATTTTAACATTCTCATGGGTGTGAAGTCATTGTGGTTTTAGTTTGAATTCATTTAATGAACTCAGTCATCTTTCATGTACTTATTGCCTTTTTCATATCTTCCTCTATGAAGTGCCTGGTCAAGTCTTTTGCCCATTTTTATTGCATTGTTTATCTTTTTGTTACTTAATTAAAAGAATTATTTATTTAAATGCTTTTGATTGGGGTGCCTGGTTGGCTCAGTCAGTTAAGCCTCTGATTCTTGGTTTCAGCTCAGGTCATGATCTCAAGGTCCTGAGATCTACCTGCGTTGGGCTCCCGCTCAGCAGGGAGTCGGCGTGAAATTCTTTCCCCCATCCTCTCCCTCCGTCTGTGCTCCTCCTCTTGCTTGCACTTGTGTGCACGCTCTCTTTCTCTCTCTAAAATAAATAAATAAATGAATAAATAAATAAAATCTTTTAAAAATTAAAAAAAGAATTATTTATTTAAAAAATTTTTATATTTAAGTAATCTTTACACTCAACCTGGGTCTCGAACTCATGACACCGAGATCAAGAGTCACACACTCCACCAACTGAGTGAACCAGGTGCCCCAGGAATTCTTTAAATTATCTGGATACAAGTCCTTTATCAGATATATGTATTGTGAATATTTCTCTCAGTGTGTGGCTTGTCTTTTCATTTTCTTAATGGTATCTTTCGATGAGTAGAAATAATTAATTTTTCTTAAGTCCACCATAACTGCTTTTATAACTTAGTGATTTTTTTTGTCCTAAGAAATCTCTTCCTAACACATAGTTGCAAAGATATTGTTTAAGGTTTCCTTCTAGAAGCTTTATATTTTCAGCTTTTATGTTCAGAGATATCTATGATCCATGTTGAACTAACTTTTGCATATAGTGTGAGGTAAAGGTTAAGGTTTGCTTTTTTCCATACATTTACCCAGTTTTTTAACACCATTGTCTTAACAAATTTCTTTTTCCCCTTTGAATTACCTTGCTTGTTGATAATTTCCTATTCCCTGCTAGATGAGAAGCTTCTCCAAATCCTTGTCTCTCTCTCTCTTTCTCCATCACCATTAAAAATAAGTTTTGTAAACGTTGATTGATTTCACACGGCCTTTAGGCTTTAGTGAATGAACATTCCACGTCAGGTATGAGACTAAGAGGTGGAAACAGAGAACTTTTGTCCTGGAGCCATTTCCTTCTATTGGTAGGAGCTAAAAGAGAAGTGCATGATTTCCATTTCACATTATTAGGGAGAATTGCAAAAAGGATTGTGGGAATACAGAAGAATGCTCNGAGGTAGCATACCCTAGTGATTAGAGACCATCAGTTTGGGGTTTAGCAAATCTAGTTTAAAATCCAGGCTCCAATGTCTCTCAGCTGCTAAGGCAGGCCGTGAGCAGGCCACTCAACCTCTTTGAGGTTCCGTTTCCTCGGGGTTGTTGAAGTATTACATGGCACAAAGTATAGCATGCTTATTCCATTTATCTGGTATTCAGTCAAGTGCTCGTTAATTGGTTGCAATTTTTATCCCAAGGACTCAGGGAAGGCATCCTGGAGGAAGTGATTACTCAGTGGAGCCTTGAAGAACGTTGAAAGCTGTCCGAATGAAGAAATGCAGGAAACGCATTTCAGGCTGAAGGTCTGGGAAGATACAGATACAGAGACATAAATCAGCATGGCAAAATAGGAATAGTGTCCAAGCTTGAAGTGTGAAGAAGTGACCGGCTAAAGATATGAGGAGATGAGAAGCCAGGTCATGGAGAGCCTTATATGACAGTATGTTTTCAGTGTAGGGTGTGAGCAACCAGGGGAAGTGTCAGCTGCCTCCTGGTTCTAAGTCAGCTCTAAGTCAGCTCTTGAAAGCTGCATTCAGTTCCCACCTGTCGTCTTAAACATGAAACTCCCCCTGGGAGCTGCGGCGGGATGCGTCACGGAGCCTCGGACAGGCTGACCCGCCTAACACTGTCCCTTGCAAAGTCTTGGGCACCCTCTCCCAGAGTACAAGAGCCAGGCCTCTGCGAATTTCCGGAGGAAGCCTGATATCCACACCCTAATTCCTTCCAACAGCGTGGCCGCCTTGAGAGCAGGGCCTGAGCCTGCTCGCCAGGGTCATGGTGGTGCCTGTGGGCTGTCACCAGTACCCATCACGAACAGAGAGCCTGCCCCTTCCCATCTGTTCTCTCGGGGACAGGGGTTCTGCCAGGAATAGAGCCATCTCCCCAAACTGTGCTGTCTTCCAGCTACTTGTCTGCTTTAAGCTACTATTTTTAAGCATTTGCTACGTATTAAGCCTATTGCTAAATGCTTGTCATGCATGTACTTGTTACTTTAAGCTTCCCAGCAGCTCCCCAAATAGATTTTATTGTTTCGATTCACAGATGAAAAAAATGAAGCTTAAAAGCATACAATAACTTGCCCACAGTCACAGAAATCTGGAATGTCGGTCCGAATTTGGAGCCACCTCAGCCCCCGGGCATTCCTTCCTCCTGCCTCCCGAGCAGCCACCGCGGAGGGGACCCCCGGCTCCCCGCCCCAGCAGCTTGATGGGACATCAGCCCCGTCACCTGCTGCCCTTCAGGGACCTGCCTTCTCAGTGGCGTCACTACAGGGGGGCTGGGCCTCGGCAGCGTCGCAGCCACGCTGTGTCCTTGCTGACACGGTAGCAATGCCAGCCTAACCTACTGTCAACCCGAAAAGAGGCTTCATTAGCCCCATTTCGCAAATTCAATAACTTAGATTCAGGGAGGACAAGAACATATAACACCCGATCACAGCGTCAAGACTCAAAGCCAGACCTCCCATCTCCAAAACCAGCAACGTCCCACAGGCTCTGTGGCCCTTCTGGATGTCAGTCCCAGGTCCGGGGTGCATTCCGTCAGAGGTGGGAGGGCAATCTGCCAGAAAGGTGGTACCCACCCCTTCAAACGACCAGCTTACGGTTCTGCTGAATGACCAGGAATATGAGGTCAAGCTGTAAAAAGAGAGAAAACAACAAGGTAGAAGGGCCCTCATTGCTAACAAACCGTCCATTTTTCACTATCTTCTTACCAGGAAAAATAGAACAGTGGAGGGGCGAGTGGCCAAGGTGTGGATTCAGCATTAAATAATCCAAAAGAGAGATAAACGTAAGGACGACGTGGAGCTCTGATTCATGTTCTTAGAGGCAAGAACTGTGCGGCCAAGTCACCAGCCAATCTCTTTACCTGATCGGCATGAAAGCCCATTTCCGAGATGGGATCATCTTGGGAAAGGAATGGAGCCTCATGAAGGGTACAGAACCACAAACGTCGGGTTTACTGGGAATCAACTGAATAGAGTCTGACTGTTGCTGCTGTACCCAATTTGCTGAATTTACAAGGAAAAATCAAAATCAAGCCTTTCTTCCGGGTCTAGCCATCTGTTCCTGTGAGTCCGTCCTCATTCCCCGGGCCTCTGGAGGGCAGAGTTCTGGGCTATTATTCCAGGCTTTTCAGCTGTGATCCATGTCCTGGAAAGAGCTGTGTGCAGTGGCTTGGGTTTAGAACTTTGCACGTTTTTGACGCAAGAGGTATTTACAAGCTGTAAGTACTCCGGAGTCCAGGGCTTGCAGGATTGATGGGTCCGACCCAGAGACTGTGATAGGGCTGTTCCCGCCTTTGGCTGGGATCACGTGAGTTCTTATGAGTTTACGGATGAGTCATGAGCATGAGACTGTAAAACAGCCAAATTGGGACCTTTAGCAGATGGGTACATTCTATAAAACCCTCTCCACCACTGTTTCAGAGAGTAGTTTGTAGAAGGCATTCACAGATATTTTGCAAAAGTCCTTAGCGGTGACATGGTAGAGTAGACATATCCTGGGTACTTCCCACCTTACACGTATTTGTGTAACAGAAAAAAAAAAAAGATGGAAATAATTCAAGAACAGAAAATAAAGTTGATGAAATAAAAAGCCTTTAACCTTTCTTCATTTACTCCCCAATCATTTCTTAATCACCTGTTATGTGCCAGGAACTCTTATTTGCTGAAGACAGAAAAAACAAAAAAAAAAGGATACACATGGTCCCTTCTTTCAAGGGGGCTCATTTTGATGGCAGAAATAAACATATGTGTAAATAATTAGTCACGATGATGCAGAAGTGCTTTGGGAGCACGGAGGAAGAACGGATTGGGGGGAGGCTAGGGGTGGACATCTCAAAGGAGGCTGCATTTGAACTTGGTCTGGAGAAAGGCATATAGGAGTTTGTCAGACAAAGGGTTAAGGTGGGGTTCCGGGCAGAGGAATTCCATATACAGAGGCAAGGACTGAGAAGAGGAATGGTAAGTCCGGGGAAAATGGCAAGTCATTTCATGTACTCTAGTACCTCAATTTTGAGCAATTACAGAAAAAGTAAAGCTTTTTAGTAAGAAAAAGAAAAAGTAAAAACTCTGCAAACTACATATATACACTCTGATGCTAAACTGATCAGTCTGAAGCGGATGTAGATGGAACCGCATGGATCATGGAAATGGGGCCCCAAATAGACTAGAAACGACAGCAACAATAACAAAAAGGACTATCTGAACTCAAATAGTATGACACCGGCTTCCAGTGACTTCTGGTTTCCCCTAAATCCTGGTAGGAAATAAATGAATACGAGTGCTAGAGTCATATTATATACCATCTGTAAATAAGAAGACTGTTAGACTGTGTATATAATTCCAAAATGCATGTTCAGCTCTTCTCAGCAAATCCTTTTGTTATCATTGCCTAAAGTGAGCACGCCCTTCCAGTACTAATAAGGAGAGATGCAAGAAATGTGGAACCCACTGATACTTGCCCAGCAGACAGAGTAGAGAGGTCCTTGTAGAACGGTGTCTGCGGAAGCGCTGGCACACAGTAAGCACTTGATAAATGGTAACTCAGCGCTGACAAGAGGTCATAGAAAAATAAGTGAAAATTCACAAGGCAGCCTAGGACATCTTTGACCTTGCTGTCTATCTGCGGTTTCAAGCAGGCAAAAGTCAATTAAGGAAAATTGAAGATTGAGGTCTGCGTGCACACACGTCATCACCCAAATCTACACTATCTGTGTGGCACCAGAGCCCCAAACTGAGAAATGAAATTAAGAAGCGGTATAGGAACCCTGAAAACCCTAGGGCTTCAGTAGATGCAAATGCAAATGTCATATCGCTCGGTAGAGACAATACCCCCCCCCTCCCCCGTTCATAGAATCTCTCAGGAGGGGGAAAAATGTTTTTTTCTAGGAATGAGCTCATTATCAAAGATTGCAAACCACATGAAGAGACAAGCTACCATAAAGGAGAGTTAGGAGGCATAAGAGCTGGAAATAATAGAATGCTCTAAAAATGATTGGAGGACGATTTGAGGACATGGATTTGAGGACAAGCAAACAAACACTTGTATAACTTCTACCCACGTACTAAATTTAATTGAAAACTGTTATGAACAATAAAAGGTAACTCCATCTGCAAATTCTTAATGGTCTTTTTTATGCTTCAATCTTGATTTTGTGGATTGACTCAGATATCAAAGTCAAAACGTAATTTGATACCAATCTGGTCAAAACCTACCCAATCTGGTCAAAACCAGTCTTTAAAAGGTGATCTTGGGAAAGGCAGAGACATGGAAAATGCCAGAGCCATCCAGTTAAAACAGGCATCTCATTTCGTCCAGGCAGTTACAGCCACGCTGAAATGGTCATAAATAATTTTATCTATTCATATTTCAGCTATTGCTTCCATTTGGCTTCAGTGTAAACTTCTTAGTCGTTTATTTTGTTAATAAGAGATGTCAAAACCTCAAAAAAACTCCAAAAACCAATTGTTTCTTGTATCTTACTTACTGTTTTGTTAGAACAGCATTCCAAACAAGCTTTACATGGTTTATTTTTACCTATAGAATTTTTAACTCTATGACTGCCAAATTTTAGTGGGTTGAAGGACTAGAAAGCGGCACTGAAGCAAGAACCCCAAGTTCCTGTGTGTCCTTCCAGAACTTTCTTGGGGTAGTTGTTGCTGAACGTAAGGGTTTTATGCATGAACAAAATTTCAGAGACCAAAAGGAATGAAATATTGAGGCAGTGACATAGAGTTGCTATCTTATTATTTCCCAGATAAAGACATTCAAAATAAGTATCTATGACTGCAATAATCTCATTTTTGTAAAGATTGTATTTATTTATTTGAGAAAGAGAGAGAGAATGCGCAGGGGCTGCAGAACTCTAGAATCCCTATCAACCGAGAAATAGCTTCAACAGTAACAATGGGCAGACTCTACACCCCTTGACCTACCATTATAACTAGACTGGCTATAAAATCATTGGAGTTTAGAGGGTCCTTTATGATTTCCAAAGCACTTACGAATGCATTCTCTCCTTCAATCTAAGGAAGCAAGGAGGAACCCTAATGCGAGAAGTTTTATTTATCTCTATCTTGTCATTGGAGAAACTGAACTAAGTTAGAGCTCTCATTCACTTATTCATTTCCTCAGGTCGTCAACAAATATTTATTTATTTATTTATGTGTCTCCACCCTTCCAACCCCCAATGACATGCAGATGAATACAAAGTCATCCACTTACTGAAGATTCCAGGGGTAGTTAGTGACCGCTCCCCTGAGCCCGGGTGTGCTGAGTGCAAGTACTGCGCTCTCTCTAACAAGACACGATGCCCGTCTAGCTCTCTCGTCACTGTGTTTAGTTCTTTCTGCCACAGGCAACCCTTCGCTTCCCCTCAGACCATCTGAGCTCCCTGACCTTGGCCAGATTGAGACACATGGCATTCTGGACGGGCTTCCATAGTCACACTAACATCTAGACATTTGTTCAACATTTCTTTAAGGTGGCTGAGCTCTGGAATGGGGCTGGATGGGTATGAAGAACAAAGAAGGGGACCATTAGAGGCCGTACCCAATCAGCAAAATAAAGGCCCTGCAGCTAACAGAAGTTTAAAGACCAGATGTTGTTACTTGAACAGTAACATGCTTACAAGGCCCTTAATCTTCCCCCCTACCCCAAGTAGCTTATCAAAATATTTCTTTCAAACATACATAGTTCTTTCCCTGCAAGGAGATCCAATACATGCAATTTTCTCCAGTTCCTTATATTCTAGTAATGCCTTCACTTAACATGCTGGTTGCCCACCCCTCCATCTTGCTCTGTACTCACTTCTGGTTTGAAACAGCCTCTGCTCAGCATTTTGTCAAGACATTCTCATTAGGCCCCACCCAATTCAAGGCATGTTCTTGCCAAGGAGACCACTCTGATGCACCCAGAACATTTCAATATCATCTTTATATATATATTGCTCATGGTCCTTTGCATTTGTAAAATCTTGGTAGGTACTCTTCCTTCATACATCTGCCAGCTCGAAGGCCATTTCTGAATAGATATAGATCTGATAAAAGACATTTTCAACTTTTCGTGGGCTCTGCTCCTGGGCTCCCAGGGAAGCTAGACTTGAACATCGACCAAGGTCAAAATGACTTGGCAAAACCTCAAAGCACGGGCTCTGTTTCTGCCCCGAGCGCACACCGTACGTCTGCTTCATTAAAGAAGAGAACCCAAAGGGACCATTCTGAACACAAAAGGTAAGAAAAAGTAAGAAACTTCTCTGGTTCCCATAAGATTAAAGTCATATAGCCTCGCATATATTAGAAACTTAAGGTCTACAACTTTCTTGAAATGTTCTTTGTCTAATACTTTGTAATTTTTACGTCAAAAGTGGACATAACACTACACCAGATGTCCCTTTAGAGGCGCAGGGTCTTCTTTGTGATGGCTGGATATCCCGGGCAGCTGTCCTGACTTGGGTTCTCATAAAATTCTCCTTCTTACCCTTAGAGATTCTGAAAGGTTTGTTCAATTTGCATCAACAGATACACAGAGATGCAAATCTGTAATATGCTCAATGCAGTGCCAAGTGATGGATCATTATGCATTTGCTCGTGATGCTTTTGGAGTTAAGAGGAAGAGAGGAATAGTGGCTTCAGCTCTTCACTTACAACTAGCCCCACACTCTCATGGGATGTTTAAACTCTTAGCTTTTTTCTGAAAATACAAAGTAATGGGTGCCCATATCTGAACACATTAGTGGGAAGATATTTGGTCTGCTTTGAAAGGTGCCTGTTCAACAAGGATATTTGAGAAATCTGTTGCTACCTTCATGCAAGATGGCCTTTCCGTAGACAAACTTGCTCGGTTGCAGATACCTGGCAGGTGAAAGCCTGTCTAAGATGGACGTGAGCCCCCTTTCAGTGGGAGCGCAAGCTTCTCTGTGAAGGAATCGTACGGTGTTTCCACAACTCCTTGCATCGTGGCCTCCACACATGTTATCAGAGGCACAAAGAGAAAGTACTTAGTGGTGATCCATTGCAACCCCGGAAGTGCCACTTATTTCAAAATAGAATCAGAGCCTATCAGTATGAAAATTCCAGGAAGGAGGTTAATTTGGAGAAAAACATTCTCCAAAGCAGCCATTCTAAGAAGAGTATCAACTGTTTTTTGCATGAAAGCCCAATTTGATTGCTCATTCAGTCCCTCCACCTCTTTCATTCCCTTGAATAATAGCAGAAATTAAGGCATCAAAATCCCTTCTCCCCTCCCCCCCACTCAAATAACTGGAATCCTGCATCATAGCTCTCCAAAGCCCACAAGTAGAAGTGGATGGTTCCTGCCGAAAGAGTAGTTCGAACAGGCAGGGAATCCTGAGCGAAACACTGTCTCTGCGGGAATCCTCGAGGACTAACTGCAATCATGCACAGAGACCGCAGTGTTCTACAGCTGCCGACAGCACCTTGGAACACTCACTTCTGTGGCTTGGGTGAACAGGAAGGAGACACCAAACATGGGAAAAGATTGCAGAAGGGTGGGTGAAAGAGCATTAGAACTGAACTTGACCTTCCTCCTGGCTCCAAGAAACGAGAAGGCCCTGATGCTGCAGAGATTTATTTGTGCTAAGGACCTCTTATTTCAAAATGCAATTACCTGTGGGATGATTAAGCCTACAGTACTGGAGATTGCATTAAACTCAATTAAGTCCTCTGCAATCAGAGTCATTATTTTGGGTCAGGGAAGAAGAAAAGGAAAAGAAGTATATTCCAGTTAAAAAGGGGTGAAAAAGAAAATGATCTAGGGCAGTGTTTCCCAAGTCTGCTGCATAAGAATCATTACAGCTTGTTGAAAACACAGATTCTCTTCCCCTTCTCCCTACCTCATACCCATTCTGAATTAAGAAAGTCGGGGGTGGGGACCAGGAATCAATGTTTTTAAAAGCTTCCTGGGTCATCTGATATTACCAGCCCGGGGATGAGCTCTGGGGAAGCACAGGTCTTGGAGGCTGGTTTGTTGCCCTGACCAAGCTACAGTGTGATCTTCAGCTTGACAGACATTGAACTTGGTGTGGCACTGGGCTGATTGGGACTGATCTGCTTACAAGGGTTGTAGGAAACTTCTGTATGCCAGCTCACTAGTTACAAGGAGGGGTAGTCCTTCTCAGAGGTCAAAATGCCCACGCTTGCCGTGCAGAACACCTGCACAGCACCTGGACACTTGGAAGCAGATGGTTGCCTGCTATTGATCTGTGAAATCAGATCGAAGGGATGCTCCCAATGGCATTTTCATTCAGGCCACAGGAAGTGTGGGAATAATTCTTATATGCCCCAGACCAAACCTCCTTAACCTTGACCAGAGCTGCAGAAACACCGCCAAATTCTCGCGCTCACTTTTTCTCAAGTCTATGCGGACAATCACTCTTTTGTTTTTTT